>NC_056736.1:770182043-770198834 GCF_019279795.1 Protopterus annectens | reverse complement strand
AATTTCCTTACCCCAACTCAACATGGTTTTCATTCCTCAACAATATCCAACCACTCTTACAACTCAGGAAATATAGTATATGCTTCCCTATTCATACACTTAGCCAAAGGCTTTTTATACCATTTCCCATATCTTTACTACTGTTTTAAGCTCTCTCCACCTTAATCTTTCATCCCAGGCTATCAATTGATTTGCCTAGTTACCTCACCAGAATAAAGGGCAACAGGCTGTTAGAGTGGAACAACTACACCTTCTCCTACCTAGATCCCCTCACAGGCATCCCCCAAGGTACTATACTGGGCCCTTTACTTTTCAATATCTTCATAAACGACTTCCATCTTTGCATCCTAAATGCTAAACTCATCCAATACGCCAACAACTCCACAATCATTTGCTCTGCTGAATCTCTCCCCACACTCTTGCAAGTAACTCAGACCGTCTTCAACAGCACCAAGGCTTGGATGCTAAACAATAACCTAGCTCTCAATGCATCCAAAACCAAAATCATGATATTCACTCCATCTAAAAACACCAAAATAGACAAAAAACCCTTCTCTATAATAAGCCAGAATATGACTCCAGTTGAAGTAGTCACCCATACCAAGCCTCTAGGAGTTCTTATCATTGAACAACTAAAGTTTGACATCCACCTTCAAACTAACATTACAAAAACTTACCAGAAACTTGGTATGCTTTACTGCCACAATCGCTATCTAGTCCCTCTTTAACTAAAACTTACCCTCTTTACTACCTACCTCCTTCTCTCTGTCACAAGTGTGTACTGGGCAATAACATCCTTACCTAATCTTCAAGTCACCTTAAAAACTAAACTAGCACCCTGCTACAATATAATCTCAACATTTGCTACAATCGTCATCTCACCACTGTTACTCCTTATTCTCCTTAAACTGTTTAGAGCTCCCCAACTATCTCTCCTTCATTCAAGTCTCCACTGCCCATAAACTCATCTTCAAGCCTTCCCAATGCCCATCTCTCTCTCTCTCTCTTCCACCCTTACCATGCACCTTCTTGACCGATCCTCTGGGTTCTAATAAACAAGAACCTACTGGAAGTGTATAAAACCATTACTCACTCCCCTGGCCACTTTTCTTTTATCTTTTCTCCCTAGCATGGAAATGGAACTCACTTCCTCCCCACATATTCGAACTACCCAGAATCTTTCTCCTTTTTAAGAGCTTACTCCACTCTTACCTCCTCTTCTAAATGGGAATACTCCTGCTCTCCTCCCTCTAATCTATATGTTATACTTCCACTGTCATCAAGTATACTTTTCTCCAAAACGTTACCTTCCACTCAGACATCCTATTCTTCTTCCTTCTCCTGACTCCTATAACTTCCTCCTCTCCCTCTTTTTTCTTAAGTTTCTTATAATATAATACACATTTTTATAATTATACACATAGTTAATAAAATGTTAGGGGGCATGGGAAATGAAATTGGAAGAGCATGAATTACTATGGCAATTAAAGACTAGAGCACATGTCTTTCAGGACTTAATGAATATTGTTTGATTAAGAAATTAATGTGTATTAAAATTAAAATCCCTGGAAAGGTAGGAAGGAGTAACTTGACTAGACATTTGTATACATTTGTATTATGGCTTCCTTTCCTACTCTTTATTTTGGATGCATTTGCTTGCACATGGTTTGGGATGTTGTTATAGGTATATATAAGAAACATTTTATTAATGTATTAATATCTGACGAGTCTAAATATTTTAGGCTGCATTTCATATAATGTTTTAAGAAAAAACTTTTTAGAATTACATGAACATATGCGTTGGTTAATCATGTTAGGTCATTCATTCATTATTTTTATATATATATATATATATATATATATATATATATATATATATATATTGCCATGTTTATCATGAGTCTATTCTAAATAATGGTGTATTGCTTTTCAAAATGTTAATGATCATTGATTAATGAGTCTATTTAAGTTTGTGATGAATTGTATCAGTTGTCTGATGAAGTTCATTTGTATGTGGTAAACCCGTTGGGAAAAGCTATTGAGAAGGATTCTTGGTGTGACATCTTCTTTGCTTTAAGTTGTTTGGCATGATTTTTTTTTTGTTTTTTTAATTTTTCATTGTAGTGGACATTTGAATTCTCTTCTCGACAAACTGAAATTCGATATTTCAGTATTTCAAGATTCAAAAGTAGAAACATATATATATATATATATATATATATATATATATATGTGTGTGTGTATGTATATATAGACAGATATAGATATAGATATAGATATAGATACCAGATATTGTAACATAGCATGGGTGGTTCTACCAGTAGGGTATCTATGAGAGACATAAAATAGGCATAACAACAGATTTTTTAAGAGATAATATGGAGATGAACGGTGTATCTGGAGGGGGTATCTAGCAAATGTATGAGGGTATGTAAAGTCATCCAAAAATAGTCACAGAGACAAGAGTCAGTCAGTGGAAGCCCTCATAAAGGAAATGCTGGTTTGCCTAACTGGAGAGTTATTGATCAAAGTCTGCATTTCTTGCCAGTGGAAAACCTGATAACAGAGACTTGGAATTGCTTGATTTGGTGTTTGTTGGTAAAGACTTTTATTTCCTGACCATTAATTAATCTAAAGGTACACGAGACTATCAGCCCTGAAATTTGTGTTTTGCATCTGAACAGTGTGCCGCTGCTAAAGTGGTTAATTGACTAGACTATTTGCTTTATTGGGGAGTGGAACTGTTGTTTAATTCACCTAGTTGTCACAACTTCTGGTTTTATTTTACAGCAAAGTTAAGCCTATTTAATTTCTTTTATTAGTAAAATAGTAGCTATTATAGCAATAACCCATGCCTGGGTGTGGGTAATGCTAAATTTACCTACGGTTGGCATGGTTTGGTCCCGAGGGCGAAGCCCGAGATCAAAACAAAGCCAACCGTGGAATTTAGCATTACCCACACCCAGAAGATGGTTATTGCTATACCCATGACATTATTTAAGAAAAGAAACTATTACTGGCATCACAGCAGTTCTGATGTACTGCGCAGTACATCAGAGTTGTGGGCAAAAGCATACGGAGAAAGCAAGATCTCCGTTGCTTTTTCAGTGTTTAAACTATGTTAAATGAGTTTAACATAGCAAGACAGTTTTAAAATAAGCAGCGGACATCTCCTCCTGCTTATTTTAAAAATCTGTCTCATGTGCTTATGTTAAACTCATTTAACATAGCGAAACGCAAAAAGCCAACGGAGATCTTGCTTCTCTCGTTAACAAGCTTTTGATACACTGTCTCGCTATGTTAAACCCATTTTAACATGGCGAGACAGTATTTTAAACGAAAGCGAGTTATACTAATGGAAAAGTCCGGCGACGGACATTTTTCCATTAGTATAACTCAATTTACAATGGGCACGCTGGCCAATCAGCGTGCACGTTTTGGGGGGATCATGGTATAATTTTCAATAAAACATTGGTGTGCTTGCTGCTGAAAATGCCACATGTAGTGGATACAACAGGCACCTAAAAGTTCACAAATAAACCTTGAAGTTCTGATTCCATTTGCTGTTACCGATGCAGTGAGAAGAATTCCCCATGATGTAAAATGATTTTTTCCTTCCTTCCTCTTTCGGTTTCCTGGTGTTGTGCTGTTACTGCTCTGTGATTTCACAAGCGAGTTTCCTTACAGGTTTGTCATTGTCCTAGTGGAGAAGCTTGAGGTATACTCAATGACCAGACATCCTCTGAAAACAAGAACCTACTAAAAGGACAACCTGTTGAATAAACTATAAATAAGTAGACAAAATGACACTGTTAAAAATACTTGCAGCATACCAATTTGCATCATGAGTGAATTCATTTAATCCATGATGTGAAAATTATTTTAAGGAGAAGCATTTCATTTTCCCAGGGTATAGCCAAGCTTTTTAGAGGCATACCACAACATAAGGACATTTTTTTAATAAAATATTCATTTTGTCTCATGAGACATACTAGTATTTTAATTTTTATAAAGCTATGACAAATACTAAGTTATAGATTTTGTTAAACGTTTTTTTTTTTTCAGAATGTCAAGTTGATAAACTTTTTTTTTCAGAATGTCAGGCCAATTTTGTTTTCTGTACTGAAAAGGCAAACTACCAAGAAACATTTACTATCTAAATTTAGGATGGGTCTTGTGCTTGGAATAGGAGTCTACATGCAGAAGTTGGTGTACTCTGGGTTGTACTTTCAAATGTTGTTATATGACTGTTTTGTTGATTTATATAAATTAAATGCAGGCATGTTCAGTAGGACAAAAATATATATTTATTTTTTTCATTTCTTTACTATTTACAGCCCCAGGGAGATAACATTATGAAATAAGATGCGTAAGTGCAGTACAACATACAAAAATTGGTCGCAAAGACCCTAACTGAATACAGAGTGCCTACACATTGTATTATCAGATGCCCAGAAAAGCCTTATGCTAACATAATTTGCTATGTAGGAGCTAAACATTTTAATTGCATATTTAGAATAGAAGCCATGCACCAAAACACATTTTGAAATACAAAATGGTGGATAGCACTATGGAAGCTTGACAGTCAGTAAGATTATCAAATTTCTGTAACATTCATTACATTACTGAGTATTATATTTTGTCTTCATTTATAGGTGAAGGAAAAAGTACAAAATCCAAAGCTGACTAAAGCAGTACTACAAATGCAATAGAATATATATACCATAAGAAGCTTTACCAACTGAAACTGCAAGCTGGCAAGAGTGGAATTATTCCTGCAAAATCAAATGCAGAAAGAAGTTTCATTCCCAGATATGGGTGGACGTTTATTTTTGTATGGAGTCTGCTAAGAGATTCTGTTTGATGTTTATGTGCACCTATAATATCATGGTCTTTAAGACAGGGACAGGAAATGTGATAAATGGGTAAAAAAATACAGACGATGTAAATGTGTGGGTTATTTTCTGAAAAGCTCTGTAAATTATGATGTTTGCTCATATGTCTACTACCTGCCTTTGCAGGCCAAATAGCACCTCTATAAACAGTTTGATGCACAATGTATCTTTAGTATGATTTTTGACCCTCTTTCGTATTGTAGATATACTACAATGTGTTCTTGACTCATGAAATCATAAAAAAAAGTCATATTTATCACCAATAAAGGAAATAATCTTCCAGCTTCCTTTAAATGCTTGAGTTTTTGAATTAATTTAGCATACAATAACTTTTTTCCCTAGAGTATATTTCAGAAGAATACATGTATACAAGAAGCAACACACTTTTTATAGTTTAGATAGCACTAGATGACTTGACACTGTTTAGATCTTGTATGATAATTTAGCATTGATGCAACTGTACAAAAATCACATATTGCCTAAGAAACTATGTTTCATAAATCTCCTATCAATGATAAATATATCAGTTAGGGTATAATGCTTTTACTTCCTCAAGAAAACATGTGCATGGAATAAAAATGTTATTTAAAAGATCTAAAACCAAAACAATACCCCAATGCAGGGAGCATACCTGAAGCTATAACATTACATTGTCATTAGATTAAATGAAACTTTATGACTTGACGCATTTTTTACTTTGAGTAAAGGAAGGAATAGATATCTGTAGCTGCATAGTTAAACTGCCAGATGATGTTTTAGTGCAATCAAAGAATGTTATGCCAGAAAATAGTCTGAGCAATTAAACTTGGTCACATCCACTATGTAGACAGAGGCCAGCTTCTGATGACATGAAGAGCCCAGAGATGGTAGATTTAATGAAACATCTAGAAATCATGTAACTATTGCATCAGTCATGAACTTCTGAAAACAAACTGCTATAGATATTGGTAGCCTGGCAGATTCTTACAGACAGTTTGCCCTAGAAGTTGTAGGTGCTAATATGCACAATGATGTTTTTCTCAAAATCTTGAAAGAACAAAAGTGTTAACATCTACTAAGTGAATATGAAAGATGTAAGTTTCTATTGTATACAAAGGTAATGTCATATTTTGAGACAGGAAACTGTTTTCTGGACCCAGGTGAACACTGAACATTTGATACATCCCTTTCCAGTCTGTAAGCCCAGTTTACTCCCCAGACAGGGTCCATACACTGGGAGTGAGAATTCATCTTACGTGTGGACATTTCAATGAGTAAAGTAAGGAGGAAATCTGGTTGTTTCTGATGCTGCATCATACTTGGCACCTGTTGGCTTTAATTTTAAGCCCTACTCCCAAGCATAGTGCAACTGCAACACCTGCTGTGCTGGGCAGAATACAGATATAAACGTATACACCCCTATTTCTTGGCTAGACTGCTATGCACTTCTTGACAGGATAAAGTATCTGCTCTGTCTGGCCATGCACTTAAATCCTCTCTCAGCCATCCAACAGGTGCAGACAAGATTATGTCCCTCACTTATTTCAAGGGGGTACTTAAAGATCAACAGTGATATAGATTATCAGTGTTCCATACCCCACACACGCATGTCAAGCAAGTTCATGCCAGCCATTCAGACCCACATCTCCCAGCATGCTCCTGCATTGCCAGGCTCACTGACTGATCTTATGCCACTGGACCTGCAGTTCTAGTTCTTTCCATCTGCACCACATGGTTAGCTACGGCTATCAGACTTTAGCACATTAACATCAGGGCTGTGCTCTCTTTAAGCTATAATGTTACTATATTGAATACTTATCATGATCATATACACACTTGGCCAACGAGCAAGAGTTTTGGAGTTTGCAAACAGAAGTATTACGTCATCTTTATGGCTGGATGTTCTCAGGAATTACAAATGAAGCTTAACAGTTCTAATCTTGAAGTGATTAAACAAATAAGGAAACCTGGGGACTGAATTAAGTGATGGACATAAGACATGGGACAAATGCTAGTATCCAGGATGGAAAACCAGTCCAGCATATCACACACAGAGCATGTGCATTTGCGTATGCACACACATGCACACACACACATACACACACACACACACACACACACACACACACACACACACACACACACGTGCACACACACACACTCTCTCTCCCACCCCTAATTACTTATTTTAGTAACACAAATATAATTCTTATTAGTTTACATAGCTATAATCAGGTCCATTTTACAAGTAATCCCATTTTCATATTAATTAATTGCAGTTGACATATATCATTGCATTTTTTGTTCTTTGTTCTTTTAATATCAATGAAGTTTATATCTACATGGTTGAGTTAGGTGGGAACTTTGTCTTGAGAGAAGCTGTGCATGTATTTTATGTGCTTGGTATGTACATTTTTCTTACAATGAGCTGAATGTGCAGGACATGTTTCACTTTTTATTTTATTTTATTTTTTTAAGTAATTTTAGATTCATATTTAGGGGAGTTTACATATGCTAGAGTGTTTTGAGGTGCCTTATAGCATTCATGCATGTACTTGCAGTAGTAATTTATACATCCTCACTCGTCTTAAAGCATACATGCAGATGTGCACACACACACACACACACACACACACACACACACACACACACACAAAAACACACACTCATGTGAACACTTGTACACATGCACATACACAAACATGTCCAGTACACATGTACACATACATGCATGCATGAATACACAGACATGAGCATGCATGTATGCATGCACATACATGCACATGCAGACACACACATACTCATAAGAATGTGCATGTTTACATTTATGTATACAAGTCTCCCTGTCTTGTCCCATTTTTTTCTCTTTCTGAACTTCTGATAAGTGGTACAAGGCAGAATTGTTATTTTTGTTTTTTTTTTTGTTTTGTTTTTTTTTTTGGAATTAGAAGAAAACTGATTGCCATTTGGTTGAAGATCTGTGAATTCCCTTGGTTATGACTGAGCTGTATAGTTTTACACTTTCTTTGTATAAGGTAAATTAATGGTAAGTTTTCGTGTTTTATGTATAGTTTTCCACTAAATTATTACTTGACTAGCATCTGTTCAGTGGAACAGGCAGAACACTTAAAGAAGAAATGCTTATTTGGGTGCTATAAAATTATAGCTAAATAGAAAAGTAATCACAGCAAAAATTGAAAATGTGTAGAATTCTAGAACAGAACATCATGAATGGAGTGAAAGGAACAGAAGATGCTAGGATGCTAGAACAGGAGGACATCATAAACAGAATGAAAGGAACAGAAGATGTTAGGATGCTAGAACAGGAGGACATCATAAACAGAATGAAAGGAACAGAAGATGCTAGGATGCTAGAAAAGGAGGACATCATAAACAGAATGAAAGGAACAGAAGATGTTAGGATGCTAGAACAGGAGGACATCATAAACAGAATGAAAGGAACAGAAGATGTTAGGCATAAAGAGTAGAAAACAAGATGAGTCAGTGGTTTGTGTAGCATGAAATGTAGGTTTTATCTCAGGGAATTTTGAGGTGCCAGTGGGGATCTTTAAGAGAAAGGGGAGTTTCAGGGGTGCAATATGGAGATATGGATGCATTGTCCTGTCAAGATACAAGAAGAACATTTATACTGAAAAGGAAGGGACTACATAAGGCTGGTAAAGAGGATGGGAAGAGATTGTGGTGGAAAAGGTGGAAGGGAGAAAGACAAAGAATGAAAGGAGATAATCAGAGGCTGTGTAATCAGAGGTTGTTAGAGTACTGCAACAGATTGAGTAACACAGAATCAAGTGAAGGTAGAAAGAGAGAGCAAGAAAAAGGAAACTAGTGTCAAAGCTCCGCTCAATACAGTAGTGACAAGGATGGAAGTATGTAGGCAGTGCACTCAGCCAGTTGAGAAGGGCAGAGGGTGAAAGGGTAATACCAGCGGAGAGGGTATCTAGAAATATACAGAAGGAATGGGGAAAAAATCAGTTCAGTACAGTACGTCAAAAAACCATCACAGACAGTGTAGAGGTGTGTGGTACTGGAACTGGAGGGCAAAGACTGAAGACAGCAAGGCTTGTTTGCCACTTTTCCTGTAACTAGTCTAGTCCAGATACAGATTTGCTGTATCCAAGACTGTCTGTAAGCTTCTGAACCCCCCAAGCCTTTCTGTGTTAGAGGGAAGCCTTATAGTTTATCAGTGGGAGGGGTAAGCACTAGGTAGCCCATCTACCACAAGAGGAGTGGTTTCTGGCCCAGAATCTGTAGTTTATTGACTTGTGGGTAGTTTTTTCGATCTCTTTCAACTTTCTGATTTAAAAGCCTGCATTTGCACTTGGTTCCCCCTTTTTCTGTAACTAGTCTAGTCCAGACACAGATTTACTGTATCCAGGACTATTTGTACGCTTCTGAGCCCCCTGAAGCCTTTCTGTGTTGGAGGGAAGCCTTCTAGCTTATTAGTGGGAGTGGTAACCTATCTACCACAAGAGGAGTGGTTTCTGGCCCAGAAATTGTAGTTATTGGCTGTTTGGGCAGTTTTTCCATCTCTTTCAACTTTTCTGGTTTAAAAGCCTGCGATTAAAACCCTACAACTCTCTTTTTGCGCAGTTTTGCGCACTGAGCAGCGTCAGGCAGCACCGCCTAAACAGGTTTAAACTATTCCAGGCTCCACAAAGTCTGCTCTTCACTTTTTTCCCTTAGAACTGTTCAGACTCTCAAAGTAATCACTTTATTCTCTTTCTAAAGCCCTGCACTTGCTCAGCTCTTTTAAGGAAACACTAACTAAAGCACTACACCCTCCTTGACTTCTCATAAGTATTAGGCTCCCGATTGGTCCTTCCTGATCAAGTGAAAAATCAGTTCCCTTCCCTAATCTGATCAGTAAAAAAACAGTTCCCTATACTAATCTGGTATGTCCAAGGGTCAATTTCAAGGTTACTCTCCAGTCCAGCTGGTGAATCTGGGAATTTTGAGGCAATTTTACAATTGCCTTATGTACACAGACAACCCTCTCCTCCTTCCAAACTCTAATACATGTGAGAGATGCAGTTACACAGCCAAACTGGAGGCAGAGCTCTCTCAACCCAAGACTGGCACAGTCAGTCAGGAGTGAAAGTGAAAAGGTAACCACCTACACCACAAATCCAGTCTCACACAGACCTATTGCATCTGCATACCCAACACATAAACACACAAAAACATACTCAGAGGCTCTAAATAAAAATCTGCCTAAACAGCAAAGACCTCCTAAGCAGATATCCAAGCAACAGCCACCCCTCAACAATACCCACAAATCACATATCTCAAGAAGGTAAAAATCAGTGTGCCACACAGTCACAGCCCTTAAGGCCAAACAGCACACCAAATACACTTGTTATAGGGGGACTCTATTGTCTGGCACACTGACGTCCCGCTCACCAGACTGAACAAGGAGAAGGTCACTGTAAGCTGCCTGTCGGGTGCCAGGATCCGCCACATAACACAAGCACTCAGGTCACTCCAAAGCAAGTACAAGTATGAATTGTCCATGCTGGTGTGAATGACTTGAGACTTACCTCCGTGGACTACATGAAAAGAGACATAGAGGAGCTCTCTGACCATGTAGCCCAGGCTGGTATAACCCTGACCTTGAGTAGTATCTTGCCCTCACCAAGAATGATGCCACAGTATAAAGATAAAATGATCAGTTTCAACAACTGGCTAAAGTATTGGTGTCATTCAAAGGGGATCCAGTGTCTGTCAGCCTAGGATGAAATGCTCGACAAGCCACGTTGCTTCGCTAGGGACAGCTTGCACCTGTCACCCTTAGGCTTTTATATACTGGCCAAGGCTCTTGCCACCCCCATAGTGCCTTTTTTAGGCAAGGCTCAAAGGACAAACCCACCTCCATAGACAACCCAAGGATAAAAAAAACTAAAGGAAATGCTACTCAATGCCAAAAGTCTAAACCTCAAGATGCACACACTCGAGGCTCTCCTCAGTATGGAGAAAATTGATGTCTGTGCAGTAACATAAACCTGGTTCAAGGCTCTTGAGAGCACCCCAGCACTACCAGGTTATAACTCATACCATAATGCTTGCCCCCAAAACTCGGACCGAAGCACAAAAGAAGAGGGAGTATCTATATTCATCAAAGATACCTACACCTCCAGGTTAGTGGCACTGCACAAAGCATCGGAAACCATCCATGTGCAACTAACAGTGGGCAAAACTGCCTTTCAGTTTGTAGCCTGCTACAGAACACCCTTCCTATTACAGGAACCCCACTTGGCATTCCCGAGAACACTGGAGAATATGAAGGTCTCTCCAAACACTATGTTATTGGGTGACTTCAACTACCCAAACATTGACTGGGAAAACTACTCAAGCCCAAACACCCTTGCCCAACGGTTCCTTGGATTTATAAACTCTAACACAATGGAACAACTGGTCACCACTCCCACAAGAGGGAACAACATATTGGACATGGTCATCACCAACATGGGGACTCTATGTTCCACACCAGAGGTAAACCCCTCATTGGTAACATCAGACCATAAACAAATTTCCCTGGACATCCATATCCCGTCCCCACCCCCAGCCAAGGAAATCACTGTAAAGAATTTCTCAAAAGCCAACTTTGCACTTCTCAAGAATGAGGTGGAGGTCTTCACTTTAGCCCCTGGGCCAGAGGATAACATACAGCCCAATCCTCCCAAGATGAATCCTTTACAAATGCATTCTATGAGCACCTGCAGGAATGCATGGATTTTGCTATCCCAATTAAAACCAAGACTGACTCCTCCAAAAACAGGAGCCCGGTCTGGTGGACCCTGGCCATAAATAAGCTATACAACAGAAGGAGGAAGCTACTACATGACAGAGCAAAATCCCAAAAGGAAGGTATCTCTGATCAGTCATTGTGTAGAAACTTCGATCCCTCATAAAATCATCAAAGGCCAGTTTTGAAAGAAAAAATGCCCTAGACACTAAAGATAATCACAAGGCCTTCTTTAGTTATGTCAGGAACATGTAAAATTTAGGAAACTTTCCCAGATATGCTCCGCGAATTGTTGCATAATGGTACAAAATATACCGAACCTACAGACATAGCCAACAATCTGGCAGAAAGATTCAACGCAAACTTCTCCCCCCCTTCCCCCCCAAAGGAGCAAATGCCTATCCCAACTGAATCCATACTTCCCTGACATCGCAGGAATACACAGGTGAAAGCTGCCCTCTCGAAAGCAAAGCCTACAGCATCCTATAAGGACCCAAGGCCCGATTGTCCCAGGCTGTGTCTTACATGAGTTCCAAGAAGAACTGAACCCTCACATTAAGTCACTGTTCAAACTTAGCCTTACTATAGGATATGTACCCCAAAGAGATAGCGTACAACTTTCACAGTGGTCCCACTCACAAAGGTGGTGCCTAGCGGACCCCAGAAACTATTGCCCCATAAGCCTAGGCTGAGTCTGGTCTGTAAAGCTATGGAGTGTATTATCATGGAACTCATTAACTAAAGACATTGGGGAGCCTCCAAACACTGGACTCTACCCAATTCGAAGCTTTGTTAAAGGGGCAGATCTTTGCCCCTCATAAATGTGAGTTGAGTTTCTTTGGGAAACAGTTACCAAAGCCATAGATGCGAGGGGCAAGGTAGTCCCACCCACAGCCTACCTGGACCTAGCAAAGCCTTCAACTTTAGCCACCCCACTCCGGGCATCATAAAATGAAAGCTTGCCAGCTTAAATATCAACCCCTATATCACAAGATAAAAGGGTTGCAAAACTGGCTCAGAGATAGAACCCACATGGTCCAGAATCGCCCATGAGTGCCATGTCACCTGAATCAAACTTCAGTTACAAGTGGTGTCCCACAGGTCTCAGTTCTGGGACCTCTGCTTGTTCGAGTATATACTTCTCTGAAGTTCAGGCTAACATGGGGGATTATGGCTGACAAAGTTCACAGATGACTGCAAACTGGGGGGCCATAATCGAATCTCCAGCTGAGAAGCACAAGCATCCTCCAAAAGGGTGCTCACGAGAGAACCATGAAGATGCACTTAATTGCCAGAGCCACTGGCCTCCAAGCTAAATGCTGCAAAAGTGCATAGTCATCCCCTTTGGGAAAAACAAAGAGTGCTAAATTACCACATAAGGTGGTAATCCATTAAAAATCTGAGGAAGAAGTAATTAGAGATTTGGGGATAGCGTAGATGGCCAAATCTCTCCTTTGATAGCCACGTTGCCAAAGAGTGGTTAGAAAAGACCTTCTATATAGCCCACCTTATGCTGCAAAGGTTAAGCATCTAAGATAAAGAGAGGTCATTGTGCCCCTCTACTCATCACTCATCAGGCCCATAGTCTGAATACAATGCCCCTTTTGGGATGTACCTTACCGACAGTTGCAGCAGCAACTGGAGAGACCCCAAAAGTACCACCTCACCAAGAGGATCATGGGCTACAAAACAGATGTCTCATGCAGCTTGACTAAAGAAACTCCAGCTCTACTCCAGTTTACAGCTTGCCATCTACTCCCAGAGAGGCCGATCTATGCCCTGGCGGTACAAAGCCATGTCAAACCCAAATTAATGGACATGCTCCAACTCAAAAAAATCCAAGTCCCTTAGAGCTACATGCTCCAGGGACCTAAACCTCAACCCACAAAAATAAATGGGGACATGCTGGAGGGACAGATTCATTTCCCAAGAGGCTCCCCTCACTCTGGAATGGGAATCCCAATTCATGTTAGAAATAGCCCCTAAGCTGAAGCCCTCTTCAAAGCCCGAAATCTTGATCGTGGATGGGAAGTACAAGAGTTCACCCCTAGGATCCTGCTTCTGTGTCCCTGCTAGACAGAGGCACAGTAAACTAGGCATCTTAAAAAGGGTATCTTCTGTGACCCTACTTTACAGAGGCACAGTAGGCTAATCTAATAGCGGCGGAAGCCTGAAATACACTCTGGCTGAGGCTTGCCATGAAATGCCCTAGGGCAGATAGCCTAGTATCTACCTATGAGCCTATGAACCTATGATTGAGCTTGTTTCCCACTTCTCCTGTAACTAGCCTAGTCCTGATACAGATTTGCTGTATCCAAGACTGTTTGTAAGCTTCTGAGCCCTCCAAGCCTTTCTGTGTGTTGGAGGGCCGAGAAGCCTTCCTAGCTTATCAGTAGAAGTGGAAGTAAGCACTGAGGTAGCCCTATCTACACCACAAAGAGGAGTGCTTTATTCTACTTAGAAATTGTAGTTTATTGGTGTTTTGGTAGTTTTTCCATCTCTTTCAACTTTGTGGTTTAAAAACCCGCGTTCGCACTTTTCCAGTCTTTCCTGTAACTAGTCTAGTCCAGATACAGATGTGCTGTATCCAGAACTGTATGTAAGCTTCTGAGCCCCCAAGCCTTTCTGTATTGGAGGGAAGCCTTCCAGCTTATCCAGTGGGGAGTAGTGCCAAGCACTATAGGTAGCCTATCTACCACAAGAGGAGTGGTTTCCTGGGCGCAGAAATTAGCGGATTTATTGACATTTGGGCAGTTTTTTCCATATCTTTTCAACTTTTCTGTTGATTTAAAGCCTACATTTGCGCCGACTTTCCCCTCTTTCCTATAACTAGTCTAGTCCAGACATAGATTTGCTGTATCCAGGACTGGTTGTAAACTTCCGAGCCCCCCAAGCTTTTCTGTGTTGGAAGGAAGCCTTCTAGCTTTTCAGGTAAATTAGTGGCACTAAGTAGCCTATCTACCACAAAAGGAGTGGTTTATGGCCAGAAATTGTAGTTATTGGCCATTTGGGCAGTTTTTCCATCTCTTTCAACTTTTCTGGTTTAAAAGCCTGCGTTTGAGCTTGTTTCTCGCTTCTCCTGTAACTAGTCTAGTCCAGATACAGATTTGCTGTATCCCAAGACTGTTTGTAAGCTTCTGAGGCCCTTCAAGCCTTTCTGTGTTGGAGGGAAGCCTTCACAGCTTATCAGTGGGATTTTGGTAAGCACTAAGTATTCTATCTCTACAACAAGAGGAGTGGTTTCTGGCCCAAGAAATTTGTAGTTTATTGACCATTTTGGCAGTTTTTCCATCTCTTTTCAACTTTTGGCAAGGGTTTTAAAAGGAAAACCGTGTTAGGCGCTTTTCCACGCCTTTCACACCTGTAACTGAGTCTAGTCCAGATACAGATGTTGCTGTATCAGGACTGTATGTAGCTTCTGAGCCCCCAAGCCTTTCTGTATTGGAGGAAGCCTTCCTAGCTTATCAGTGGGTGTGTGGTATGCACTAGGTAGCCTATCTACCACAAGACCCAGTGGTTTTCTGGCCAGAAATTGCTTGGATGGTTATTGGCTGTTTGGGCAGTTTTTCCATCTCTCTCAACTTTGGGTTTTACAAAGCCTGCGTTTGCACTTGTTTTCCTACTTTTCCTGTAACTAGTCTACTCCAGATACAGACTTGCTGTATCCAGGACTGTGTAGCAAGAGAAAGCTTCTGACCAGTGCACCAAAGTCTGCTCTTCAATTTTCCCTTAAATCTACTAGTTCTCTCACTCTCCTGCACTTTTACTAGCTTATTAGTCTAGCACTTTACCAGACTTCTTGTAGCAATTATTTGTAGCACACAAAAGTGCTTTACCAGTAGTAAATGTTCTACAAGGAAAAGGATCCAGTAATTATTATTAATGCCACCCACCCCTCTAGGCATATCTAAAGGTCCAGTTCCTGTACTTTCTCCTATTAACCCTGGTGAACTTGGGCATCCTGAAGGGCAATGCAACAACTGAAGCTCATGTACACCGACAACCCTCTCCTCTTACCTCCCAACACTCCAGATGGGAGATGCACTTATATATATCCAAATTGGAAGCCGCACTCTCCAGCCCAAGACCAAATAGCTGGTCAAGAGGGGAGAAAGGTCAACACTTGCACCACACCATGGGACTCACCCAGCCCTCCAGAACACACACCGGCACTGCCTTCACATAAAACACAAACCACACACCCACCTTTACTGAGGCTCTCAATTCTAAAATCTACCCAAACAGCGAGAGACCTCCCGAGGGGCAGAAATCATTGCGCTCGACCACCCACAACACAACACAGCACTAATCATGGAGGGGACACAACTCTCCTAAAACAGTGTGCCACTCAACCCCAAAGCCTCTAAGGCAAAGCAGCATGCCAAACACACACTAGTCACTTAGGTGACTCGATATGGAGCACACTGGTAAATGTCCCACTCCCGCACTAGAATTTGAATAAGGAGAAAGTGCTTTCTTCATTACTTATTAGATGCCAGAATCCACCACATACTTGCTTGCAGCACTCAGGTCCATCAACAATAAGGTACAAATATGGCTCCAGTCATTAAATTTGTGTACATGTATCAGGTGTGAATGACATGGAGGCATTACCTTCCTAAACTACATGAAAAGAGACATGGAGGGAATATACCAGGATTATGCCAGCCAGGCGGCCTATGACCCTAGCCTTGAGCAGCATCCTACCATCACCCAAAAATTATACCACGAGCTACAAGCAAGAGAAAATGATTGATTTCAACAATTGGCTAAGTTTCTGGTGTCATTTTAAAAGAGGGATCAGTATCTGTCTGCCTGGGATGACATGATTGGCAGACCTCGTTGCTTTGCCAAAGATGGCCTGCATCTGTTACCCCTGGGCTTCCGGATACTGGACAGGGCTCTTGCCACCCCTATAGTGGCTTCTTAGGTGATGTTCCAAAAACTAAATTACCACTGTAACAGATACAAACAAATGCAATCTGAGGGTCATGTTGCTCAACCCTAGAAGTCTAAATCTCAAAATGCACTCGCTCGAAGCACTCCTTAAAATGGAGAATATCAACATTTGTACTGTAACAGAGACCTGATTCAAGGCAGCAGAAAGCACCCATACACTACCAGGCTATAACTCATTCCACACCTTTCAGCCCA
>NC_056736.1:770153680-770181543 GCF_019279795.1 Protopterus annectens | reverse complement strand
GTTAAGTTGTAGTGTTTCCATTTTTTTTATTTTGCGTTTTTATCTGATAAAAATAAAACAAGTTATTTGAAAGTAATTGCACTTATAGGGAATTTAAATGTATATCCTTCATGGCAATCAAATCTAGAGCTGTTTATTTATTTATGCATTTATTCATTCATTCCTTTATTCATTATTTTGCTTTAACTGAGTCTGACTGAGTGTAGTCCTTTTGCAGTTGAGTTCCTATAAAAAAGTTCTGCATTGAAAAATTATAACATATATAGCACAGATATTCCTATAAGCTAATAAAATAAGGTAATTCTGAGGTAAGTTAAGGGAAGTTTTGCACACGTAGTTACAAGATGTTGAAATTACACTTCACATAAGATGATCTCTCTCTCCCTCTCTCTCCCATATATAGATAGATATATAGACAGATAGATAGATATAAACAGACACACACACACAGACACACACACACACACACACACACACACACACACACACACACACACACACACACACACACACACACACACACACACACACACACACACACACACACACACACACACACACACACACACACACACACACACACACACACACACACACACACACGTTTGCGGGTATTGGTTATTTGGTTGAGTGTTTTCTAACTGTTTTTTCTGAGATCACACATTAGCTAGTTTTTCTAGTGCTTTGCTTTTTCAAAGCTGGTATACTTCAATGGATATCTAGGCTGAAGCAATGGATATCTAGCCTCAGCCTTATAATCCATCTAGTTTTAGAAATCTCTGTTTGATTAACAGCATCACCACCTTGTTCATTTTCCCAAACCTTGTCTATCACAATGAACCTAAAAGAATGTGTGGGTCCTTCAAGGAAGACATATTTGGCTAAGGGATTAGTTAAAACAAGATTCCTGATGTTTAAAAGATGTTCCTTAATTCTAAATTTCACTTTCCTGTTTGTTTTACCTACATAGAAAGCTGAACAGGCATTGCACACTGCCAAATACACCACATTAAAGGTGTTGCAATCTGCTACCACATTAACCTTAAACTTTATGCCCAAATCTGGGTGAATAAACGTATTGGTAATGTCTATGTACTCACACTAATTGCATTTAGTACAAGGAAAAGTCCCTTTCATAACATTGACTGAAGATTCTCCCATATTCCGTTTAGGGTAACATAATAGTTTCTTAAGTGATTTTTTTATTCTTGAATAAATAAATTGGGTCTGTCCTCTACTATAGTTCTGATATCAGAGTAGTATGTTAAAATTGGCCAATATTTCTTAACTACATCTGTTACAATGTTGACATTATTGGAGAAGTAGGTCGGTACATGTATCGTCACCCTATGGGTCTCCCTGACCTTCTCATGGGCATCCCTATATGAGGAAAAACAAGATATACCTAATCCATCTCTCATGGTTATTGCCTCATTCAAAATCTTATAAGTAGTGGCATCAGTATAACCTCTCTCTACAAACCTGTCCTAAGGTCTGTTAACTCATTGTTAAAATCACGGTCACTAGCTGTCAACCTAGAAAAACTCAGTGTGTGTCCTTTGACCACATTCCTGAATACATGCTTAGGATGCATGCTTTTCCTGTGAAGCAATGTATTCCTATGATATCCCTTCCTGTGTATTTTGGTGACAAAACCTTTTTCTTTGGTCCTAAAGACCTTTCTATCTAAGAATTCAATCTCATTCTGTGAACTATTTAAGTCAAATTTAAGAAAAGTGCTGCTGTTGTTGATACCTCGATGAAAGAGTTCGAATTCAGCCTGACTCCCACACCACAACAAGAAAAGGTCATCTACAAAGTGCCTATAAAACACTATTTGATCCCATTTATTTGGTTCCAAAATACAGTCATTTTCCCAGGTGGCCGTGACCAAATTAACGTAACTATTGGCACTTGAAGTGTTTATGCCCACACCCTCCTTCTGTAAATATAACCTATGATCAAAAAGCATATTATTAGTTTCCAGCACTAACTCCATGAGAAAACATAGTAGATCTATACATCTATGTTCATAAGTGCCATATGAAATTAAGTACTGCCTAAGCATCTCAACACCAATATCATTGGAAATGTAGGTGAACAGTGAATGTACATATAAGGTCACTAATAGAATCAAGTTATTTCTCATATCAAAACGCTGCATAAAATCATAAAGATCCCCCCAAAACTGCTTTGAATCTTTCAAAATGAACCAGTTTCTATCCACAATCAGTCTGAGGTATTTCTCAATGTAAATTGACAAAGGTTCAGTGGACCAATTGCACCCTGATACTATGGGTCTTAAGTAATGAAATAGTGAATTTTTGTGAACCTTCGGGAGTCCCTGTATAATAAGAATCAAAGATTTAGATACTTTAAAACACTTATACAAATCCATAGTGATCTCATTATTAAGAAAACATTCAAATAGAGCACCTTCTAACTTTTTAATCATTGCATTCATCTCATCAACACTAATAATCTTATATGTGAAGTCATAATTCAACATATAACTCATTGTAATATAGTAATATTCCCTGTCAGTTATTACAATCAACCCACCCTTATCAGCTGGTTTAATGACAATTGTTTGATCTGACTGTAGGCCCTTTAAAACCTCATATTAATTCTTAGTCACATTATAGAACCTCTATCTATTGTCAGATGTCTTTAAAGCTTCAAAAAATTAATTTTCACATAAGCTAGTAAACACATCCATTACCAGATGGTTAGGTGGAATATATGTACTTGGTTTCCTGAAATATTTAATATTTTCATTGTTATCATTTTTAAACAACAGTTTCAGGAAAATGTTCCTGCTGAAAAGTTTCAAATTCAAAACAGTTTCCATTACCTCTGTCCTTTGGGCTGGTATAAACAAGAGTCCATTGCTAAGTAAACTGAGTTCTTCTGCTGTTAAAGTCCTTGAGGAGATATTCCACACTAATGAACACTTACTTCTCTATCCTGTCAAGCCCCTTAACCATTCTGGTTGTCAGAGAGTCTTGTGGCATCTTCTTTTTCTTCTTGGTGCGGCCTCAGCTGAATGTCCGTTCTCTCCTCCCCACATGATCGGGCATTTTTAATCGGATTGGTAAAACCTGAAAAACCAACCCTTGGCTCTTCATTTGCACTTGCAGTTGCTCAAACAAACCCATAGGTGCTTTCCCCTTCCCATTTGAAGAGTTTGCAGTGTCAGCAGTCTTCAAACATGAACCTGACATCTGCTAAAAATCCACAACTCTTTTATCTCTACTGTTAAAGCTAGTAGTTGCTGAAACAGGTATTGTGTTGACCTCTAGTGTTGGGAGGGCATTTTTCTTCCATTTGGCTCTCAACCTCTCACTCATCCCAACACATTAATTTAGAGAATTTATGGATGTGCCCTTATCAGCTGCAATTGTATGAATAGTCTGCTTACTCAAGGTGAACTTTGCTTTCTTCCACTTCTTAGGATCAAATGCATGCGTTTTCAGCCACACAAAAACATATCCCTCCTTAAAATCTCTGTTATCCCTTTCCAATTTATTGAATTTCTGCCGTAGCAGCCTATTCTCAAAAACTGTAACATAATCTAGGATAGTACTCAATTTCACATCCACTAATCCAAGTGGATATTGTGAATATAACAGTTATTTTTCACTTATAATAGGCTGCATCAAAACTGTCTCTTCTGTTTCAGAAAAGTCCATCAAAAGGCGAATGTAATTGAAGCTCAATTCTAAATTCAACTGCTGCCATCTGGAAAGTAATTCTGGATGCTGCTCCCCTTGATTCAGCATCTTAAGAATTGTTAAGCCACAGGGAATCACCCGGTGCATAAGACAACCTTCCAGATGGTGACATTGAGCTTGTAACTTCTTAATCTTATACAGTTCATCCTCCAGTTTATGTGCAGCTTTCAGAAAGGAAGCATAATAAACACTATCAAAATTAATGAGTTTCTTATTGTCAGGCAAGCCATTAGTTAACAAGGGATTACCTTTTCTTCAAACAAAACCAATTAATTTATTTGATGGGGGTTCAGAGAGTCTCTCCTGTTCTTGGGGAACATAATCCAACTCAATGCCAGTATTAGGTGTCCCAGTAATACTTCCTTCAGCCATTATATCTCACCACAACCAAAAAAAAATAAATCCTATAAACACAAATAAGGTCATGGCTTGAATAAATGGACCGTTGAAGAGAAAAGTAATGAAAATAATCCACAGCAACATACAACAGACCAACCGATGAGTTAGGAAGCCACAGTGCACTAGTAGAAAGTCAAGTTTATTGTAAGGTTATCGCTTTCGTAATGACAAACATCACAATGAGTGGGTCCATCAAGGGGAAATATGTTTGGCTAAGGCATTAGTTAAAACAAGATTCCTGTTGTTCAAGAATAAAAAAATCACTTAAGAGACTATTATTTTACCCTAAAGGGAATCTGGGAGTACCTTCAGTGGATGTTATGAAAGGAACTTTCCCTTGTACTAAATTCAATTACTGTCAGTACATAGACTTTACCAAAACGTTTATGCACCCAGATTTGGGCATAGAATTTAAGTTTAATGTGGTAGCAAATTGCAACACCTTTAATGTGGTGTATTTGGCAGTGCAATGCCTGTTCGCCTTTCTATGTAGGGAAGACCAACAGGAAAGTGAAAGTTACAATTAGGGAACATCTTTTAAACATCAGGTCCCTCCCAAGCTGCTTGCAGCTTGTTGTGTCTGACAGGAATGAGAACCATTACCTGCTGCCTTACAGCATACTCTCTAGCTCAAACACTCCTGTCATACCACACCTTTTTCTGTTGTTGGGTTTCTGCTAGATTCTCCTGGGCCAAGCCCATGAGTTCCCTGAATCTTGTCCTGAGGTTTAGGACATATGCCACAACAGACTCCTTGTGAGATTCACACTCACCTTCCCACTCATCACAAATTAAATCTAGAGATCCCCACATCCTATGCCCATACAGCAATTCAAAGGGTGAAAAACCTGTGGATTCCTGGGGAACTTCTCTGTAAGCAAACAACAGAAGGGGCAGTTATTTGCCCCACTCCCTCTTAAACTGGTCTGCAAATGCCTGTAGCATGGACTTGATTGTAGAGTTTAACTTCTCAACAAAACCATTAGTCTGGGTATGGTAGGGGGTGGTCTTCAGGTGCTTCACCCCACAATACTTCTGCAGAAAAGCCAGCAGGTCTGACATGAAATTGGCAGCTGTTGTCAGTCAGTATTTCTTTTGGGAAACCTACCCTGCTGAAAATCGCTAACAAAGCATTTGCCACCTTTTCTGCCTAAATGGAGGACAGAACCACTGCCTCAGGGTATCTTGTAGCATAATCCACTCCCACTAGGCTACACTTTTTCCTTGTGGAACTTGGGGTATTCAAAGGACCCACAATATCCATAGCTATCCTCTGAAATGGCTCATTAATCACATGCAAAGGCATCAAAGGAGCTTTCACCTTGTCTGCTGCCTTGCCTACCTTTTGGCACTGCTCACAAGTCCTGCAGTACCCTGTTACATCTCTGGAAATTCCAAGCCAATAGACATTCTGCATAATACACCTCTTTGTACATTTTTTGCCCATATGACCTGCAAAGGGAATATCATGGGCTATGGCTAGAAGTGCCAGCTGGTAAGCTCTAGGCGCTACCAACTGCTGTACTCTCTCACCTTCTAGCCCTCCCTCCGGGGTCCACTCTCTATACAAACCCTTTGTCCCAGTATACAGAATCCCAATTTCCTTGAGTATCAGGTGCCTCAGTAGCTACCTGCCTCAGGCCTTGCAATGCAGGGTCTGAGAGCTGAGTCTGTCTCATCTCTCTCCTAGTAACCCTTCCCAGCTCCCCTTCCACAGGAAGTCTGGAATCATCTGACAGGGGTGCCTCACTGTCAGCCTGGGTACTACTACTAACCTCTACCTTTGCAGTCACTCTGTCCAAGGGAACATCAGTACCCACAAGCAGCTGTAGCTCACATTCAGTCTCACTGCTACAGAGTAGCTCCCTCCCTGAAGTAACCATCTCACCAGTCCTGGTTGCAAGTATGCAGTCTGTCTGGGTCTCCCCCAGGCTACCAAACCCACATGCTTGTCTCCTAGCTTGACTGAATGTAACTGCATAAGAACATGGTACTGCCTCATCCAAATCCTTCCCTATCAAGACATCTGCAGGATGCTAGTTTGGTACCCTTGTTGTCTCAAGACAACATACTACTGGCATTTTGTCTTTCCCACTTACTGGCTCTCTCACCTTTTGTTCCCCACTTTGCCTCTGTGGACATTGTATGCCACATGGCCCCATTGGTTGCATTCAAAACATTTAACCCTAGGTCCTGGACGTGTACCTGGACTAGTGGCTTCCCCTGCTACTGGCAGATTCTGTTGGGGCAGTCTGTACTGCCCACCATGGGTTCCTTTAAACCCGTGAGCAGTACTGGGGGTCTCTTTCCTGTGCAGTGATGCCCTGCTTGCCAGGTATAGGTCTCCCTTCTTCTTCGACTCATATTAAGTAGCACGTTGTCTATCAGCTAACCAGATCCTCATGTCATCAGGCAAAGTGCTAATGGCTTGTTCCCTCACCAAAAGGTCTGCCAGCCCTTCAAAAGTGGTGACTTGACATCCACTCACCCATCTATGAAAATAAGTGCTCAGTTCAGCAGCATATTCACACACACTTTCATCTGCCTTGCATCTATGCTCACAAAACATTTTCCTATACGTTTCTGGTGTTAGCTTAAAACATTCTAACAAGCGATTTTTAACAGCAGTATAATCAAAATATTGACAATCAGCAGGTTTAGACAACACAGTTACAGCTTTACCATGGAGTAAGGGGGGGTCAGGAACCGTATTCAGACCCTTTGATCAACATCATACTGTTTACATACCATCTCAACATATGAATGAAATGAATGAAACTATCAAAGTTATCCCCTCTTTAAACTACAGACGAAATGTACTGACCTTTGGTGCTTCTAGGGTCCAGTTACTCCCTTCCCCAATACTTCCATGACTCTGGTGAAGAGCCAGCATCTCCTTCTCATGCTGCCTCTGCCTCTCCTTTTCCTCAGCTTCCAGGCATAGCTATTCTTATTCTCCTCAGCCTGCAACCATCACAGTTTCTCATTGTCCTCACTCTCTAGATGCCTCAGTCTTTCAGCTGCTTCTAGTTCCAAATGCCTGGCCTCCAACTCAAGTCTCTTTAGCTCCAAATGGATTTTTAAGTCCTCTGCAGAAAGATTGAGCTGTCCATTCTCTGAGTGTGGTACATCTCCACTGCCAGTCTGATCATCCTCCTGGTTGCTGTTTCCTGATGCAGCTGTGACCAAAGCTGCAATCATGTCTGCCTTAGTCAGGTTTCCATGCACCAGTCCCCTAGCCTGGCACATCTCAGCCAGCTGGCTCCTGCCTGTTTTCCGTACTCCCCTGCTGACATGCTGCCTGCTCTCTCTGACTAACTAAAATAACAAAAGAAATAAAACAATTGTGATCTGAACTCTGAGTATTCACTGCATGGCTGATTTAGAGTAGAAAAACAGCTTCAGTGATCACTGTACACAAGCTCCAGGAATTCATCCTACTCACACCAGTACAAGCCAGTTAGTATTTGCCAAACAATTAATATGTGGTGTGGATACCCACCACTGCAAACAATTAATATGCGACACCTGTGCACTGGTCCAGCAATCAAGGAGCCTCAATCCTCACCACTAACACCAGTGAGGGACATCCATATAGGGAAAGGATAATAAATATACACACAGTAATGTACAATTTCCCTTAAGAGCACACAGAGATCACAGTCAGTCTGGGGTTGGTTTCTCCCTTTCTCTCCAGGTCCCCAATAAGATTCCCCACTGGCACAGCTATAGGGTCCAGATCTCAGCCTAGTGGGCAAGCTAAAGCCTCCAGCACCCTCTCTGTCTAACCAGTGCTTTGTGTCCCTGCCCAAGTAGCTGACACAGACACACACTTTGAGATAAGATTTATATGCAACCACACAGACACTCCTGGGGAAGGCTGGCACATGTCCTCCAGCTGTGCCCATTTTCTGCCCAGTCTAAAAGGTAGTACCCACTGCCAGCAGCCACTAATATCAGCTACTCAAAGGCCCTTCTGAAAGGGTGTCCAATTGTTATTATGCAATATTATTATCCAAATGGTAAGTGTGACTGAACAGTCAAGGCTTATTAGAGTGACTTGGTACAATATCACTATATACATGCAATGTACTCTAGAGCTTAAATTATCTCTACATAAACAGCCACAGTTGAAAAGTTAAAAAATATTTAATAATAACTAATAAAAACATAAGACAATACCTCTTACTACACAGTGCTAGTCAAGAGTTCTGAGATCACAGAGAAATACTTAAAATAATACTGTAGAAAAGTTCTGAAATTACAGAAAATAAACTAGTCTAATCTTCCGATTTCTAGCTATATCTAAGAGAAACACAGTTCTAAATAACTTACGTATAGAGAAAGACAGTGCTGGTGATGTTGGATGTTCTCAAGACAAAATACTCAGAGCTCTTTGATTATCTCTCTTTAAATTGATAACACAGCACCACTGATTCATTTCAGATTACATAATTTCTTTCTGGTTCCCAGGTTAACAGGCTCTCAGAGGTTAATAGCCCCTTTGATTTTGAGCTGGTCAGGAACCAGAGCAATAAAAGAAATTATACATGCAAGTTGCAGTCATTAACTCTGGCCTCTAAACAATAGGCAGAATTCCTTCATCCAGACATATCAGCTCCAAATTTTGACACCAAACTGTCATAAAATGCTTGACTTAGCTTTCTTACAGCAGAGTGTACTGTTGTTACATTTTGCAGTTCAATATCCAGTGCAGTCTTTTCACATTTAAGAGAACAAGCCTGTGGCTTACATTAATATTTACAAATGACAGAATTATCTACAAAATTCTATCTGGCTAGACTGGCAGCCTTCACCTGTCTTCACAAGATCTACTATGTTTTTTCAAGGGGTTAGTGCTGGAAAATAATAATATGATTTGATCATAGGTTATATTTACAGAAATAGGGTGTGGGCATAAGCACTTCAAGTGCCAATAGTTACGCTAATTTGGTCACTGCCACCTGGGAAAATGACTGTATTTTGGAGCCAAATAGATGGGATTAAATAGTGTTTTATAGGCACTTTGTAGATGACCTTTTCTTGTTGTGGTGTGGGAGTCAGACTGAATTAGAACTCTTTCATCGAGGTATCAACAACAGCACCACTTTTCTTAAATTTGACTTAAATAGTTCACAGAATGAGATTGAATTCTTAGATAGAAAGGTCTTTAGGACCAAAGAAAAAGGTTTTGTCACCAAAATACACAGGAAGGGATATCATAGGAATACATTGCTTCACAGGAAAAGCATGCATCCTAAGCATGTATTCAGGAATGTGGTCAAAGGACACACACTGAGTTTTTCTAGGTTGACAGCTAGTGACCGTGATTTTAAGAAAGAGTTAGCAGACCTTAGGAGAGGTTTGTAGAGAGAGGTTATACTGATGCCACTACTTATAAGTTTTTGGATGAGGCAGTAAACATGAGATATCAACAACACCACTTTTCTTAAATTTGACTTAAGTAGTTCACAGAATGAGATTGAATTCTTAGATATAAAGGTCTTTAGGACCAAAGAAAAAAGGTTTTGTCACCAAAATGCACAGGAAGGGATGTCATAGGAATACATTGCTTCACAGGAAAAGCATGCAACCTAAGCATGTATTCAGGAATGTGGTCAATGGACATGCACTGAGTTTTTCTAGGCTGACAGCTTGTGACCATGATTTTAAGAAAGAGTTAGCAGACCTTAGGAGAGGTTTGTAGAGAGAGGTTATACTGATGCCACTACTTATAAGTTTTTGGACGAGGCAATAACCATGAGAGATGGATTAGGTATATCTTGTTTTTCCTCGTATAGGGATGCCCATGAGAAGGTCAGGGAGACCCATAGGGCAAAGATATTTGTACCGACCTACTTCTTCAATAATGTCAACATTGTACCAAATGTAGTTAAGAAATATTGGCCAATTTTAACACATGACTCTGAAATCAGAACTATAATATGGGACAGACCCAATTTTTTATTCAAGAATAAAAAAATCACTTAAGAAACTATTATGTTACTCTAAAGGGAATATGGGAGCATCTTCAGCCAATGTTATGAAAGGAACTTTCCCTTGTACTAAATGCAATTATTACGAGTACATAGATGTTACTAATAGGTTTATGCACCCAGATTTGGGCATAGAGTTTAGGTTTAATGTGGTAGCAGATTGCAACACCTTTAATGTGGTGTATTTGGCAGTGTGCAATGCCTGTCCAGCTTTCTATGAAGGGAATACTAACAGGAAAGTGAAATTTAGAATTAGAGAACATCTTTTAAACATGAGGAATCTTGCTTTAACTAATGCCTTAGCCAAACATGTTTCCCTTGAAGGACCCACACATTCTTTTAGGTTCATTGTGATAGAGATAGTTTGGGAAAATGAGCGAGGTGGTGATGTTGTTAATCAAACAGAGACTTCTGAAACTAAATGAATTATAAGGCTGAAAGGGGATAGAGGAAAGGATCTGAATGATCGTGTCCTCCTGAAACCTATTTTGAAGAATAGGATGCTTTTTAAATAGTTAAATAGTTGTTAGCTACATGCATTTACTTTTATAATATTTTTAATTTTTTTTTATAGAATTGCATGCATGCTATAGTCATTATTTTGATATGAGAACAAGTTCTTATCCATGTTTCTTTTTATGTTCAATGAGAAATTGATTAATTGATCATTTTATTCTAATTGGTTGTTGCTTAATTGAGAGTAGTACATATTTGTTTTCTGTTAGAAATGTAGTTATGGTCTGATGAAGTGGTGTTTATCACTACAAAAGCGCTAACTTTACAATAAACTTGACTTTCTATTAGTGCACTGAGGCTTCCTAACTCATTGGTTGGTCCGTTGTATGTTGCTCTAGATTATTTTCATTACACACGCATATATATATATATATATATATATATATATATATGGTTCCCTATCAGAAGCCTGAAACACTATAAGCCTGAAAATCAAAATCCGGAAAACTAAAGCCTGAAAATTCAAAATCCCGAAAACCCAAAATCCTGAAACTCAAAAGCCTGAAAACACAAATAATGCTAATATTTCACTATAAAGACACTAATATCTACCAACTGACCCTGACCCTAACCCTAACCCTAAGGTCCGTCACTATCGCACACTCACCTGACCCGCGCCCTAACCCTAACTCACTTAAACCACCCCTAACCCCAATATTTGTCACTATTGCATACATGCCTAACCTGCGCCCTAACCCTAACTCACTTAAACCGCCCCTAACCCTAACATAAAACCAACGACACTCACCTGAACCCAACGCATGACCTAACACCACAGGGCTAACAATAGCAAAGCCACAATGATGTCAGTATGTCCATTTTGTGTTTTCAGGATTTTGAGTTTCAGGATTTTGGGCTTTTGGGATTTTGAATTTTCAGGCTTTAGTTTTCAGGATTTTGATTTTCAGGCTTATAGTGTTTCAGGCTTCTGATAGGGAACTATATATATATATATATATATATATATATATATATATATATATATATATATATATATATATATATCTTTATTTATCTATCAATATGTCTGTATATATATATATATATATATATATATATATATATATATATATGTATATGTCACTGTGCTTTTAAATGTTAATTGGTGTTTTAAAATGTTAATTAATGTAGTATTTAAAGCATATGTTTTTTATGGTAAAGCCATAGTCTGAAGATGTCTCTTGCATAAGAGACGACAGTGCTTACTATTGGCTTGGATTATAATAAATTTCTTCAAACTGACACAGCTTTTGTTTACTTTTTGGATTTTTGCTTGTTGCTTTTGGTGAAATCTATATATATATATATATATATATATATATATATATATATATATATGTATAGACCCAGGACCATTGAACGGAAGTTCAATAGTCTGAATCCACAATAACCGAACACACTTTAACAAAAGCGCTTTCACCAAAAAAGCGCTTTTGTTAAGGTCCATTCGAAAAAAAAACAATAAATCTTCTTTTATGCAGGGGAAAAGCCCCCCTGCACCCCCCATGTGTGAGGCTGTGTCCCCCACACCTCCCCTACTTTTGTATTCTCACTCCGAGGTCGCACTACAGTGGAGAAAAGGGAATGCTCTCTTAACCACACCGTAGTGTGGCCGGCACAACCAGCATACATAATTGAAAGTGCTGCTTCGGTGAACAACACTTTTGGTTATGTATGTTCGTTGATTTCTGCTTCAGCAGGAAAGTACCGTTGGGGATCTGTACGGATCCAATATATAGATATATATATATATATATATATATATATATATATATATATATATATATATATATATATATACAAAACCAAAACACCTGGTGCACGTACCCAGCAAACTGGTGCATGGAAAAACAAATCCACATTATCCAGCACAAAATAATAGGAGACAGCATGGCATTGTAAAGCCTTTATTGCAAGCACAGTCTGCCCCACAGACCGGTTTTGCTCGAAAGCGTCATTAGTTTGTACATTGGTTTGTTTGACATGGGGTTTGGTCTTCATTTGTTTACTACTCAAACACATTTGGTCAATTATGCTGACAGTTGACAAGTATGCGAGATTGACAATCCCCAAGTAGGGGAATAGACCCTTTCTCCAGGGATTATTTGATCTCAGATTTAATGTATATATAATGGGGGGTAGGGGGCTTGCCCTACCTGCAAAAAATAATGTTTTAAAGTTGAATGTGCCAAGGTTTTTCCTTGGCACATGTGTACTAGGTAGTCAACATTTTTGTTTCAACAGAGTGGTTTATCTACAGGATGTCAATGGACATGTTAGTTGACCAACAGAAGGTAAATCATATATATATATATATATATATATATATATATATATATATATACAGATAAATAGATATACATAAATAGTTATATTTATATATATGATTGACCTTAATGTCAAACATAAAACAGAATTAAATAAGGCTGAACATGCATAATTTTGAAAACCCTAAAAATTGAACCTGCAAGAGGTTAAAAAAGGAAAGCAATTTCATTTCCAATCTTTTCACTAACATTGGCCTATAATTCTAACCTTTAATTTGTCTGAATAGTGGTAGTGTTATGGGAATTTTTAAGGTGCAGGTTTACAGCTGTGTGCAGGGTTAGGCTTATCACATTTCACTAAAGAGGGCTGGGGGGGCAGTTTCTAAGCAAAGTCGGAGACATCTGTTGGGGCAGACTATGCTGGAGCACGATGGGAAAATGGAAGTCCTGGATTCTGACAGATTGGATGCCTCCTCCACATAATCTCCATTTTTACTATTCCTAGAAGTGGAATTTGAAAACACAAGGGAACAGGTGCTAGGACTGTGAAGACTTCAAGTGTCCTCGTATCTGAAACCTTCTGTAGAATGTCCACAGGAGACAGAGAATAAAGAATGCGCTGTCAGTTTAGAAGAAAAAGATGTAAGGGGAGAGCTGATTGATTTACTAGAGATGGATATACATATTAACATCAATGAAGGAAAATTACAGAAAGTCAATAAGACCCAAAATGTTAGAGGTCTATTAAAACAAATTAACATAATAATATACTATTAACAGAAATTCATCTAATATAACAGAAGTAAAAAGGATAAATTGCAGCTAAATTAATAACAGATTAAGTCTTACTACAAAAATACAAACTATAAGGGAAAGTAATTGAAGAAATCAAATGCCATCATGGAAGTATTGAATAGAGAAAACTATGAAGCAGTTAAGACAAGAAGTGTCAATGTTAGAAGAGTACAGAAGAGGGGACAGATCAACAAAAATACTTAGAAAGATAGATGTGATGAAAGCAAAGTACAGTATTAGCACAGACAAGGATCTATCATACACTATTGCAAATATTAAACTAATGATATTAGCACAGGCAGAAAAACTTTAAAGATATGCAGATAAATATAAAGGAAAAGTACAAAATAAGCAATTCATTGATGATCTAAAACGTTTTATAGAGAACTGGAAAACAAGGTAAAAGGAATTGAAGCACCACCAAAAGAAGAGGTAGTCACATTTTAGAGAAACGTTGGTGAAGACCCTGTGGGACATAGCAAAGATGTTGAATGGACAGCAGAAGCAAAAGAAGAAGACGTTCAAATGTATAAGATATGAAAGGGAATGAAGCAAAGACCAGAGAAATTGAAACAAAATTAAGAAAAGCGCCTAAACGGAAAACCCCAGGAACAGATGCAGTAACTAACTTCTGGCTAAAAGTATTAACATCTTTACACAAAGATTTAGCCCTGAGTAAGAGCTACTTACTGTATATATGCATCCTGAACAAACACCAACCTTTTTAACAGCAGAAAATATGATACTCCTCCTTAAGATTGAACTTGCAAGCTATCCTAAAAGCTATAGATTAATAACTTGCCTTGCGATGATGCATAAACCATATACTGGAATCGATTCCAAAAGAGTTTATAGTCATTTCGAAGAAAATGCAATCATGGTACTAGAACAAAAGGGTAACAAAAGAAAGTTATTGTCTCTGCTCTTATGTGCATTAAGGAGATGTTGAGGCTTGGGTGTTCATCTAAGTAGTTTATTGTACACAAATACATCAGGAACATTAAACTTAAATGAACTAACTCACTGACTGACTACATACTCGCATGCTCACACTCTGGCTACTCACTCAAAATGGCGCTCACATCTCACACGTGCTCAGTGGGTATAGGCATGTGCTTACCGACTGAGAAGCTTCTTAAAGGTGTACACACATACTGAGCTACAGTTATATGGAACAAAGTATAATTTGTGTTAAAGAAAGCAGTAATAGAGAATTGTAAAAAGAGGGAAATCTAAGTATGGCATGGATAGATTACAAAAAAGCATTTGACAGCATCCCACATTCATGGAAAAAGGAATACTTACAGATGCATAAAATACACCCAACATTGATCAATTACATTACAGTAATCAAGAAATAATGGCAAATCACTTTGCAGCTAAGCCATGATAAAGGACAATTATTATGGCAAACCACTTTGCAGCTAAGCCATGATAAAGGACAATTATTATCCCAGAGAACAAAATTCAAAGGGGGATATTCCAGGGTGACTCTTTGTCATCACTGTTCTTTTGTTTTACCTTTAACCCATTAAGCTGTTTGCATAACATATTAGGTTATGGTTACAATTTGGCTCCCAGACAACAGCAAACTATAATGTCTTCTCATCTTCTTTTTGTAGATGATTTAAAACCGCATAATTCATCAGTTGAGGAGTTGAAAGCACAACTGGCAGTGGTCAAAACTTTATACGAATAAAACAAGCCACAGAAACGTCCTTCACTTTATTAAAACAAGCAAAGCTTTTGGATTGCCCCTTCCTTAGTGCTAAATAACATCTTATAGAGCACATTCAAGTTATATTAAAACATTTACATATCACATGACACAACCTACCAATAAAACATATTAATCAATTATATTTAAAAATAAATGTAACAGTGTATGCTTTCTATATAAAACTGGCTTCAAACTAACTGCATTATTAGTCCAGGGGGTGTATCAGCTTTTTATCATAAAATCCAAGAATATTAAATATTCTCCAAAGTATTATTTATGTCACTCCCTAATACTTTTTTATGCTATCTTAATGATTCTAAACTTAAATGCATGGTTCAAATCACTATCTATAACATGTTTTGCCAATGCGTTAGTTAAAATGCTCATTCTACTATCTGACTTATGTTCTATGATTCACTCTTTTAGCTTACGATTACATTTACCAACATAAAATGAGTTACATTGTGTGCATGTAGCTAAATAAGCAACTTGTGCTGTATTGCAAGTGGCATAACAATTAAATTCATACATTGTCTGTGTTATAGGATGTGTAAATCAAGTATTAGTAGCAACATCTTCACAATAACTACAATTATGACATGGAATTGTTCCTTGCTTTATACTATACCTAGTAACATTTTTTTACCCTCATATCTTTAAGCACAATTGGCTTCTTAAAATTTTCTCATTCCTGTATGCAAACCTTGGTCGATCCTCTAAGATTTGTCTAAGCTCAGGCATGGTCATAAAACTATTCCAGTTCTTCCGTATCACCCTCTCAACTTCACGGGTCCTATTATTATATGTGGTTACATAACTTAGCTTATTATTTCTATTCATTGTGTTATTATTTGAACCTGACACAGCATTTCTTATTGAATTAAAGAAAGGTCTTACCTTATCGTTTCTATCTTTAATAAAAGCATTCATTATTCCCTGCACAATGGTCTGACTGTATCCCCTTTCAAAAAATTCAGAAGCCATTTCTTCCATCTGTTTAACACTCATAGATTCATCTGTATATATCGAAAGAATGAGTTACTATTTTTTTAAGCAGGGCAAACCACACTGCATCCCCATATGAAAGACCATGTCAAACACACCCTGCTAGCTTTATTTATTTATTTATTTTACATTTGTTGACCGGGATAGTCCATCTGGTTATAAGCCCATTTTCAGTGGAGGCCCGGGGAGAAAAGCTCCAGCAAAACAAGAACAAAATTGACAAGGTACAGTGTCGGTTTTACATAGAATTTAACAGAAATATTTAGAGACAACAAAGAAAGTACAATATACAAAGGAGAAAGTTATTAAAATATAGTAAAGTCATATATATATATATATATATATATATATATATATATATATATATATATATTTTTTTTTTTTTTTTTGAGGGCAGGGGTTCATCTTTAGTTGATCATTTAAATACACTAACTCAGACATTGCACAATAATGGGGAAAAAGTGAAATTACCTTTTACCCATATTACCTTGCAGCCATACTGTGTGATCTTGACACTGGCAACACTCTGGTAACATACTCCTCCATCGATGTGCGTGTTGTTCAATCACTTGGATTCAAGTAACATGCACTTGACAAGAGTGTACTTCAGCAACGCATCATCTCAGGGCTCCAGCTTTGTATATAAATATATATATATATATATATATATATATATATATATATATATGCTACAGAATCCTGAAAGCCCAAAATCCTGAAGACCAAAATCCTGAGACATAAATCCTGAAAGGTCAAAATCCTGAAAGCACACAGGATACCAGCACTTGCTATATTCCAGCACAATTACATACAGGACCAAATAAAACACAAACCATATTACTCTTCTCCAAGTATAAGCAGGGGACAAGCACCCCTGCACCTCTCATGTGGGGAGCTGTGCCCCCCATACCCCTGCTACTTAAATATGTCAACTCCGAGATTGCACTTAGTGTACTAAAGTACAATCTTGGAGTTGGTATATTTAAGTAGCAGGGGTGTGAGGGTGCAGCCCCCCTGCATATAATTGAAGGCTAATATGTTTCTTTGGGTACTTGTGCTGGAATATAGAAGGTGTTGGTATCCTGTGTGTTTTCTGGATTTTGAGTTTTCAAGATATTGAGTTTTCATGACTTTGAGTTTTCAGGATTTTGGTCTTAGGATTTTGGTCTTCAGGATTTTTAGGTTTCAGGATTCTGTAGCACTCCTGTATATATATATATATATATACAGAGAGAGAGAGAGAGAGCGTGAGGGAGAGTACTTTCAGGTTAAGTGACTTGTTCCGGGTTACATAGTATGCAAATGGAGGATCAGGGAATAAAACTCTGAATATTTTTTTTTTATGCTCAACTCCTGAGAGACTTGCTTGGCTACAAACATCTGCATTAGTAGCTGAAGTTAAGTGAAACTTGCAGTAGTGCATTTTGGTATTCTGTTAAGTACAAACTTGCAGTTTTAAAAGTACTGTATTTTCATTTTTTCTGTTTCCTAATTGTGTGTTTCTGAAGAGTGTGCTGTGTGTCTGTTTGCTATAAGAGGGCGTGGTGTTATCACTTCTTTGTTATCTAATATTTATATAGCCTAGAGGGATTCCTCAGTACTTTAAGTGCTAGCCACAACGTTTGAGAAATCATTTTTTGCTCAACTCCTGACAGACTTGCTTGGCTACAAACATCTCTATTAGAAGCTGAAGCTAAGTGAAACTTCCAGTAGTGTATTTTAGTATTCTGTCAACTACAAACTTGCAGTTTTAAAAGTACTGTATTTTCAATTTTTCTGTTTCCAGATTGTGTTTCTGAACAGTGTGCTGTGTGTCTGTTTGCTATAAGAAGGGCTGGTGTTATCAATTCTTTGTTATCTGATATTTAATAGACTATAGGGATTCCTCTGCACTTTAAGTGCTAGCTACAAAATTTGAGAAATCAATTTATGCTCAACTCTTGAGAGACTTGCTTGGTTACTTACATCTGCATTATAAGCTGAAGCTAAGTGAAACTTGCAGTAGTGTATTTTAGTATTCTGTTAAGTACAAACTTGCAGTTTTAAAAGTACTGCATCTTCATTTTTTCTGTTTCCTAATTGTGTGCTTCTGAACAGTGTGCTGTGTGCCTGATTGCTATAAGAGTAGGTGGTTTTATCACTTCTTTGCTAACTGATATTTAATAGCCTAGGAGGATTACTCTGTACTTTAAGTGCTAACCACAAAGTTTAAGAAATCATTTTATGCTCAACTCCTGAGAGACTTGTTTGGCTACAAACATCTACATTAGAAGTTGAAGCTAAGTTAAACTTGCAGTAGTGTATTTTAGTATTCTGTTAAGCACACACTTGCAGTTTTACAAGTACTGTGTTTTTATGTTTTTCTGTTTCCTAATTGTGTGTTTCTGAACAGTGTGCTGCATGTCTGTTTGCTATAAGAGGGGATGGTGTTAACAGTTCTTTGTTATCTGATATTTAATAGCCTAGAGGAATTCCTTTGCATTTTAAGAGCTAGCCACAAAGTTTGAGAAATCATTTTATGCTCAACTCCTGTGAGACTTGCTTGGCTACAAACATCTGCATTAGAAGCTGAAGCTAAGTGAAACTTGCTGTAGTGTATGTTAGTATTCTGTTAAATACAAACTTGCAGTTTTAAAAGTACTGTATTTTCATTTTTTCTTTTGTCTAATTGTGTGTTTCTGAACGGTGTGCCATGTGTCTGTTTGCTATAAGAGGTGGTGGTGTTATCACTTCTTTGTTATCTGATATTTAATAGCATAGAGGGATACCACTGTACTTTAAGTGCTAGAAACAAAGCTTGAGAAATAATTTTAGGCTCAACTCCTGAGAGACTAGCTTGGCTACAAACATCTACATTAAAAGCTGAAGCTAAGTGAAACTTGCAGTAGTGTATTTTAGTATTCTTTAAGTACAAACTTGCAGTTTTAAAAGTACTGTATTTTCATTTTTTCTGTTTCCTAATTGCGTGTTTCTGAACATTGTGCTGTGTGTCTGTTTGCTATAAGAGGGGTTGGTGTTATCACTTCGTTGTTATCAGTTATTTAATACCCTAGAGGTATTCCTCTGTACTTTAAGTACTAGCCACAATGTTTGAGAAATCATGTTATGCTCAACTCTTGAGAGACTTGCTTGGCTAAAAACATCTGCATTAGAAGCTGATGCTAAGTGAAACTTGCAGTAGTTTATTTTAGTATTCTGTTTAGTACAAACTTGCAGTTTTAAAAGTACTGTATTTTCATTCTTTCTGTTTCCTAATTGTGTGATTCTGAACAGTGTGCTGCACGTCTGTTTGCTATAAGAGAGGGTGGTGTTAACACTTCATTTTTATCTGATATTTAATAGCCTAGAGGGATTCCTCTGCACTTTAAGTGCTAGCCACAACATTTGAGAAATCATTTATGCACAGATCTTGAGAGACTTGTCTTGGCTAGAAACATCTGCATTAGAAGCTGAAGCTAAGTGAAACTTGCAGTAGTGTATTTTAGTATTCTGTTAAGTACAAATTTGCAGTTTTAAAAGTACTGTATTTTCATTTTTTTCTGTTTACTAATTGTGTGCTTCTGAACTGTGTGCTGTGTGTCTGCTTGCTATATGAGATGTTGGTGTTATCACTTCTTTATCTGATATTTAATAGCCTATATGAATTTGTCTGTACTTTAAGTGCTACCACAAAGTTTGAGAAATCATTTTATGCTCAACTCCTGAAAAACTTACTTGGCTAAATTAGTCCTCATTAGAAGCTGAAGCTAAGTGAAACTTACAGTAGTGTATTTTAGTATTCTGTTAAATACAAACTTGCAGTTTTAAAAGTACTGTATTTTCATTTTTTTTGTATTTCTTAATTGTGTGTTTCTGAATGATGTGCCATGTGTTTGTTTGCTATAAGAGGGTTTGGTGTCATCACGTCTTTCTTACCTGATATTTAATAGCATAGTGGGATGCCTCTGTACTTTAAGTACTAGAAACAAAGTTTGAGAAATAATTTTAGGCTCAACTCCTGAGAGACTAGCTTGGCTACAAACATCTACATTAAAAGCTGAAGCTAAGTGAAACTTGCAGTAGTGTATTTTAGTATTCTGTTAAGTACAAACTTGCAGTTTTAAAAGTACTGTAATTTCATTTTTTCTGTTTCCTAATTGTGTGTTTCTGAACAGTGTACTGTGTGTCTGTTTGCTATAGGAGGGTTGGTGTTATCACTTCTTTGTTATCTGATATTTAATACCATAGAAGGATTCCTCTGTACTTTAAGTGCTAGCCACAAAGTTTGAGAGATCATTTTATGCGCAACTCCTGAGAGACATGCTTAGCTACAAACATCTGCATTAGAAGCTGAAGCTAAGTGAAACTTGCAGTAGTTTTTTTAGTATTCTGTTAAGTACAAACTTGCAGTTTTAAAAGTACTGTAATTTCATTTTTTCTGTTTCCTAATTGTGTGTTTCTAAACAGTGTGCTGTGTGTCTGTTTGCTATAAGAGGGGTGGTGTTAACAATTCTTTGCTATCTGATATTTAATAGCCTAGAGGGATTCCTCTGTACTTTAAGTACTAGCCACAAAGTTTGAGAAATAATTTTATGCTCAACGCCTGGTAGACTTGCTTGGCTACAAACATCTGCATTAGAAGCTGAAGCTAAGTGGAACTTGCAGTACTATATTTTAGTATTCTGTTAAGTACAAACTTGCAGTTTTAAAAGTACTGTATTTTCATTTTTTTCTGTTTCCTAACTGTGTGTTGCTGAACAGAGTGTTGTGTGTCTGTTTGCTTTAAGAGAGGGTGGTGTTATCAGTTCTTTGTTATCTGACATTTAATTACCTAGAGGGATTCCTCTGTGCTTTAAGTGCTAGCCACAAAGTTTGAGAAATCATTTTATGCTCAATTCCTGAGAGACTTGCTCTGCTACAAGCATCTGCATTAGAAGCTGAAGCAAAGTGAAACTTGCAGTAGTGTATTTTAGTATGCTGTTAAGTACAAACTTGCAGTTTTAAAAGTACTGTATTTTCATTTTTTCTGTTTCCTAATTGTGTGTTTCTGAACAGTGTGCTGTGTGTTTGCTTGCTATAAGAGGGGGTGGTGTTATCACTTCTTTGTTATCTAATATTTAATAGCCTAGACGGATTCCTCTTTACTTTAAGTGCTAGACACAAAGTTTGAGAAATCATTTTATGCTCAACTCCTGAGAGACTAGCTTGGTTACAAACATCTGCATTAGAAGCTGACGCTAAGTGAAACTTGCAGTAGTGTATTTTAGTATTCTGTTAAGTACAAACTTGCAGTTTTAAAAGTACTGTATTTTCATTTTATTCTGTTTCCTAATTGTGTGTTTCTAAACAGTGAGCTGTGTGTCTGTTTGTTATTAGAGGGGGTGTATCACTTATTTATCTGATATTTCATAGCATAGAGGGATTCCACTGTACTTTAAGTGCTAGCCACAAAGTTTGAGAAATCATTTTATGCACAACTCCTGAGAGACTTGTCTTGGCTAGAAACATCTGCATTAGAAGCTGAAACTAAGTGAAACTTGTAGTAGTGTATTTCAGTATTCTGTTAAGTACAAATTTGCAGTTTTAAAAGTACTGCATCTTCATTTTTTCTGTTTACTAATTGTGTGCTTCTGAACAGTGTGCTGTGTGTCTGTTTGCTATAAAGGGGGTGGTGTTATCATGTCTTTGTTGTCTGATATTTAATAGCATAGAGGCATAGCTCTGTATTTTAACTGCTAGAAACAAAGTTTGAGAAATAACTTTATGCTTAACTCCTGAGAGACTAGCTTGGCTACAAACATCTACATTAAAAGCTGAAGCTAAGTTAAACTTGCAGTAGTGTACTTTAGTATTCTGTTAAGTACAAACTTGCAGTTTTAAAAGTACTGTAATTTCATTTTTTTCTGTTTCCTAATTGTGTGTTTCTGAACAGTGTGCTCTGTGTCTGTTTGCTATAAGAGGGGTTGGTGTTATCACTTTTTTGTTATCTGATATTTAATACCATAGATAGATTCCTCTGTACTTTAAGTGCTAGCCACAAAGTTTGAGAGAACATTTTATGCTCAACTTCTGAGAGACATGCTTGGCTACAAACATCTGCATTAGAAGCTGAAGCTAAGTGAAACTTGCAGTAGTGTATTTTAGTATTCTTTTAAGTACAAATTGGCAGTTGTAAAACTAAGGTATTTTCATTTTTTTTTCTTTTTCCTAATTGTTTGTTTCGAAACAGTTTGTTGTGTGTGTGTGTGTTTGCTATAAGAGGGGTTGGTGTTATCACTTCTTTGTTATCTGATATTTAATACCATAGATGGATTCCTCTGTACTTTAAGTGCTAGCCACAAAGTTTGAGAAATAATTGTATGCTCAACGCCTGACAGACTTGCTTGGCTACAAACATCTGCATTAGAAGCTGAAGCTAAATGAAACTTGCAGTAGTGTATTTTAGTATTCTAAGTACAAACTTGCCATTTTAAAAGTACTGTATTTTCATTTTTTCTGTTTCCTAATTGTGTGTTTCTGAGCAGTGTGTTGCATGTCTCTTTGCTATCAGAGGTGGTGGTATCACTTATTTGTTATCTGATATTTCAGAGCATAGCGGGATTCCTCTGTACTTTAAGTGCTAGCCACAAAGTTTGAGAAATCATTTTATGCTCAACTGCTGAGAGACTTGCTTGGCTACAAACATCTGCATTAGAAGCTGAAGCTTAGTGAACTTGCAGTAGTGTATTTTAGTATTCTGTTAAGCACAAACTTGCAGTTTCAAAAGTACTGTATTTTCATGTTTTCTGTTTCCTAATTGTGTGTTTCTGAACAGTGTGCTGCATGTCTGTTTGCTATAAGAGGGGATAGTGTTAACAGTTCTTTGTTATCTGATATTTAATAGCCTAGTGGAATTCCTTTGTATTTTAAGAGCTAGCCACAAAGTTTGAGAAATCATTTTATGCTCAACTCCTCTGTGACTTGCTTGGCTAAATACATCTGTATTAAAAGCTGAAGCTAAGTGAAACTTGCAGTAGTGTATTTTAGCATTCTGTTAAATACAAACTTGCAGTTTTAAAAGTACTGTATATTCATTTTTTGTGTTGTATAATTGTGTGTTTTTGAACAGTGTGCCATGTGTCTGTTTGCTATAAGAGGGGGTGGTGTTATCCCTTCTTTGTTATCTGATATTTAATAGCCTAGAGGGATACCTCTGTACTTTTTGCTGTTTCCTAATTGCATGTTTCTGAACAGTGTGCTGCGTGTCTGTTTGCTATAAGAGGGGGTGGTGTTATCACTTATTTGTTATCAAATATTTAATACCCTAGAGGGATTCCTCTGTACTTTAAATACTAGCCACAAAGTTTGAGAAATCATTTTATGCTCAACTCTTGAGAGACTTGCTTGGCTAAAAACATCTGCATTAGAAGCTGACGCTAAGTGAAACTTGCAGTAGTGTATTTTAGTATTCTGTTTAGTACAAACTTGCAGTTTTAAAAGTGATGTATTTTCATTTTTTCTGTTTCCTTATTGTATGTTTCTGAACAGTGTGCTGTGTGTCTGTTTGCTATAACAGGGGGTGGTGTTAAAACTTCTTTGTTATCTGATATTTAATAGCCTAGAGGGATTCCTCTGTACTTTAAGTGCTAGCCACAAAGTTTGAGAAATCATTTTATGCTCAGCTCCTGAATGACTTGCTTGGCTACAAACATCTGCATTAGAATCAGAAGCTAAGTGAAAATTGCAGTAGTGTATTTTAGTATTCTATTAGGTACAAACTTGCAGTTTTAAAAGTGATGTATTTTCATTTTTTCTGTTTCCTAATTGTGTGTTTCTGAACAGTGTGCTGTGTGTCTGTTTGCTATAACAGGGGGTGGTGTTATCACTTATTTGTTATCAAATATTTAATACCCTAGAGGGATTCCTCTGTACTTTAAGTGCTAGCCACAAAGTTTGAGAAATCATTTTATGCTCAACTCTTGAGAGACTTGCTTGGCTAAAAACATCTGCATTAGAAGCTGACGCTAAGTGAAACTTGCAGTAGTGTATTTTAGTATTCTGTTTAGTACAAACTTGCAGTTTTAAAAGTGATGTATTTTCATTTTTTCTGTTTCCTAATTGTGTGTTTCTGAACAGTGTGCTGTGTGTCTGTTTGCTATAAGAGGGGGTGGTGTTATCACTTCTTTGTTATCTGATATTTGATACCCTAGAGGGATTGCTCTGTACTTTAAGTGCTGGCCACAAAGTTTGAGAAATAATTTTATGCTCAACTCCTGAGAGACTTGCTTGGCTAAAAACATCTGCATTAGAAGCTGATGCAAAGTGAAACTTGCAGTACTGTATTTAGTATTCTGTTAAGTACAAACTTACAGTTTTAAAAGTACTGTATCTTCATGTTTTCTGTTTCCTAATTGTGTGTTTCTGAACAGTGTGTTGTGTGTCTGTTTGCTATAACAGGGGGTGGTGATAAAACTTCTTTGTTATCTGATATTTAATAGCCTAGAGGGATTCCTCTGTACTTTAAGTGCTAGCCACAAAGTTTGAGAAATCATTTTATGCTCAGCTCCTGAATTACTTGCTTGGCTACAAACATCTGCATTAGAATCAGAACCTAAGTGAAACGTGCAGTAGTGTATTTTAGTATTCTGTTAAGTACAAACTTAAAGTTTTAAAAGTACTGTATTTTCATTTTTTCTGTTTCCTAATTGTATGTTTCTGAACAGTGTTCTGTGTGTCTGTTTGCTATAAGAGGGGGTGGTGTTATCACCTTTTTGTTATCTGATATGTAATAGCCTAGAGGGATGCCTCTTTACTTTAACTGCTGGCCACAAAGTTTTAGAAATCATTTTATGCTCAACTTCTGAGAGACTTGCTTGTCAACAAACATCTGCATTAGAAGCTGAAGCTAAGTGAAAATTGCAGTAGTGTATTTTAGTATTCTATTAGGTACAAATTTGCAGTTTTAAAAGTACTGTATTGTTTTCTGTTTCCTAAATCTGTGTTTCTGAACAGTGTGATTTGTGTCTGTTTGCTATAAGAGCTGTAACACTACAACCTTTGAGAGATGCACTTATCTAGCCAAACTGGAGGTAAAGCTCTCTCCAATCAAGACTGAACTTGACAGTCAAGAGGAGAAGGTAAACACTTGCACCACACCACTCATCACATAGCCTCACTAAATCTACACCCCCACAATCCACACATAGAAACACAAAAACATTTGCGGAGGCTCTCAATTATAATCTGCTCAAGCAACAGAGACCTCCAAAGCAGAAAAGCAAGCAACCTCCACCCCCCCACTGCAACCCAAATGACACATAGCCTGCAGACTCAGTGTGCCACTCAACCACAGCCAGTACGCCAAACAATGTAGCCGACACACTAGTCATAGGCGACTCTATAGTCAGGCACACTGATGTCCCACTCACCAGGCTAAACAAGGAGAAAGTTACTGTCAGCTGCCTGTCGGTTGCCAGGATCCGCCATATAACCCACGCACTCAGGTCACTCCACAACAAGTACAAATATGACTCTGTCATTGTCCATGTTGGTGTGAACATTTGGGTTGCATTGGGGGGGTGGAGGTTGCTTGCTTTTCTGCTTTGGAGGTCTCTGTTGCTTGAGCAGATTATAATTGAGAGCCTCCGCAAATGTTTTTGTGTTTCTATGTGTGGATTGTGGGGGTGTAGAGACATACCTCCCTGGACTACATGAAAAGAGACATGGAAGAGCTCTCTGATCTTGTAGCCCAGGCAGGGATGACCCTAACTCTGAGTAGCATTCTGCCATCACCCAGAATGATGCTGCAGTACAAGGACAAAATTATTGACTTCAACACTTGGCTAAGCTTCTGGTGCCATTCTAAAGGGATCCAGTATCTGTCTGCCTGGGATGACATGGTCGACAGACCACAATGCTTTACCAGATATGGCCTGCACCTGTCACCCCTGGGATTGTGGATACTGGCTAAGGTTCTTGCCGCCCCTATAGTGCCTCTTTTAGGCAAGGTTCAAATGACAAATTCCCCACCGTAACAGGAACAGGCAAGCAAAAACTGAGGGTGATGTTACTCAATGCCAGAAGTCTAAATTTCAAAATGCACTCACTCAAGGCACTCCTTAAAATGGAGAACATCGATATCTGTGCAGTGACTGAGACTTGGTTCAAGGCTTCAGAGAGCATGCCTGCACTACCAGGCTATAACTCATACCACACTTTTCGGCCATGTAACCTGGACCGGAACACCAAAGGCGGAGGTGTATCCATATTCATTAAGGATATCCACACCTCCAGGCTAGTTGCTCAGCATAATGCAGCCGAGGTTATCCAAGTGCAACTAACTCTGGGCAAAACTGCAATCCAAATTGTAGTTTGCAACAGATCACCCACCATGCCCCAGGATTCCCACTCCTCTTTTCTTGATGTACTGGAAAATATTAGGGTTCATCCAAACACCCTAATAATGGGCGATTTCAACTACCCAACCATTAACTGGGAAAACTACTCATGTACCAACTCCTTCACCCAATGCTTTCTGGAATTCATAAACTCCAATGCCGTGGATCAACTTATCCACACCCCCACCAGGGGCAACAATATCCTAGATCTAGTCATTACCAATATGAGTGACCAGTGTTCCACACCTGAAGTCAATGCCTCATTGGTCCGATCCGACTATAAGCTAATTACCCTAGATATCCACATCCTGCCTCTATACTCCATCAAGGAAACCATGGTAAAAAATGTCTCCAAAGCCAACTTCATGCTTCTTAAGACAGAAGTGGTGAACTTCATGACACCCATGCAGATGGACATTACAGTTACGACTATTGAATCCTACAAAATTGCACTTTATAAGCACTTACATGAGTGCATGGATCGTGCTATCCGAAACAGAACCAAGACGCTATCCTCCAAAAAAAGGATGCCAATCTGGTGGTCCCCTGCCATAAACAAACTGTACAACAGAAGGAAGAAACTCTTGCAAAAGAGAGTAAAATACCACGAGTGGAGGAGCTCTCTGGTCAGCCTCAATAAGAAGCTGTGATCCCTGATAAAATCCTCCAAAGCTAGTTATGAAAACAAAATCACCACTGATTCTAAAGACAACCACAAAGCATTCAATAGCTATGTCAAGAATCTGAATGGCAACAGTCATATCTGCTCTGAGTTACAGCACAATGGCACTAAATATACAGACCCAACTGATATTGCCAACATCCTGGAAGATAGGTTCATTGCTAACTTTACCCTCCTCTCACCCCCTAAAGAGCCGATCCGTATACCAGAAGAATTCAAAGTTCCTGTAATCATGGCTGCACAGGTAAAAACCACACTCTCCAAAACCAAGAACACAGCATCCATGGGACCAGACAACACCCCAGGCTGCATTCTACATGAACTACAGAATGAACTGGCACCCCGCCTAAGTACCATGTTCAATCATAGCTTCACCTCAGACATTGTGCCTGCT
>NC_056736.1:770146180-770148680 GCF_019279795.1 Protopterus annectens | reverse complement strand
CTGAGAGTACAGACTAACCCTGTTAGCTCTTTGAGGTTTGTAGATAGTAGATACTTGTGAGAAGAGCGTAGGTCATGAGATGGAATATAGTGTTGAAGTAGTGATGATGTAGTTTGTGAAAATGAGGAGTTGTGCAGTATTTTGTGTGTCAGTGTTAGTTGATTAAAGGTGAGAAGGTGGGGTAGTTTGAGCCAATTTAGGGACTTGAGAGCAGAGCAATGGTGAGACTAGTGGGCCTGCCCTGTGGCAAATTTAGCTGTTTTGTTATAACATTGGCTAAGGTTTGCTTTGAGAGAAGAGTGAAGGTTGGTGAAGCATATAGAAGGGAGGGTAAGAGATAACTGGTGGTAAGGGATACTCTTGTGGACTTAGAAATTATTTTCTTAGCCCTATACATCATACCTAGTTTATGATTAGATTTGTTTTTGTTGTTGTTGCTGATATACAATTCAAACTTAAGATTGTTGTCGATATTTACACCCAACAGTTTTGTGTGAGAAACCACAATGATGTAAGTATTGCTCAGAGAAGTAATAGTTAAGTTAGAAGTATCTGGAGAAAATTGTTTTAGTAAAAGTAGTAAACGATTTGTTTTTTTAGTTAAGTATTAGATGGTTGCTGGTGAGCCAAGACTCAATGGAATTGAATGTTTAGTTAAGTATTAGATGGTTGCTGGTGAGCCAAGACTCAATGGAATTGAATGTTTAGGTAAGTATTAGATGGTTGCTGGTGAGCCAAGACTCAATGGAATTGAATGTTTAGGTAAGTATTAGATGGTTGCTGGTGAGCCAAGACTCAATGGAATTGAATGTTTAGGTAAGTATTAGATGGTTGCTGGTGAGCCAAGACTCAATGGAATTGAATGTTTAGGTAAGTATTAGATGGTTGCTGGTGAGCCAAGACTCAATGGAATTGAATGTTTAGGTAAGTATTAGATGGTTGCTGGTGAGCCAAGACTCAATGGAATTGAATGTTTAGGTAAGTATTAGATGGTTGCTGGTGAGCCAAGACTCAATGGAATTGAATGTTTAGGTAAGTATTAGATGGTTGCTGGTGAGCCAAGACTCAATGGAATTGAATGTTTAGTTAAGTATTAGATGGTTGCTGGTGAGCCAAGACTCAATGGAATTGAATGTTTAGTTAAGTATTAGATGGTTGCTGGTGAGCCAAGACTCAATGGAATTGAATGTTTAGTTAAGTATTAGATGGTTGCTGGTGAGCCAAGACTCAATGGAATTGATGATTCTTTAGATAAACTGTGTAGACGAGGACGATTCCGGGTGGACCAGATTAATGTAGAGTCATCAGCATATTGAATTAGGATGGCTTGTTCGATGGCAGTTTTAAGACGGTTAATAAAAATGTTGAAGATGAGTGGACCCAGTAATGAGCCTTGGGGTACCCCAGTGCTGACTGGTAAGTAAGGACAGAAGTTAGAGTTCCATTTGACAGACTGATATCTGTTAGCTAGTGAACCATTCTAAGGATGCTTCGTTTAAGCCCAGAAGAGATAGTTGGTATAAGAATTTGGGGTAGGCGATAGTATCAAAGACTTTGGATAGATCTAAGAACAGAGAAGAGACAAAATGTCCTGAGTCACAAGTTTTGTTGACAGTGTCGCTAAAGGATAGTAGAGCTGTGACAGTGCTGTGTCCTGGTCTGAATCCATGTTGGGTGGAAGCTAGAACATTATTGTTAAGTACTGTAGCTATTAAAGGTGTTTATGGATACATTTTTCTAGAAGTTTTGACAGTGGTGAAAGAATAACAATTGGCCTAAAATTAGAAATTTCTGTGAAGGTGCCACCTATGTGAAGGGGAAGGATGAAGGATTTTTCCACAGGGAGGGGCATAAGCTTCTCTGATAAGTCTATTAATGATTACAGAGATTGGGGTAGGCAAATGAGCCAGCAGCTATTTTTAGGAATTCATTAGGAAGATGTCTGCAGATGGGGAACATGGCTAGAGCTTGCACAAGAGAGATTTGGTGAAGGAAGTAGAAACTGGTTGAAGGGAAAATGTGCAGTGACAGGTAATAGGAGGCTGAGAGCAAGTAGCGGGTGATGGAGGGAATTTGCTAGTGACGGAAGCTATGGTATCGATGAAGTAAGAGTTAAACTGAGATGCTATGTTGGGGCGGTACTATTACAGGAGGGTTGGGGGGAGGGCTGACTTCCTGGGTGTAGGATTTTCTGAGACTGTTCCAGATGGTTTTTGGACTGTATTTGTGCTGATCTTGTGGCATTTCATAGAATTTTTTTTTTTTTTATCTAAATTAACCTGTTTCTTTACAAGGTTATGCAGTGCTTTCAAATGCTGTAAATTATTATCAGTCTTATGTTTTAGGTAAGTTGTCCAAGCCTTATCTCTTTTTTGCATGAGTGACCTGGTATAGACAGAAAGCAAGGAGTATAGTTGGTTTTGACTCTTTTCCTTCTTGTGGGAGCTAAACTGTCTAAAGTATTTAGGAATGTTCAGCTGCATCATCTAGCAGTTTAAAA
>NC_056736.1:770010101-770145680 GCF_019279795.1 Protopterus annectens | reverse complement strand
GAAAGTTTTCTTTTTAGTGTCCAGAAAGTTTGCCCAGGGGCTCCCCAGTTGAGCCATTCATTTCTGTTACACTGCAGAGCAAAAGGCATGCCTATTCATCCCCTGAGTGGAGCAACAGCTGTACGCCTTCCTGCTCAGTGATTAGAGTGAAAGCCTGATCATCCCATTTGTCCTGTTGAAGGTGAGATGAGAGGGTAAGAGAGTAAGCCAGTTTCCTGTTTGGGTAGACACCCTTTCTAGCTTACCTCTCCTCCAGTAGATGACTGATGGCTTTTCCATAATTGCTGCTCTTGGAAGACACAGGTGTCCCAAAGCATACTATGACCTAGACCAATGTAATGCACTGCTGTGCAGCACAGATGCTCTCATATGGCTGTAAGGTTCAGCCAAGCAGTGAGCTAAATAATCTCCCTGTCCTCAGAGTGGGCAAGCCGATATTGGGCACCCATTCCCATCCTCCCCAGCTGGCACATGCAGCTCTGATGATGCCATCTGAGCAATGGGCATATGGGTCCTGGAATGAGGTATTTCCATCTCACATGCTGATAACTAAGAGTCTTATTATGGGATATTAACAGCTCCCATAATGGTAAATAAGCATGGGGCATATGGGTCCTAGAATGGGGTATTTCCGTCACCCATGCCTGTTAACTAAGGGACTTAGTATGGGATATTAACAGCTCCCATAATGGTAAATAACCATAGAGCATATAGGTTATAGAATGAGGTATTTCCAGCTCCCATGCTGCTGGCTAAATGAGCATGGGGCATATGGGTCCTAGTGTGGGGTACCTCCAGGTCTCATGCTGCTAAGTGAGCATGAAGCATATAGGTCTTAGTATGTGGTATTTCCAGCTCATAAGCTTCTAAATGAACAAGGGTTATATGGGACCTAATAATGGGTGACTCCATCTTCCATACTGCAAACTGAACATGTCACATATGGATTGTATTATGAAGTACTTCCAGGTCTCATGCTGATAACTGAACTTGCGGCATATAAAACGTAGTATGGGGTACCTTCATATTCCATGCTGCTAAGCAGGGTCGGATGAGTTGCAGTATGGGGTACTTCCAGCTCACCTACTGCTAACTGAACATGGAGTATATGGATTAGAGTGTGGCGAACCTATATCTTCCATGCTACTAACTAAGCATGAGGTAACTCCAGCTCACATGCAACTAACCTAGCATGGGATGTATGGGTCATAATATGGGGTACCTCCAGCTCACATGCAGCTAACCTAGTTGGGGTGTATGGGTCATAATGTGGAGTACCTCCGCTCACATGCAGTTAACCTAGCATGTGATGTATGGGTGATAATATGGGGTACCTCCAGCTCACATGCAGCTAACCTAGCATGGGGTGTATGGGTCATAATATGGGGTACCTCTAGCTCACATGCAGCTAACCTACATGGGGTGTATGGGTCATAATGTGGGGGACCTCCAGTTCACATCACATGCAGCTAACCAAGCATGTGATGTATGGGTCATAATATGAGTTGAAACAGAATAATCCACAGACTATATCAATGGAAAAGGTTTTAAGTATTTATTTATTTGTATTTTTTTATTTTTTTAGGCAAATAATGCTTTATAGTACTTTTACTTTAGTTATGGAACTGTTTTGGAATACCATCTAGGTTGCTGTCTGGTAGCTTTTGCAAAAAGTTTTTTTTTTTGTTTGTTTGTTTTGTTTTGTTTTTTTTTTTTTTTTTTTTGGTCTCTGCTTTATTTAGCAACAATAAAGCTTTTGTCATCTATTGGCAAAATAACTAACATCTCTTGAAAGAGGCAAGCATCTGTGTGTATCTGCTAAGCTGTTACTAGTCATGTCAGTGTTGAGAAAATATACAGATAATGTCAAGTTACAGAGTCATATAGAGAGATGGCTAACTCTCTCAGAAACCATGTAAATATTACACTGAGGAATAGGAGAGCATATAGTTTCATGAGCTTCAACTGCATTGTCCCACGTATTTTATTTAAACTGAACATGACTTTAGAAACAAATCTGTTGTTTCTTTGATCAGAAAGTTATCAAGGAGGTAAAAAAAAACATGTTTACATGTCCACAGAGGAACATGTTGTTTTTGTTCCCCCACAGTCATTTTGACTGTAGACAGTGTGTACACAGATAACACAAGGGGAAGTGACTGTGGAATTGTCACAGGAGTTTCCAGTCTGCAGAAGGATTTGTGCAGACAAGAAGAATGGACAGAAAAATGTCAGGAGATTCAAAGTGGTATGTGAGCAAGTACAGGCTGTTACAGTATAGCAGTAATCATTGTGAAATGTAATCCTTTAGGACACAGGTAAACAGAAGGACCTACGGATTACGTCTGCAAGTTATATAAATCTGTTGGAATACAGCAAGTCACAGTAACAGGGAGACATTGACCATTTATATGGAAATGGATTTTATTTAGCTCTTTACAATGCTTTGATGAAAACTAATTTGGATGTTTGAGTTTTGGAAGCGATACAAAGAATGTGAAATGAGAATGATCGGGGTGGATTTGATGTTATGATGAGAAGATAAGTTCATCTTAGATTCCTACATAGAGGGAGAAGACGTTGAATATAATTAGACATAAAAGCACAAGGTACTGAGGGGTCAGTGTACGGCAACATTTACTAAAAAGCAGGATCACAGTGGCTGGTAACATTACGAGTGTCACCCAGAATAATCTAGGTTAATGATGGATATGAGAATGTTTTTCTATAAGAAGAGGGTAGTCGACAGATGAAATGACCTGCCTGAATGTATGGTAGAACAACATACTGCAGAAAGGATGAAATGGCATAGGTGCAGATGGTCAAGAGTTGAAATGAAGAGCAGTTATACGGAGTCAGATGTAATATCTGAGAAGATGTAATGAACCTATAGCTTCAGGTATGGCATCTGAGCAGATGCTCCTAAACTCTGGCTTTGTTCTGTTTCTGTGTTTCTTCTGCCCTTGTGATGCAACTAAAATGAATCACTTAACACATGACCTTCTTATTTCGTTAACTTGATCTACTGCCCAGAAAGTTAACAGCTAGCAGGAAGCACTACACTGAAACCTCCTGTGTCACATTCTTTTCTGAGGTTTGGCTCCCGACAAAGTACACTTGCAACCTGTTATTAAATATAAGATTTGTTTAACTTGAGATAGCAGTACTGAATGAGTTAGGGTCATGGGACTAAAAGGGTAATAGTTATTCTTATTTGGGACTCAAACCCAAACCCTTCAGCATAACATGCTGGCATCACTGCCAACTGAATGTCCAGAGGATGTTGCTGGTTCAGTGGCAGTTACACTGGCACAGTATAATGGAGGTCTTGGGGAGAGGGTTTTGTGTGTGTGTGTGTGTGTGTGTGTGTGTGTGTGTGTGTGTGTGTGTGTGTGTGTGTGTGTGTGTGTGTGTGTGTGTGTGCGCGTGCGTGTGCACTTGCTTGAGGATGTTTGTTTTTAATCTGAATGAGAAAACGTTCACTTTCCATTTTTACAAAGTAGTGCAATAGGGTGGGATGAAGCTGGCAGCCACCTCAGAGACAGAATACTAGTGAGTGTGACCCATAAATGCCAATTGGTCTTCAATGCTATGCAGTGCATTATAGGCATTCATGTGCCTGTATTGCATTTGTGGACAGAACTGCAGTGCTTATCACTCAGTCTGCTATAGTTTAAATGGAAAGACTTTTTTAGATCTTTGGTACTTCATTTGTGGCATAAATTGTAGCAGATACTTACTACATTGTAACAGGTAGTAAAAGAATAAGAAACAAAACTGCCCTCTCGCTAACCAAAAACACACTAACCGCCATGCATCTTAGAGACAAAGCCTGGGCACATCACCAAAGAAAGAAAACTCCCACCAGCCTTAATGAGTTCAAAGCACTCCACATCAAAGTTAAAAAGCTTATCACCACAGACCAACAGAATTATTTCTCCTTACTTCAAAACAACCATAAAACCAATCCACAAACATTCTGGAAAGGTATCACTACACTCCCAAAAGCCGGCACAACTGAAAACACAAGCTCTGACCGTAATGCACAAGATATTGATCTGGCCACCCAATTCCACTCTTTTTTCATTGAATCTATTTCCAAACTAACCTCATCCTTCTCTAACAACACTTCCCCCCTAATCCGGCATCGCCTCTCCCCCTAATCAGGCATCACCTCTCTTGCCACCCTCTTCATCTCCACTCTCTCATTCCTTATCTTCTCAGCCGCCACCATTTTCCATAAAACCCATTCCTACTGCTACCATAAAAAAACTCTTGCAAAAGCTAAAACCATGCACCGATGCCCCCGATAATATCCCCTCCTCCTTCCTTAGCACAGCTGCCGAAGCCATTGCCTTCCCCATCAGCATCCTAATCAACCGCTCTATCCAAGAAGGCATCATACCCCAACTCTGGAAAAAGGCATTCATCATTCCCCTTCACAAAGGGAGCAATAATAACAATATTACTAACGTCTGTCCCATCGCCATCCTCTCCCCCATCTCAAAACTCCTTGAAAAATGTATCCATCTTCAACTCCTCCCCCATCTCTTAGACAACAACTTATTAACTCCCACCCAACACGGTTTTAGACCCAATCACAGCACTATGGCAGCCCTCCTATCCTTCTTGGAGACTGTGAATAAAGCCAGGGACTCTGGCTTGACTGTATCTACTCTCTTTCTTGACCTCTCTAAGGCCTTTGATACTATCTCTCACAACCTTCTCCTGACTAAACTATCTAACCTAAACCTGTCCCTTTCCTCTCTCAACTGGTTCACCAGCTACCTCTCTAACAGGCAACAAGCTGTCAAGTGGAAAAAAGCCATCTCCCCCTTCTGCAACACTCCCACTGGTGTCCCCCAGGGCTCCATACTGGGTCCCCTCCTCTTCAATATATTCATAAATGATTTCTTCCACTCAATCCCTTATACTAACCTTATCCAATATGCAGATGATTCTGCGATTATCTGTGCTGTCACATCCATCACCACTCTCTTAAAGCTGACTCAAGATGCCTTCTCTACCACAGAATAGTGGATGAAAGACAATCATCTAGCACTCAATGCATAAAAAAAACCAAACTCATGCTATTTATCCCCTCCAAAACCAGCACCATAGACAGACAGGCTCCATTATCAGCCCGAATAGCACACCTCTTGAAGTGGTATCTGAAACCAAACTATTATGGGTCCACATCGATGACCAGGTTAAATTCAAGTCCCGTTTACAACTAAACATAAAACCCCCCCCACCAAAAACCTTGGCATACTCTACTGACACAATAGATACCTCACTACATCTACTAAGCTCACCCTCTCTACTACATTTCTCATCCCTTCCCTCCTTTATGGTGTCCTTCTCCTTACAAACATACAATCATCTCTCAAAACAAAACTGTCCTCCTGTTACAATAAAATTGCCAAATTTGCCACTAGCCACAAATCATCAACCCATCACTGCGTATCTCTCCACAAATGAAACTGGCTAGAACTTCCCAACTATCTGACCTATACCCAGCTTATTTGTGCACACAAACTAATTTTTCACCCTTCCCTCTGTCCTTCCCTTTCCTCTTCCTTTAAAATACACCACCCAGAAAGACTACTAAGATCTAACAACCAAAACCTAATAGAACTGTACAAACCCCTCCACCCCCCCAGGACAAAACCTTCTATCCTTTTCTCTGGCACGCCTATGGAACTCCCTCCCTCCATCCGTACCACCGCTAACCTCCCTTCATTTAAGAAATCACTTCACTCTCATCTAACACTGAAGTGGGAATGCTCCTGCTCCCACCCCACGTAGCCTATTCCTTACTTCATTCAGGCACTGTCCCATATATTTCCATACACCAACTTCATACTTGCATTTAGCAAATAATAAGCCAGTTGTAAATGACTTCTTATAATTCTCAAAATTGACCATTCCTTTACAAGAAACTGTATATTTACTAATGCAATGTTTTGTTTTACTAAATGTAATCTAAAAATTTATTTGTAACAGGAAAAAACCTTGACTTGTCTTGAAATCAAAATGTATTTTGTAAATTAATGTAATCTTTGTTTTGTTTCGGAGCTTTTCTCCCCAGGACTCCATTGAAAATGGGTTCTTATTGGCCCAATGGACTATCCTGGTTAACCAACTGCAAATAAATAAAATAATAAATAAAAGGAATGAATCGTTGTAAATCTGAAGAACTGTAGCACTCTGTGTATGACATAATCAGCAGCAACTGCATTGCAACAGTTTATAAAGAAAAACATTATTTTCTGTAGTAGAAGACCTGCTTTTTTATACTTTAGTGGGGTCCAGACCAATGGATGTCTTTGGGAGACAGAATATCTACTCACTCCTCTGTTCTTAAACATACTTATCTGGTGTTCCTTTCATATGGATGATGTTATAAGGTGTACCTGAATGGGTACCTCAGAAGAGGCAAGTTATCAAGTGTTCTACTCCCAGATCACCCACTGCTATGGGACATCACTGCTTTCTATCTTATACTGACATACTGCCAGAGGATGAAATGGAATCAGTTCCTAGAAATGTCAATACAAATGTTCTGAAGGGTATCCATGCCAGAGCGAGTTTCAAAAAGTGGAGATTGAATGGCTGAAAGAACAGACACACATACTAACTCCAAGATGCCATTTCTCTGAATATTCCCTTTTCTCTGAGGTATGGTGATCTCGAAATTAGTATATATAAGTCTGGGGGAGCGGGATCTCCACATGGGAGGTGCAGGAGGATCCCCCCCCCCACCCACAAAAAAAGAATTTTAAGGAGAAGAGCAATTTTCAAGATTAACTCTTCTCCTGTGTTTTTGGTCTTTTTTTCTTTTTTTGACATTTTAGCACTCAACATTTAGAGTGCCATCATTTCAATACAGAGCTGTTCTGAAGTCTACCTTGCATCATCTAAAAGATCTACCTTGTGTCATCTAACAGATAAAGGACACACTACTGTGACTCAACAAACTATTACTATGAATGAATAGATGCAATTCCAGTTTACTGGCATTATTAACTAATAATTCCTGTTTTGAAGAACATGCAATTTTTTTGTGTGTTGTGGCCTTGAGATATTAATGAAGGTTAACTACCTTTTCTGTTTGTTCAGAATTAATGAAGAGGACTGTAAATTCAGGTCAGGTGAGAAACACGTTGTACTCCCCTTACTTCATCAAGGTTATGCTTTTAGACAAAGACAATTCCAATTCAAATGAAGAACTGCATAAATACAAAATGCAACAACTCTAATGACAAATAACATGTTGCCAACATACAAGAGCAGTCTGTCTCCTGGACAGAAATAGTGTGCAAAAGTCTGAGTGTGTGAATAACAAAATGTTCTGCTGATAAAGGATTGTCACTTTGAATGCAATTATTGCACAACCACAAAATGTCAACACTCAGGAAGGATGAAACAAAAAAAAAAAAAACTCACATTAAAGTGTTTAGATAAAGGGTTTCCAAAAAGGCCACTAGAAGTAAAACCAAATTTCAAAGAACGATAACCATATATAACCGTGCTGTGCATTAAATGTTGTTGTATGAGATAATCAGAGCATGTGTGACTTTTGCTTTATTCTTAACAGATAGCATCTTGTCAAACAATTTCCAAATGGTGTTTGCTGTTTTTCAAAGCCCGCAGCTCCATTTTCAGATTAAGATGCTGATGTAAGCCATGCACTAAATACATAGTAACCTACATGAGCCGTCTGTCATACTGAACATTCATATTACAGAAGGGAATATATAAAGATAAACACACACAATTATGGAAAGCTAAACACAGATATAACTAGAGCCATTGTTTTACAATGAGGTAGCATTTCCTTCATAACTCTCCACTGTCCCTGACTTTGCTTTATATTTCTGCCCTGTCCTTTACACGCTTTTTGATTTTCTGATAATCACTGAGGATTACAGTCATTCAGTGATTCCATCAATGAAAGATTATGTATTTCTAATTGGAGCACAGAAAGCATGCTGCAGTTCAGGAAACAACTCTGTCTTAGAGTTAACCGAGGTGTTGTTAGTTCATGATTCTTCATTACAAATTGTGAGTGATACAGAAGACAGTTGTGTTTCCACCGAGACATTACTATGATAGAAATACATCACTGTCTAGATTTTTAAAAGTAAATAAAAAGCAGCAAAGCGGGAAAACAGGGCATAATTCCTCCTTGCTGTGCATATTTCCTGGTTCAGTTAAAGGATCCCTTGTTGACCTCGTGTTCTTCAAAATACAAAAATGAACAGAAACATTCAGTAACTGCCCTAAACTGCCATAAAGGTGTGAAAAAGTGGAAGGCAAATAATAGAATATGTGGTAGGTGGGGAGAGGGGGGTTGGCTGATCCTGCACACACACACACACACACACACACACACACACACACACACACACACACACACATATAAAAGTGGACAAATAAAATCGGTGGTATGGAGGGATGGCTGACCTCAGTGATAGATGATAGACTGATAGACATCTAGACAGATACATAGATAGACAGATAAGCAGGTAGATATGTGTGTGTGTGTGTGTGTGTGTGTGTGTGTGTGTGTGTGTGTGTGTGTGTGTGCGTGTGTGTTTAGACAGCTAGAGTGATGCGATCAATTATAGATAACAGATACAGAGAGAGAGAGATAGCTAGGTAGAGATATAGATAAACAGATATATAGGTAGATATAGGTTCATAGGTTCATAGGTTGGTACTAGGCTATCAGCCCTAGGCCCTATACAAGTCTAGCCATAACAATTCCCTGGCTATTTCTTCCCACACTATTTACTTCCCTGGACCCCTGTCTAGCAGGGCGGCTGACGTAATCCCCGGGGTGAATTTCCTTTCTCCCATCCAATCGTCAAAGTTCCTTTTGAAGAGGGCTAAAGAGGCACTCTGCTTGACATGTATGGGCAGTCTATTCCAGAGTCTGGGGAGTCTCTGGGTCAGGAACCTATCTCTCCAGCATGTTTTGTTTATTGTGATGACAAGGTTTAGATCCCTGGAGTGTGTGGCTCTGAGGGATTGGGATTTCTTTAAGTGTAGCATGTCCAACAGCTCTGGGTTTGACATGGCCTTGTATGTTAAGCAGAGATCGCCTCTGAGTAGACGATATGTGACAGAGTATAGCTGGAGTTTTTTAAGGCGGTCAGCATAGGGCATCTGCTATAGGCCTGTGATTCTTTTAGTGAGGTATTTCTGCGTCCTTTCCAGTTGTTGTAGATGTCTTAAGAGGTACATACCAGATGAGGTGTTGTATTCTATAATGGGTCTAATGAGGGATGAGTACAGTGGGACAATGACCTCCTTTTTTCTGGATAAAAAGCCCTTAGTGATGAGGTATGCCACATAGAAGGATTTCCTGACTGTTGTGGCAATGTGGTTATCGAAGGTGAGACCAGTGTCCACCTATGTCCCTAAGTCTCTTACCACACTTTCGGTGTTTAGTATGCTGCCACCTATGTGGTAATTCATGGGCACATGTTTTTTTCCAAAGGGGATAACTATACATTTCTTGGCATTGAGCTTGAGCCCATGGCTCTGGCACCAAGCATCTGTTTCTGTAAGGCCCTTTTGTAGAGTATCCACATCATTTCGGGATTCAATAATGGCTCCCAGTTTGCAGTCATCTGCAAACTTTGTTAGCCAGAGTACCTTAGTGTTGGTCTATACTTCAGAGAAGTAGATGCCAAACAAGAGCGGCCCCAGGACTGAACCCTGAGGTACTCCACTTGTCACTTGTCTGGAGCTGGATTTGGAGTCGGCTACTTTTACAGTGTGGGTTCTGTCAGTAAGCCAGTTGGCAACCCATTGGGTGATGTAGGGATTAATGCCCAGCTTATTAAGTTTATCTATGATTCCAGAGTGGGGGATGGTGTCAAAGGCCTTGGCAAGGTCTAGATAGGCTGTGTGGACCACCTTACCCTTGTCCATGGCTCTGGAGACTGATTCAAAGAAGTCAATCAGGTTCAGGAGACAAGATTGACCCTTCACGAACCCAAACTGGGTGGGGTCTAGTGTTTGAAGGTTGCCAATGTCTTTGTTTATAAGTTCCATGATAATACACTCCATGGCCTTGCAAATAAGGCTCGTCAGACTGATGGGACAGTAGTTTCCGGGATCCAAGGTGGATCCCCCCTTGTGGAGTGGGATAACTGTAGCTCTGTGCCACTCAGTGGGAACGAAACCTGAGGTGAGGCTATGATTAAACATGACACTTAGGCGAGGTGCCAGTTCATATTGTAGTTCATGCAGTACACAGCCTGAGATGTCATCTGGTCCCATGGATGCTGTATTCTTAGCTTTGGAGAGTGCGTTTTTTACCTGTGTGGCCATTATTACCGGAATTTGGCAATCTTCCGGTATTGAGATGGGCCATTTAGGGGGTGAGAGGGGGGTGAAGTTGGCACTAAATTGATCTGCCAGGATATTGGCAATATCCTTGGGATCAGTATATTTAATGCCATTCTGTTTTAGCTCAGATCAGATCTGAGCATTGCCATTTAGATTCTTGACATAGTTATAGAATGCCTTGTGGTTGTCTATGGAATCCTTGTCAATTTCATTTTCATAGCTAGCTTTGGAGGATTTCATGAGGGATCTCAGTTTCTTAACTGAGGCTGGTAAGGGAGTTTTTTGCATCCTGGGATTTTCCTCTTTTCTGCAACAGTTTCTTCCTTTTGTTGTAAAGTTTGTTTATGGCAGGGGACCACCAGATTGGCTTCCTTTTTTTGGATGAGAGCATCTTGGTTCTATTTGGGATGGCACGATTCATGTATGAGTGGATGTGCTCATACAGTGCCTTAGTGCAGGATTCAGCAGTCGAACTTTCAGTTCCCATCTGCATGGGTGTCATGAAGTTTGTCACTTCTGACTTGAGTAGCATGAAGTTGGTTTTGGAGAAGTTTTTTATGGAGGTTTCCTTACTGGGGGGTGGGGTGGGATGTGGATGCTAAGGGTGATTAGCTTATGGTCAGACCTGACTAACGAGGGGGTGACCATAGGTGTGGAGCATTAATTTCCAGTGTTGGTAATGACCAGGTCTAGGATATTGGAGCCCCTGGTGGGACTATGGATTAGTTGATCCAGGGCATTGGAATTTTTGAACTCCAAGAACCGTTGGGCAAAGGTGGTGGTACATGAGTAGTTTTCCCAGTTAATGGCAGGATAGTTAAAATCACCCAGTATTAGGGTGTTTGGTTCTATCTTAATATTTTCCAGTATGTTTAGAAAGGTGTAGTGAGAATCTTGGGGCATGTTGGGGGATCTGTAGCAAGCTACAGTTTGTATTGCAGTCTTACCTAGTGTTAGTTGCACCTGGAGAATTTCAGATGCATTGTGTTGGGCAACTAGCCTGGTGGTGTGAATATCCTTGGTGAATATGGACACTCCTCCACCTTTAGTGTTTCAGTCCTGGTTTCGTGGCTGAAAAGTGTGGTAAGAGTTATAGACTGGTATTGCAGGGGTACTCTCTGGTGCCTTGAACCAGGTCTCAGTTACTGCACAGATATCGATGTTCTCCATTTTTAGGAGTGCCTCGAGAGAGTGCATTTTGAGGTTTAGACTTCTAGCATTGAGTAGCATTACCTTCAGATTTTGCATGCTTGATTGGGCGTGGCCAAGGATGAACACAGGATAGCAGCAGATTTCTTCAGCTCCACCAATTTCATTACACTGACAGGAATTAATTACTTAAAAAATTAATTTATGAAGTAATTTTCTTTCTAAATATGTTTGTTTTATATAGTTCTTGAACTATATCTAAAAAAGAAAGGAAATTTTAACAATATTCCTGTCAGAAATCACTTTGGAAATTTTCCTGTCAGTTTATCAGATTGAAATGAGTTCCAGTATGACAAATTCTCAAGACACCAGCATCAAGAAAGAACTTCAGTCTCTGATAACTATAATTCAACAACTTACTGCCAAGATGGATAAAATGGATACTAGAATTGATACCTTCATAGAAAAAACTACAAAACAAATAGACTTGTTACATATAGACTTGCAACAACAGAAGATCCAGATGACAGGCATAGAAGAAGCTGTGAATGACATGGAAAATAGAATCCAAGAAGAGGAAATCAACATTGAGTTTCTGCTGAAACAAAATACACATTTACAAACAAAGCTGGATGACCTGGAAAATAGATCTAGGTGCAATAACATTAGGATTTTTGGACTGCCAGAAAATATTGAAGGTAACAATATTACTTCTTTTTTAACAAAATGGCTCCCTAAAACTTTAGATTTACCAGAAGCATTCTCTTTTGGTATCGAAAGAGCACATAGATCTATAGCTAATACTAACTCTAACAAAAACTATCCTAGATCAGTTATAGTTAGATTTCTATCATCTTTTGATTAAGAGATGGTTCTTAAATCTGCTTGGGCTAAAGCTCCTGTTAAGATTAATGAGACAACTGTGCGTTTTGACAATGACTATTCTTCCTTGGTAATAGCTAAAAGAAAAGTTTTTCTGCCACTAATAAGGAAGCTTAAAAAAGCACAGTTTAAAACATACCTTCTGTTTCCTGCCAAGCTAAAAATCTTCCTTCCTGATGGTCCAAAAATTTTTGATGACTTAGACTCTGCTTTACTGTTTATCAAAAAAAATAAGATTTTGGATAAAATAGAGGAAATGGAATGGGCTAGTTCTTCATTAAAGAGACTGGCAACTGAAACTTCGTGGAAGACTTCTGAGAAGAAGAAGAGACTAAAAAACAAATGATTTGTTCTATGTTTTTTTTTTTTTCTCTCATCATTTTACTTCATTATTAATCTTTTTATATATAGTTCCTGCATTTCCAGAAAGCCACAAATATTTTGAAAAAGATTTAATCAAAGTTATTCTCTGTGTGCAAAGAAATGATTTGTTTCATAACCAGTCAAAATTTCTGAGGAACTAACAACAAGCTATTATTCAATTTGTTTCTCTTTCTGAAAAAGAGAAGTAAGGTTAGTAATTTGATACATTTTTTTCTTTTTTTTCTCCTTTTCTTCTTTTCTTTGTTTAAACAATGACATTCTATTTAGATTATGTAGTGGGTAAAGGGTGGGGGAGGGCAGGGAGAGAAGAGTAATGAAAATATGATAAATGGAATAATAACATATTTATTCCTTGTAAAAAGTTTATATGTTCTTCAAATGCTATTCCTAATTATACTTTCTTGATTATACTGCTTATGCTTGTTTGTAAATAATATGTCATGCTTTAACTAATAATAATTAGAACTAAATAATAGTAAATAATATGTTTTATTTTTAATTCTATTAATATAAATAGTAAGTAATATTCCATTGTATATACTTTTTTATAGATTTCTCTTACATTTTTTCTATTTCTGCTTTACACTCTTTTATTTTCTACTCTCTTTTTATTTTCTTTATTCTTTCTCTTTATTTTTTTTTCATATTAATATATAGAAATGCTTTTGATCATACAGATACAGTAAATAATAAGATTTGCATAAAAATTGAGTTGGGGCAAAAATATTGAGTTTTATTACTTATTAATAACTTTGGGCTTAATTTCACTTACATAGAGGCTGTAATAACCTGTAAAATACATTGCGAAGGTTTTGTCATGTTTAGATGCATTTACACTGCTAAATGAATGTTTGTCACTAGTTTTTAACAAGTTTCCCGCCAAAATGTTAAGGGAGACAATCTGGGATATGGGCTATCTCGTGAACAGTGTCCTCGAGTTGTTTTAAAAGCTTCAACTCTCAGAATTCACACAGAGAAGCTGAAAGCAGTCAATTTGACCTTTGACCCAAAAATCACACTGACACATCGCAGATTCAGGAAGAACACTCTACCAGGAAGTAGAACTGATGCAAATGCGACTTTGTGAAGGAAAATGAACTCTTTAACATTTAAATGAGAGTTATTTTATATAATTACTTAAGTATCTATGTTATAATTTATAAAATATGTCAGTTATAATGATTTTAAATGATGCAGTTTCTTGTAGTAAGTAAATGTCTTATTTTAAAAGGCATAGAAAATTAAACATTTATTCAAGTGTTTTTGAAGGTCTACTTGACTGCAGCATACTAATTTATGTTAAAAACTTATGTTCCAAACATATACATTACTATGACTCATTTAATTCATCTGATTGACAAGCATAAATAACTTTATAATTCTATTCTGGAAGAAATTGTCATGTGATATATTTTTAAGCAGCAGTATAGGCATACAAAATACAGATGGCTTTTTTTACAATAATGCAAGTGTTTCTGAGAATTTGCATAACTATGCAGTATGATTTATAACAATTTCTATAAATATAATATTTTATTCTATTGACAATAATGAGTATGAGTAAAATTCTCATATATAAGCAATTCAAGGTTTTTTTTTGGAAGCCGTTGACTGCATTTACATGACAGAAAATAGATGCATCTTAATATATGTAATGTCTGAACCATATTAGCCAAAGTTTTTGATTTAAATGAATGTTAGAACTTATTTTTACATACTTTGAATAAATTAATATGTAAATATGCCTTTTTTTTTCTCTCTCTTTCTTTCTTTCACTCTCTCTCCCTCTCTCACGTCTTTTATTTCTCTCTCTCCTCTTGGTTCTTAATATCAAGTTTATTTGAATGCTATTTGAATACAAGTGTATTATATTACATAGATGTATATAGTAGTATGAATAGTTTTTTAAAAAAAAAAGTTTATTTTAGTTTATATGATGCTGTTTTATCAAATGTGTAGTCTTGTCTTGCTAGATAATCAAATTGAAAGCTGTTAATTTAAGTTAAATATAACCAGTATTAAATTGATAAGGTGGTAGCTGAGGTACTGCTGCTTAGGGTCGGGGGTTAACTTGAGTGGTAAATGCTACTCTAAGTTGGAGTTTTTAACTCCAGGCTGGATGCAAGGTTTAATCCTTACATTATTTTCACTTGTTCATTGTTATATGTATATAGTTTTGACATCCACAATACATTTTGTACACTCATTGTCACTACAAACAAAATTGAATCCTATACAAAATCCTGTAAGAGATTCAATAAATACAGCTATATCTAAAGGTACACATAAAGGAGGAGATGTAACATTACTCATGTTGTTAATTGTTATTTTGATCATAAGATTCTTAAGTTTTAAAAATGCCAAATGATATCTTTAAAAGGAATTTCTTTAAACATTAATGGATTGAATAATCCGTGTAAAAGGGCAAGCCTAATAAGATACATTAATTTACATAAGGCCAACTTAGTCTTCCTGCAAGAAACTCATCTCTTGAAAAAAGATATTGATAAACTAGACACAAACAAATATACAGTATTAGTTAGTTCACTGCACACTCAGAAAAAAAGAGGAGTGGCTATTTTATGGAATAAAAGTATGCCCATTCCTAAAATCATTAAGTCTTATCAGGATGACAAAGGAATGTTTTGTATGGTTACAATACAAATTAATGGGAAGACTTACACTTTAATTAATGTATATTGGATACCTGGAATTAGTATTAATACAGTGAAACACCATCTTGATAAGATCATATCATTCTCTATAGGAGATATTATTTTAGCTGGTGACTTTAATTGTATACTACATGAAAGTGATACTACCACTATAGGAAAAAGAAGAATTACATCTAATGCAAAACATTTAAATGATTTTGCTAATTCTTATCATTTGAATGATATCAATAATCAGATAGATTCAAAATCATTACCATACACCTTTTTTTCTAACAGATACAAAACTTATTCAAAAATAGATAGAGTCTTTATTTCTAACCAGATGGTAACAGATTTAATTAATTCCAAAATCATTTCATGTCCTATATCTGATCATAATTCAATTGTTTTTGAATTCATGATAAAAAATACTCACAATGTTCAGATCAAAAGGATACCAGCATACTTAATTCAACTAAAAGACTATAAAGAATATATACTTTCAGAAGTAAAACATTTTTTAGACATAAATAATACTCCTGAAGTCTCCATTGTCTATGTTTGGGATGCCTTAAAATCATATCTATATGGACAAAGTATCAGATGGTATAATAATAAAAGGAAATCTTGGGATAAGGAATTGTTAGATATTCAAAGTAAATTAGACTCTTATAAACATAATAATAAAGAAAATATTATGGACAAGAAAGTTATTGAAGAAATAAACAAACTAAATGAGAAATACAAAGAAATTTTAACTCATAAAGTTAAAATAACTTTAGAGAAATACAAGTTTTTGTCTTATTCAATAAGCCCCAAATACTTACATAGACTTAAAAATAAAACAAAAAGGTTGAATAAACAAAACCATATCAACGAAATCTTTTCTCTAAGGAAAAAGAAGAATGTTTCTAGTCTACCAGAAATACTAGATGAATTTAGAAATCACTTTCACAATATTAACAATAATAACATTAACATGGAACCTAAAGATAAAATAAAGGAGTTTATAACCACAAACATGAATAAAAAGCTTAATAAACAACAGATTAAACTATGGGACAAAAGTATTTCATATACAGAGGTTATTACACAAATAAATAAGCTTAAATCAAACAAAGCACCGGGTAATGATGGTATTATACCAGAGATATATAAAATCCTTTCTAAAAGTACATATTCATTAATACATATGGTTTTTATTTTGGCCCAAACTGAGTTAATAACCCCCCCCATCTTGGCAATATACATTTATTTCGCCAATTTTAAAGCCTAATAAAGATCCAACTAGATGTACTTCATATCGACCCATCTCATTACTTAATGTTGATTATAAAATGTTTATGAGTATTTTTGCTGATAGATTGAAGACAATCATCCCTGGCATTATAGCTATAGATCAGACAGGCTTCATTGTAAATAGAAATACTTTTGATAATATAAGAAGAACTTTAACATTAATTGATTTTGCAAATAGGAAAAAGAAAGATTTAACACTTATTAGTCTTGATATAAGTTCAGCATTTGATTCAGTAAGTTGGGACTATCTGTTTACCTTACTGAAGTGCACAAACTTCTCAGATGCATTTGTAAATCTAATTGAGCATTTATACAAAGGAACATTGGCTTATATTAAGGTAGGAACATATGTTTCACAAAAAATACCCATTTTTAAAGGTACAAAACAAGGATGTCCACTCTCTCCACTATTATTCACTTTAGTAATGGAGCCTTGGGCTAATTTGATCAGAAACAGTACTGACATAGAGGGTTTTGAAATAGATGAAAATACTACATCCAAAATTCAACTTTTTGCAGATGATGTTCTAACTACATCAGCAGGATCTAATTTTTCTATGCAGTCTCTATTTGATAAAATGATGAATTTTAAAAGTATTTCTGGTTTAATATTCATTGAAGAAAAAACTAAAATATTATAGCAATAACCCACGCCTGGGTGTGGGTAATGCTAAATTTACCCACGGTTGACATGGTTTGGTCCCAAGGGCGAAGCCCGAGGGACCAAACAAAGCCAACCGTGGGTAAATTTAGCATTACCCACACCCAGAAGTGGGTTATTGCTATTATACCATGACATTATTTAAGAAAAGAAACTATTACTTTTCGTAAATAATGGCATAGTATAATGCCTGTTTACTGCCCTTCCGCAGATGTCTGGCATCCGCGGCAGTTCTTTCAGAGCTGTGGGCAAAAGCAACGGAGAAAGCAAGATCTCCGTTGCTTTTTTATAGCCATCGCTATGTTAAATGAGTTTAACATAGAGAGAGCTTTAAAATAAGCAACGGAGATCTCCGTTGCTTATTTTAAAGCTGTCTTGCTATGTTAAACCCATTTAACATAGCGAGACAGTGTTTTAAAAAATCAAGTTATACTAATGGAAAAAAGTCCGGGCGACCGGACCTTTTTCCATTAGTATAACTCGATTTACAACGGGCACGCTGGCCAATCAGCGTGCACGTTTTGGGGGGATCATGGTATAATACCTATATATACACGAAAAAATATTCTCATTAGTGATTTTACTAAATATGTACCCAATTCAGGTCAGATAACTTATTTAGGTATAATACTTTCTAAAGATATTAAATCTATTATATATAATAATTATAATACCTGTTTTCTTAATATACAAAATCTTTTTAATTCCTGGAATAATATGTTTTTTACTATGGAGGAGAGACTTACAATTATTAAAATGATAATATTCCCCAAGATTTTATACTTAATACAATCAATAATACTTCCACCTACAAAAATAATTATCAAGAAACTGAATACACTAATGTTAAACTTCCTATGGGCACCTAATAGACCTAGGATTGCATTAAAGAAACATGCTAATAGCTGGTCTCAAGGGGGTATTTCTTTTCCAGACTTTAATTTATATACTATCTCTTCTATTGTAAAAGTTATTACTTTATTAATAGATCAGTCATATGTTGCAAAATGGAAAGATTATTGGGAGCTAATTAGCATGCACTTCATGAAAATCTCCTTAACACATAAAAATATAATTGTAAATAACTCCATGTTATGGTTACTAAAAGAATTTTGTACTTCACCTATTACACCTAAACATATGGTTTGTTACCCATTAAATATTATTATTAGCTATCGTAACTTTATATTCATGCACCCTAAGTATAGGGAATGGAATTTTATTATATTCCCTATAATGTATACTCAGGGTATGCTTTTGTCATCTACTTCTGAAGGAACTCATTTAGCTATAGACAATGAACTAAAGTACTGGTATCAGTTGATATCTGATAATAAAGTTAAAAATCTAGATTTCTTAAAACAAGAATTTGATCTAAGAGAAACTTGCTGGTTAGAGGTTCAGACCTTTAGACAACATCTCATTAATAAAATAGATCTAATGTCTATAACAGTTAAAGAATCTATTCCAACACTGATTGATTACTTGATATTAAATTTACAACATAAAGTTTCTGATAAAGGTAAGCTTTCATACATACATAAAATTATCAGACAAGAAACCTTTTACAGTGTAGATACATACTGGAATTATTTCACTTCTATTAATGGGGACCCACCAAATCAACAAGATAAACAATATATATTGGAATCTGCCTATAGAACTACGTCTTCCATAGTCTGGAGACTTTATACATGGAAATTTTTACATAGATCTTTTTATACACCTTTGATGATGAATAAAATAAATAATAAAGATAATCTATGTAAAAGATGTAATGTAGAAATTAATGCTGACTGGGCTCATATGTTTTATGACTGTATAAAATTGAAAGAATACTGGAAGTCAATTAATGAATTTTTGCAAACTCTTTTTACAGATAATTTCATTATTTCTAAATCTCTTATATTATTCAACACACCTGTGCCTCAAAGTGTTAAAAAGGTTAAGCTTCCCTTGTTATGGTCTATTCTAGCAGTGGCTAGGAAAATAATAACCAGAAATTGGATTTCAGATATACCTCCTTCGTTCAATGAATTTAAAAATGTTATGAATATAGTGTGCCATATGGAAATAAACACAATTAGGTCAAGAACAACTAGAAAAACATCTTATTATATTGTATGGGATAATTTACAAAATTTGTTAAAAAAATCTTAACTTCAATAGTATGGTATTTTAGTTTAATTAATTGATCTGATTGTAGTGGATGTCTTTGTAAATACTTTAGTTGTTTTGTTGAATGTTATAATCATATCTATTTTTAATTACTTGTATAAAATTGTTATGATATTTTTCTTGTATGTTAAAACAATAAACCTGTTTTAAAAAAAAAAAAGATTTTGCATGCTTGTACCTGTTACAGTGGTGGTTTTGTCCTTTGAACTTTGCCTATAAAAGGCATTATAGGGGTGGCAAGAGCCTTAGCCATTAACCTGAATCCCAGGGGCGACAGGTGCAGACCATCTCTGGCAAAGCATTGTGGTCTGTCAATCATGTCGTCACAGGCAGACAGATACTAGATCCCCTTTGAATGACACCAGAAGCTTAGCCAATTGTTGAAGTCAATCATTTTGTTCTTACATTGTAGTATCATTCTGGGCGAAGGCAGGATGCTACTCAGGGCTAGGGTCATACCTGTCTGGGCCACATGATCCGAGAGCTCTTCCATGTCTCTTTTCATGTAGTCCAGGGAGGTATGTCTCAAGTCATTCACTGTTTTTATATGTTAGCTGATAGGCTCATTGCAAACTTCACCCCCTTATCGCCCCCCCCAAAGGCCAAGTCAATATCCCCAATACTTGACCCACGCCTCATATCTCCATAGATCAAGTGTTAAAGGCCCTGTCCAAGGCAAAGAACACAGCGTCCATGGGACTTAATAGTATCCCAGGCTGTATTCTGCACCATCTCTAGCAAGAACTAGCTTCACCATTGAGTACCCTATTCAACCACAGCCTAATTACAGGCTCCATTCCAGCAGAGTGGAGAGCCACCATTGTCATCCCCTTGTGCAAAGATGGTGTCACTACTGGCATGGGAAACTATCACCCCATTAGCTTAACAAGTCTGATCTGTAAAGCCATGGAGCGTATTATTATGGATCTCATAAACAAGGACATAGGCAATCTCCAAGCACTCAACCCCACCCAATTCAGATTCGTCAGGGGCAGATCTTGCCTATTGAACCTAGATGACTTCTTTGAGACTGTCACCAAGGCTGTGGATGAGGAAAAGTCAGTACATACAGCTTACCTTGACCTGGCCAAGGCCTTTGACACAATCCCCCACTCAGGTATCATTGAAAAGTTAACACAACTTGGTGTTAATCCCTATCTCATCAGATGGGTGGCCAAGTGGCTCACAGATAGGACCCACAAGGTCAAAATAGGTGCCACCACTTCCGACAACAAACCTGTCACTAGTGGTGTTCCCCAGGGATCTGTCCTAGGAGCCCTACTGTTTGGCATCTACTTCTCAGAGGTCCAGGTAAAGACGAAGGTCCTGTGGCTGATCAAGTTTGCCGAGGACTGTAAGCTGGGTGTTGTCATTGACTGCACAAATGATGTTAACATACTGTAAAAGGGTCTCACAACTACAAATAATGGTGCCAAAGTCATGGCCTTAAGTTAAATTCAAAAACATGTATCACCATACCATTTGGCAAAAACATGACCACTACTAATTACCACATCAACAGTAACCCCCTAAGCACGCAACCTGTGGTGAGAGATCTGGGTACTCAGGTTGACAGCAACCTCACATTTGACCATCATGTGGCGGCAGTGGTCAGAAAAGCCTTTTACTTGGTTCATCTCATAAGCAAAGGGATTGCATCTAGAAAAAAAGGAGGTTATTACCTCTCTGTACTCCTCCCTCATTAGACCTATAATTGAGTATAACACCCTGTTTGGTATGTACCTCTCCAAACACCTGCACCAACTGGAAGAGAAGATCTGTCTCGCCTGCAAGGCAATATCAGACCCTGTCCTGATAGAGATGCTCCATATTAAGTCTTACTCCTTGCACACTACCCACTCGATAGGCCTAAATCTAATATTTGAAATCAACAAAACCTGCTGGAGAGACAGGTTTGTCTCCCAGAGGCTGCCCCATCTCTGGAATAGACTTCCCATACATGTCAAACAGAGTTCCTCGCTGACCCTCTTCAAGTGCAAGCTTAATGAATGAATGGATGGATAACCACAAATTTGACCCAGGGGTTCCACCTTTGTCCCTCATTGACAGGGGCAACAAGTACCGAATGAAATTTCTTTTTTAGGGTTAAACTCTTGGCTGGGCTTGTAAGGGCCCCAGGGTCATTACCTAGTAACCTCTTATGATCCTATGATCCTATGTGTGTGTGTGTTTGTGTCTGCAGATATCTGTGAAAAGCTGGTCTTGGAATTTAGGAACCTGTGATGCTGACTTTATCCTGGTGAGTGAGTGGTTTGTGTAATCCTCTGATCTTTCAGTATTTGTCTGGAACTTTGTGATTAGGAAACAGTCATCTATGGCATACTGATATAAATCTAGGACCTGAAAACCAGTCCAAATTTAACCCCATCCCCTTATGAACCATTTAAGAAATAAGAGTAAAATTATATAAACAGTAATACTGTGAACTGCCCCATGAAATAAAAGTGCTATACTCTCTCACACATGTACTTTATGTATACTAACTCCTAGGTCACACAACCCAGACAACCACCTTATGTATACTAACTCCTCAGTCACAGCCCACACAAGCACCTTATTTATACTAACTCCTTGGTCACACAGCCCACACAAGCACTGTATGTATACAAATTCCTCTGTCAAACAGCACACACAAGCACCTTATGTATGCTAACTCCTTGGTCAGATAGCCAACACAAGCAACTTATGTACTAACTCCTCAGTCACACAGCCCACACAAGCACCTTATGTAAAATAACTCCTTGGTCACACAGCCCACACAAGCATCTTATGTAAAATAACTCCTTGGTCACACAGCCCACACAAGCATCTTATGTATACTAACTCCTCAGTCACACAGCCCACACAAGCACCTTATGTATACTAACTCCTCGGTCACACAGCCCACACAAACACCTTATGTATACTAATTCCTCGGTCAGAAAGCCCACACAAGCACCTTATGTATACTAACCCCTTGGTTTCACAGCCCACACAAGCACCTTATGTAAACTAACTCCTCAGTCAAACAGCCCACACAAGCACCTTATGTATACTAACTCCTCGGTCAGATCGCCTCACAATCACCTTATGTACTAACTAATCGGTCACACAGCCTTCACAAGCACCTTATGTATACTAACTCCTCGGTCACACAGCCAACACAAGCACCTTATGTATACAAACTCCTTGGTCAGATAGCCTCACAAGCACCTTATGTATGCTAACTCCTCGGTCACACAGCCCACACAAGCACCTTATGTATACTAACTCCTCAGTCACGCAGCCCACACAAGCACCTTATGTTTACTAACTCCTCGGTCACACAGCCCACACAAGCATCTTATGTTTACTAACTCCTCGGACACACATCCCACACAAACACCTGATGTAAACTAACTCCTGGGTCACACAGCCCACACAAGCACCTTATGTATACTAACTCCTCAGTCATACAGTCCACACAAGCATCTTATGTACTAACTCCTTAGTCAGATAGCCCACACAATCACCTTATGTATAATAACTCCTCAGTCACAAAGCCCACACAAGCACCTTTTTTATACTAACTCCCCGGTCACACAGCCCACACAAGCACCTTATGTATACTAACTCCTCTGTTTCACAGCCCACACAATCACCTTATGTATAATAACTCCTCAGTCACACAGCCTACACATCCACCTTATGTACTATCTCCTCGGTCACACAGCCCAGACAAGCACCTTGTGTATATTAACTCCTCGGTCACACTGCCCACACAAGCACCTTATGTATTAACTCCTCGGTCACACAGCCCACACAAGCACCTGATGTATACTAACTCCTCGGTCACACAGCCCACACAAGCACTTTATGTATACAAACTCCTCGGTCACACAACCCACACAAGCACCTTATGTATACTAACTCCTAGGTCAGATAGCCCACACAAGCACCTTATGTATACTAACTTCTTGGTGTCACAGCCCACCCAAGCACCTTATGTATAATAATTCCTCGGTCACACAGCCCACACAAGCACCTTATGTATACTAACTCCTCGGACACACAGCCCACACAAGCACCTTATGTATAATAATTCCTCGGTCACACAGCCCACACAAGCACCTTATGTATACTAGCTCCTTGGTTAGATAGCCCACACAAGCACCTTATGTATACTAACTCCTCGGTCACACTGCCCACACAAGCACTTTTTGTATACTAACTCCTCAGTCACACAGTCCACACAAGCACCTTATGTATACTAATCCCTCAGTCACAAAGCACACACAAGCACCTTATTTATACTAACTCCCCGGTCACACAGCCCACACAAGCACCTTATGTATACTAATCCCTCGGTCACAAAGCGCACACAAGCACCTTATGTACTAACTCCTCGGTCACACAGCCCACACAAGCACCAAATGTATACTAACTCCTCGGTCACACAGCCCACACAAGCACCTTATGTACTAACTCATTGGTCATACAGCTCACACAAGCACCTTATGCATGAACTCCTCAGTCACACAGCCCACACAAGCACATTTTGTACTAACTCCTAGTTCACACAGCCCACACAAGCACCTAATGTATACTAACTCCTCAGTCACACAGCCCACACAAGCACCTTATGTATACTAACCCCTCGGTCACAAAGCGCACACAAGCACCTTATTTATACTAACTCCTCGGTCTCAGAGCCCACACAGTCACCTTCTGTATACTAACTCCTCTGTCACACAGCCCAAACAAGCACCTTATATATAATAACTCCTTGGTCAGAGAGCCCACACAAGCACCTTATGTATACTAACTCCTTGGTCAGATAGCCCACACAACCACCTTATGTGTACTAACTCCTGGGTGACACAGGCCACACAAGCACCGCATGTACTAACTCCTCGGTCACATTGCCCACACAAGCACCTTATGTACTAAGTCCCCGGTCACACAGCCCACACAAGCACCTTATGTACTAACTCCATGGTCACAAAGCCCACACAAGCACCTTGTGTATACTAACTCCTCGGTCACACAGCCCACACAACCACCTTATGTGTACTAACTCCTGGGTGACACAGCCCACACAAGCACCGCATGTACTAACTCCTCGGTCACATTGCCCACACAAGCACCTTATGTACTAAGTCCTCGGTCACACAGCCCACACAAGCACCTTATGTACTAACTCCATGGTCACAAAGCCCACACAAGCACCTTGTGTATACTAACTCCTCGGTCACACAGCCCACACAACCACCTTATGTGTACTAACTCCTTGGTCACACAGCCCACACAAGCACCTTATGTACTAACTCCTTGGTCACACAGCACACAAGCACCTTATGTTTACTAACTCCTCGGTCACACAGCCCACACAAGCACCTTATGTATACTAACTCCTCTGTCAGAAAGCCAATACAAGCACCTTACGTATACTAACTCCTCGGTCACACAGCCCACACAAACACCTTATGTATACTAACTCCTCGGTCACAGAGCCCACACAAGCACCTTATGTATACAAACTCCTCTGTCACACAGCCCACACAAGCACCTTATGTATACTAACTTCTTGGTCACACAGCCCACACAAGCACCTTATGCATACTAACTCCTCAGTCACACAGCCCACACAAGTACCTTATGTATACTAACTCCACGGTCGCACAGCCAACACAAGCACCTTATGTACTAACTCCTCGGTCAGATAGGCCACACAAGCACCTTGTGTATACCTAATCCTTAGTCACACAGCCCACATAAGCACCTTGTGTATACTCTCTCCTCGGTCACACAGCCCACACAAACACTTTGTGTATACCAACTCCTCGGTCACAGTGGGAAAAGAACAATGTCTATAATCTGTGAAAACAGTTTTCAGTGATACTGACTATATAAATCACAGTAGCTGAATTGTCCATTGGGCATTTATTAGGTTCCTGGATACTCACATGCTAATAGATGGATGCTGAGTTAATACCAGTAGAAATTAGGGTATCCTCAATTTAATCTTTTGAGCAGAAAATGGGCAGAATTTCTACATGATCTACCATACTCCTGATTTCAGTTCATCCATAATGTAATCAACAGACTGAACAATCGGCCTTACTTTACCAACCTCATACAAATATACAAGCCTTCCAGGCTACTATGCTTCTCTGGTAAATGCTTAATTCATCTACCTGAACCAAATAACTCTGCAGATAACTCCATACTGCCTAATCACCTCTCTAAAACCTGGAACTTCATCCCTTTAACACTAAGATAAGAGCACTCCTTAAAATCTGTTAAAACACAAAGTCTTACCTTCTGAAATCTTAGCTCTGTAAATGTGCTGCATCTGGATAATAACTCCTGAGCTCCACCACAACCCTCACTACACTCTTCCTCTATCCGTACTTCATCCCGTCCCTCTGTTTATACCTGATATGCCCTTCTTTCTCTTCTATTACTGTTTTTCCTTTCATTTCTCTACTGTTGTCTGCATGTATGAGTTGGCAAAATTTTATGCTGGATGCAGGATGGAGTGAGTGGAGAAGAGTGTCAGGAGTGATTTGTGACAGACGAGTACCAGTAAGATTGAAAGGGAAGGTCTACAAGAGGGTAGTGAGACCAGCTATGTTATATGGGTTGGAGACAGTGGCATTGACAAAAAGGCAGGAGTCAGAGTACATTTAAAGTCCTGTATTTAGTTGTTCATTTAATTTACAAATTCAGGCCTGACACAGAACATCACTATTTTGTTTGTCCTTCTCGGTAATGCACCTGTCCTATTTACATTTTATAAGTGGTGTCTTTTAATGGCACATCATATACCAGATGGAGCTTTGGCAGCAATGAACTCAGCAGAAAACCTACTCTACATTCCTCTGGTAATGGCTGTAGCCTTGTATCCCAGCATCTCTGTAAACATCACAGGAGCATACTCACATGCATTGCCTAATTTGTGAGAATAGTGTTATTATTATTCCCCAGAACCAGATAATATCAAAACATTAAAATGTACATGTTCCAGATTATGATTTTTGCATTTTTCATTGTTTTTAGAATCATTCTCAGTAAACCAAAACCTAAGGCTATAATCCCTACTGGAACATTCTTTACTGAGATGCATAAACAGTTTCAGTAACATTAATATACATTGCATCATGTAACAGCAGTTTCAAAAAACATCAGAATGTCATGCTTGCATTAGTATGGAATCCAGAATGAAAATGCTTTAAGCATATCACTCCATTCCCTCAACATTTTGTGAATTCTCTGCCAAAACACTTTGTAGAGAAAAAGCCATGTTCCTGCTACTGAATTTTTTGCTATCTGCCAAAAAAAGCTACAGTGCGTCACAGAAAGCAAAATAGTTCCTATAGTCTAGTTAAGTGTTCTGCTGTGTTTTAAATGTGCTTCCGACAGGCATGCCGTATAAATATTCTTTTAGTTTGTTATTTAGTAGAGCATGTGCTGAGGACTTCTGTATACATATTCAAACAAGGAGTGGAGAAACACAATACAGATAAAATGCCTGAATCGCTAATAAACTTCATACGGTCCTAAAAAGCAATTTGTCATAATTAGCAATAAATATGTCCCAGTTTAAAGAAATCTATGAATACAAGTTCACATTCTCTTTGGTATAGCAATACTGCAGTTATTATTGCTGCTCATAGCACTTGGTTCTCAGGTTCAATTCCCAACCGAGGTGCCTTTTGAGAAATATGTCTGTTTTGTTTATATATGTTTCCTTAATTGCTTCAGTTTCCTATCATATTCCAAACATGCCGGAGGTTAACTGATGCTCACCAAATTGCTCACAGTTGTGTGCTGTGTTTGTGTATGTTTTTCCTGCAAAGCATTGCCATCCTATGAGGCATTAGGTTCCTACTTGCACCTCTTGAAATGGCTAAAGCAAACAATTGAAGAATGAATGAATGATTTAAATATAGTTCATCTGCTACATTGTAATTCTGTGTATGACCCCATCAGCAGAGGTAAGCATGTGTGAATTGTCTACCCATATTTCAACTACAGTGTTCTTAGAATCTCTGCTATTCCAATAATGAGTTTCTGTACCTCATTAATAGAATGTTTATTAACAGGGAACATAATTTGGGTTAGTTTATTTTCTTTTCTTCTTATACCTTTTTAAAACATTTATCAGAAATGATACTTAGTAACTGCCTCCTCTATCATCCATTAATATTTTTAGTAAATAAACAGGACTGAAGTCAGCCCTCCGGTAAGACATTGCTCAAAAAGGAAAATATAAATCATTCCTGCAGGGTAAGGAAATGCAAAACGACCCTTTTGTTAAATGGCTACTACCAAAGCCAGCACTCCGGCAAATGGTAGACAAGAAAGCAAAGAGAAGAATTTGTACTGGAAATACAGATGCCTAAGATCAAAGTGAAAGGCAGATGTGTGTTTCTCAGATGCTAATATATCAGTAGACAATCAAGTCCATCAACGCCATTCAAACTTCCATTGAGTAGCTAGAGAATTACAGATTGAATAGTCTCCATGTAGAACCCACTCATTTTATTGTTGTTGTTGTTGTTGTTGGCACAGTCAAAAACGGGAACAAATCCCTTAGACATTTTTCTAAATGAGAAAGAAATTGGACTAGATGCTAATACTTTCTTCCAAAGTTCGAGCTCTGCTGCCCTCATTTAGACATAGAACATGTGGCTACTGTTGGAGCTCATGTAAGAAAGCCCTTAATAGCAGAATATCAACCATCTCTAAGGCATAGCATCTTAATTACATGCACTATCCATTTGTCATCGGTGACATCTTCCAAGGTGTAGCAAACTCAGACAACGAGGGCCTCATGGTCAGTCTTCACATTTAGACGGGACTTCTGCAGCACTGCCTGCCTTGTTCCAAAAGAGCTCTGGGTGAGGTCAGATGAGAAGCAGATAACTGACAAGCATATGAGGGAGAACTGTGCACATATTTTTTCTAAGTAATGAGCTAATGATGCTAAGACTGACAATGAGGCCCTCATTGTCTGAGTTTGCTGTAGCTTGGAAAGATGTCACCAATGATAAACAGATAATATATGTGATTAAGATGCTATGCCTTACGGCCTCCAGTATATGCCTTACATGTACCAACTAAAATTCCTGTCACTATACTCTGTATTGTATAGACTTCTTAGGGGAGACTTATGCCTGGCCTATACAGCAATCCAAGACCCAAGTCTAATGAAATTACTGCATATCCGTAAATCAAATGGGTCTAGGGCTACCCATTCCAGGAACATAAATATGGCCTGCAACTTAAATGGGACATGCTAGAGAGATAGATTTATCTCCAAGCGACTGCCACGTCTTTGGAACAGGCTACCAATTCATGTGAAACAGAGCACCTCTATGATAGTGTCATAGAGCACCTCTATGACACTGTTCAAGAGGAATCTGGATTAGTGGATGAGGCACCTTAAATTCTTACCAGGGATAGAGCCCACAACCCTCCTGGACATGGGCAGTTATCAATAAATGCAATCTTGGTTTTTGACTACCATTTTTATGTTATTACATTGGGATGAAACGACTAGGTTTAAAATTACCTCCAGGTCGATAGCCTTGTAATCTCCTATGATCCTATTGCTTAACTTCTAGAAGTCATAATTTCCTAAGAATATTTACCAAAGAGGGCCACCACACCTCAAGTGATTTTCAAGATAACATCAAGAAAGTAATTTTTTGTATGGTAGACATCATGATCCATAACATGTGCTGCAAAAACATGTCCATGCATTTGCTGATTTATTTATTTATGTGCCATTTATTTATTTATTTACATTTGTTGACTGGGAGTGACTGACTGGACGTAGCTCTATTTTCAACAGAGGCCCTGGGAGAAAAGCTCCACAGTTAAAATATACAGACAGTAGTTCATAGGTTTATAGGTTCATAGGTAGATACTAGGCTATCTGCCCTAGGGCATTTATAAGCCTAGCCAGAGTGTATTTGGCTACCACCTCCCTATTAGATTAGCCTACTGTGCCTATGTAAAGTAGGTCACAGAAGGTACCCTTTTAAGATTAGTTTACTGTGCCTCTGTCTAGCAGGGACACAGGAGAGATCCCAGGGGTGAATTTGTGATTTCCCATCCACGTGTCCAAATTTCGCTTGAAGATGGTCAGCGAGGGGCTTTGTCTAGCACAAATTGGGATTCTATTCCAGAGTGAGGGGAGCCTCTGGGAAATGAATCTGTCCCTCCAGCATGTCCTATTTATTTTTGTGATGAGGTTTAGGTCCCTGGAGCATGTAGCTCTAAAGGACTTGGATTTTTTGAGGTGGAGCATGTCCATTAATTCTGGGTTTGACATGGCCTTGTACGTCAGGCATAAATCGCCTTTGAGTAGGCAGTAAGCAACTGAGTAGAGCTGGAGTTTCTTTAGTCAAGCTGCATAGGACATCTGTTTGTAGCCCATGATCCTCTTGGTGTGGTACTTTTGGGGTCTCACCAGTTGCTGCAGGTGTTGGGTAAGGTACATCCCAAAAGGGGCATTGTATTCAATTATGGGCCTAATGAGTGATGAGTAGAGGGGCACAATGACCTCTCTTGATCTAGATGCGAACCCTTTTGTGATAATGTGGGCTATACAGAAGGTCTTTCTAACCACTTTGGCAATGTGATTATCAAAGGAGAGATTACTATCTACGTTGGTCCCCAAATCTCTAATTACTTCTTCTGTACTTAGTGGATTACCACCTATGTGGTAATTTGTGGGCACCTTGTTTTTCCCAAAGGGGATGACTATGCACTTTTTAGCATTTAGCTTGAGGCCGTGGCTCTGGAACCAAGCATCCATCTCTGTGAGACCCTTTTGGAGGATGCTTGTGTCATCTGGAGATTCGATTATGGCCCCCAGTTTGCAGTCATCTGCGAACTTTGTCAGCCATAATCCCCCCATGTTAGCCTGAACCTCAGAGAAGTATATACCAAACAAGAGAGGTCCCAGAATTGAGCCCTGTGGGATGCCACTTGTAACTGGTTTGGATTCGGACATGGCACCTGCGATTCTGACCATGTGGGTTCTATCTCTGAGCCAGTTTGCAACCCATCTTGTGATATAGGGGTTGATATTTAACCTGGTAAGCTTATTTATGATGCCCGAGTGGGGGTATTGTGTCGAAGGCTTTTGTGAGGTCCAGGTAGGCTGTGTGGACTACCTTGCCCTCATCTATGGCTTTGGTAACTGTTTCAAAGAAATCAACTAGGTTTAAGAGGCAAGATCTGCCCTTAACAAAGCCGAATTGGGTAGGGTCCAGTGTCTGGACGCTCCCAATGTCTTTGTTTATGAGTTCCATGATGCTATGCTCCATAGCTTTACAGACCAGACTAGTCAGGCTTATGGGGCGATAGTTTCCAGGGTCTGTTGTGGCACTACCTTTGTGGAGTGGGACCACTGTAGCTGTACGCCATTATTTGGGTACATATCCTGTAGTAAGGCTAAGTTTGAACAGTGACTTAATGTGAGGGTTCAGTTCTTCTTGAAGCTCATGTAAGACACAGCCTGGGACACCGTCCAGTCCCATAGATGCTGTGCTTTTTGCTTTGGAGAGGGCAGCTTTCACCTGTGCATCCGTGATGTCAGGGAGGTTACATTCAGTTGGGATAGGCATTTGCTCCTTTGGGAGGGAGGGGGGGGGAGAAGTTTGCGCTGAATCTGTCTGCCAGGATGTTGACTATGTCTGTAGGTTTGGTATATTTTGTACCGTTATGCAACAATTCAGAGCATATCTGGGCATTTCCGCCCATGTTCCTGACATAACTAAAGAAGGCCTTGTGATTATCTTTAGTGTCTAGGGCAATTTTTCTTTCGAAACTGGTCTTTGATGATTTTATGAGGGATCGAAGTTTCTTGCTAATACTGATCAGAGATGCCTTCCCTTTTTGGGATTTTGCTCTGTCATGTAGTAGCTTCCTCCTTCTGTTGTATAGCTTATTTATGGTCGGGGTCCACCAGACTGGTCTCCTGTTTTTGGAGGAGTGAGTCTTTGTTTTATTTGGGATAGCACGATCCATGCATTCCTGCAGGTGCTCATAGAATGCATTTATAAAGGATTCTGTGGATTGGGCTGTATTATCCTCTGGCCCAGCGGCTGTGAAGGATTCCACCTCAGTCTTGAGAAGTGCAAAGTTGGCTTTTGAGAAATTCTTTACAGTGATTTCCTTGGCTGGGGGTGGGGACAGGATATGGATGTCCAGGGAAATTTGTTTATGGTCTGATCTTACCAATGAGGGGTTTACCTCTGGTGTGGAACATAGAGTCCCCATGTTGGTGATGACCAGGTCCAATATGTTATTCCCTCTTGTGGGAGTGGTGGCCAGTTGTTCCATTGCATTAGAGTTTATAAATTCAAGGAACCATTGGGCGAGGGTGTTTGGGCTTGAGTAGTTTTCCCAGTCAATGTTTGGGTAGTTGAAGTCACCCAATAACATAGTGTTTAGAGAGACCTTCATATTCTCCAGTGTTCTCAGGTATGCCAAGTGGGTTTCCTGTAATAGGGAGGGTGTTCTGTAGCAGACTACAAACTGAAATGCAGTTTTGCCTGCTGTTAGTTGCACATGGATGGTTTCCGATGCTTCGTGCAGTGCCACTAACCTGGAGGTGTAGGTATCTTTGATGAATATAGATACTCCCCCTCCTTTTGTGCTTCGGTCCGAGTTTTGGGGCCGAAACGCATGGTATGAGTTATAACCTGGTAGTGCTGGGGTGCTCTCAGGAGCCTTGAACCAGGTTTCTGTTACTGCACAGACTTCGATTTTCTCCATACTGAGGAAAGTCTCGAGTGCATGCATCTTGAGGTTTAGACTTCTGGCATTGAGTAGCATTACCTTTAGTTTTTTTATCTTTGGGTTGTCTATGGAGGTGGGTTTGTCCTTTGAGCCTTGCCTAAAAAAGGCATTATGGGGGTGGCAAGAGCCTTGGCCAGTATACAAAAGCCTAATGGTGACAGGTGCAAGCCATCCCTAGCGAACCAACGTAGCTTGTTGAGCATGTCATACCAGGCTGACAGACACTGGATCCCCTTTGATTGATACCAATACTTTAGCCAATTGTTGAAACTGATCATTTTGTCTTTATACTGTGGCATCATTCTTGGTGAGGGTAAGATGCTACTCAAGGTCAGGGTCATACCAGCCTGGGCTACAAGGTCAGAGAGCTCCTCTATGTCTCTTTTCATGTAGTCCAGGGAGGTACGTCTCAGGTCATTCACACCAGCATGGACAATGATGGAGTCATACTTGTACTTGCTTTGGAGTGACCTGAGTGCTTGCATTATGTGGCGGATCCTGGCACCCGACAGGCAGCTTACAGTGACCTTCTCCTGGCTCAGTCTGGTGAGCAGGACGTCAGTGTGCCAGACAATAGAGTCCCCTATAACAAGTGTATTTGGTGTGTTGTTTGGCCTTAAGGGCTGTGACTTTGAGGCACACTGATTTTGTGATATATGTGGTTTGTGGGTATTGTTGAGGAGTGGCTGTTGCTTGGATATCTGCTTAGGAGGTCTATGCTGTTTAGGCAGATTTTTATTTAGAGCCTCCGAGTATGTTTTTGTGTGTTTATGTGTTGGGTATGCAGATGCAATAGGTCTGTGTGAGACTGGATTTGTGGTGTGGGTGGTTACCTTTTCCTCCTGACTGACTGTGCCAGTCTTGGGTTGAGAGAGCTCTGCCTCCAGTTTGGCTGTGTAACTGCATCTCTCACATGTATTAGAGTTTGTTGGAAGGAGAAGAGGGTTGTCTGTGTACATAAGGCAATTGTAACATTGCCTCAAAATTCCCAGATTCACCAGCTGGACTGGAGAGTAACCTTGAAACTGACCCTTGGACATACCGGATTAGTGTAGGGAACTGTTTTTTTACTGATCAGATTAGGGAAGGGAACTGATTTTTCACTTGATCAGGAAGGACCAATTGGGAGTCTAATACTTATGAGAAGTCAAGGAGGGTGTAGTGCTTTAGTTAGTTAGTGTTTCCTTATAAGAGCTGAGCAAGTGCAGGGCTTTAGAAAGAGAATAGAGTTATTACATTGAGAGTTTGAACAGTTCTAAGGGAAAAAGTGAAGAGCAGACTTTGTGGAGCCTGGAATAATTTAAACCTGTTTAGGCGGCGCTGCCCGACACTGCTCAGTGTGCAAAAATGCGCAAAAAGAGAGTTGTAGGGTTTTAATTTACAGGTAGGGTTTTATTTACATTGGATTTACATAGCAATTGGATTTACATAGAAAGACATGCATCTGGAGCATTTCTCCCCGGGCCTCCGCTGAAAACAGGCTCTGTGGAACCTAGTCGGACATTCCCGGTCAACAAATGTTAAATAAAATAAAATAAAATAAAAATAAAATAAATTAACAATTTGATCAACATAGCAGTTAAAAATTACAAACATAGTTACAGATGAAGAACATAGTACATCACTAGACAACTAGAATCTTTATCATCTGCGAAGTACATAACAGACATTAACAATTGTTACAATAAGATGTTCCTGATGTATAATAAGTAGTTAGGCTTATGAGCAACCTGGCTTGCTATAATCAAGGTAGTTAGTGAGGTGGAAAGAAAGGTAGTGGGTGGATGGGGTGGGTGATATTAGAGGGGGAGTTGCAAGGGTATAGCCATCATTTTTTAGGTGCGCTTTTAGTAAAGTTTTGAAGTGGGTGCATGATGATACAGAGGTACTTGTGGGTGGGAGGGAGTTCCATAATTTGGCTATGGCGCAAGAGAATTTATTGACCAAGTTAGTCACACTAGACCAGCAGCTTCTTTTCAGAAGAGATGTGAAGTGGGCAGGATACCAGGGAACCTCCTCTACTCCCTCAGAAGATGACAGTGGTAGGGCAATGACAGTTGTTTGTGTAGGATGTTGCTGTTTAGGTTGAAAGAAGGTGATTGTGGCTAATTTACAATGTGGAAGTTTGAGTACATTGTTACAAGAACTGGATATACAGAATACGGAGGATTCCTTGGGTAAAGTATTCTGGTCTAACCACAACTACTAACAATATGATGGAGGCCAGTGATATTGCCACAGATTCTGATCTAACTTTTCATTTGGGATATTTTCACCCACACAGGGTTAATACTGGGAATTTAGGAGAGGAAAAATGGCCTGCTTTGCCTGTAATCAGCAATTCCTGTACACTGGAATTGATATTATGTAGTGCTTCAGGTCAGAGGTCATTAGATGCAATAAGAAACAGTGTGGACAAACAGTAGCTGCCTGGTGCTATAGAAGGCTTAGATCAGCTTGAATTCTTATTAAGATACAGATATCTTCAAGCAGAGAAGTCCCCATATTGCATTATATAAAATAATAGAACCACTTGGTGTGACAGATCTGCAGGCAAGAACTTTGGTTCCCTTTCATACGGAAATAATTTATGATGCTTGTTTAAAGACAAAAACAGCTTTCCAAACTATATTACAAAACCTTGTGAAAAAGAGGCATGTACACCGTGGTCAAACTTTGTGTTGTATGGTTTACTTCTGTTATATGGTTTACATCAAAGTAGGAAGTATAAGGTGCAAATCTGGCGAGAAATACACATTCAACAAATTATAAACAAGCAAATATTCTAACAGAAGGACATGAGTGCACAAAACTACCATGCACTGTTTAGAGAAAATAAAAGACATCCTGGGACTACGAGCTGGATGCCAGGAAGGGATTGTAGATCTCTTTTTAGTAAATGGACATTTAAAATACATTGGTAATCATTCATTTGTACAGAAACATAGGTGTCCTAAGATATACAGGACAACAAAAGTACTGCTTTCTCTGTGGTAAAATTGGACATTTTAAGTGAAATTGTCCAGATTTAGCACATGAAGAATGTAGCCAAATAGGAAACAATAATCTAAATGGTCACAAAATGTATATTAAGTTATTGGGGAAAGATCATTTTTGGACAGGTTGTCAACAAAGATATTTATTAAAACGATGATGAAATAAAAAGTGACAAAGTCCCATAGCTAGATCCAAGGGCTTAGGAGAGTCACACCAAGACCTCTGTCAAATTAATATGTTGCATTAGCATATGAGGCTAAGCATGCTGGGAATGAAAATCTAATAGGATGAGAAACGCAAAAAGAAATAAATAAAAAAGAGAGAGAGAAAGATTTAAAACAGAGGGGGTTTAACAGTTGGAGCTCTATTGTTCATAGCTGAAGAATTACAAAGTGGGCTAAGGAATTAAGGTATAATGTCTATATGTTTCAGGGTATTAGGCAAGTTTCTGGTTAGAGAATTGTTGCTGGAGGCAAAGATTTCTGGCCATTTAGCCCAGAACAATGTCCTTGGGTAGTTAGGTTTGTTTTACTACAAAATGTCTGTATTTTACATGTGAATGTAGTTGGACTGAGAAGAGTTTTGGTAATGGACACAGAGTGTAAAGACAACAGATGAGGAATAATTAATGTTTATGCCTATAAGACTTCAGCCAAAAGGATACATTTATAGGATAAAACTGAAATGTGGGCATGTACAGAATATACTGTTATATGGAGAGGGGGTAGATGCCAGTTTAACAGAGGTAAAGAAAAAGAAATATGAACAATTAGCTGATGTAAATGTTAGATTTTTGCCAAGCCTTAATAAATAACACATTGTTCTATTAGACTAAAATGACTACTTACTTCATTGAGAATTTAGCTAGTACCTTTATTCATTGAGTTATTTGTACACTAAAGTGATATAGGAAATATTTTCTCTAAGCATAAAGCTTTAGTAGTAAATTTGGAGAATAACAGAATGTGTGAGCAGGATTTTCCTGGATTATAAAAAGTAATTATTTTTTATTTTACTTTTAAACTGTAACAAACTGTTTGATACAATGCACTAAGCAGTTGCTACTGTTTAGACTACACACAGAACACTAAAACATTTAGGTTTGACCTCAAATGAAATACTGTTGTTTAAAATCCAGTATTGCATTAGAGGTTGGGATCAGCTGATCATGCTCCCCAACACTTTGCACTTGGGGTAGTTTCCCCTCTTGCACCACCCTTGATAAGCTACTGGTTATAGCCACTTCTATGTACAGTTCAGACATATAATTTGGGATAAAAGAGGATGACTGTATAATGCATTTCAACTTTTTCCAAACAAACAGCTGTCACACATTAAAATATTGCACTTTGCTTCACATAATCACATTAGTTCTGCAAAGCCATATTAATAAGCAAACAACAGCAGTAAGCTAGTCATTTTTATCCACAGAAGACAACTCCGGTAATTATATATTTTCTGACTGTGCATATCAGGTATCCAGTTATGTAGTCTATCTTACTTTTCACGAAAGTACACTAGTGTTTCAAAACCTGATGGTGACTGCTTAAACTGACTAAAAATAAGAAGGTCAGTTACTTTCAACCAGCAAACCCCAAGTTGTCACACATTAAAGTATTGCAAACTAAGATGATCCACACAATCACAAACCCAGAGATATTGCTGAAAATATCTGGTTAATCCTTGCCAGCATTATTGTAACATTAATGGCACTTCTCATCAAACCATTCACCTCATATCAACTGCCACACAAATCACAAAGTCAGAAGTATTGCCAAAAATTATCTGGTTTATTATTGCCAGCAGCATTGTTGTAAACATAATAATAGAACTTATCTGACTGACAATGTGTCTCTCTTCTTATCTCTGTCCCAGAATTCGTCAGATCATCCATGATTTTGGTCTTGGTCCCTAATTAATATTTTTTTAACTTTTTAGTAAAACGTGTTATTACAGTCACTAAAGCCAGGCATTGCAGATTCATACTTAAACTCATCAGACTGAGTCTGGGACAAAAAAGTACAAAGCAAAACCTCTCCTTCAGGTGGATTCACACTTATATTTGAACATTATGAGGTTTCTGCTCTTATGACCTTGCAATGTTTAAGCTAACATAATGTGACTTGAATATAAAGTCAACTGGAGCACCACCCCCTGGAGTGCCCAATAATCCACAGATATATTTTCGTTTACTAGAAGCACTTTGTTTATTTTTTAGAGCAAAGAAGCATTGCTCTAAAAAATAAATAGAAAGATAAGGAAAAAGTTCCCCTACAAGCATGGTGTCTTAGGCAGTCACCTAGTTCACCAGGGCTACCTGCTGCAGAGGCCTCTAGAAGTAGAACCAGATTGTTGTGGCTTTCTAAATCTAAAAAAAACTTTTCTGTTCTCTTTCCTTTTTTTATAAAAACTACAATAAATCTTATATATATATATATATATATATATATATATATATATATATATATATATATATGTTTAAAAATTATTCAGGAATAAGTAGTAACTGCTTTACTCTGAGAATTAAACTGAATAAAAGCATTATGTAAGAATATTAAATCACAAATATAAGAAGACAATCCAGCCATACAAAACCCTTTTTCTTATTTTTTAACATAGGGTCTGGGTGTCACTTCAACACTGACAATCACAAACAGCCAAGTTTCACAGTGCTGATGACAAACTTTTGAAGACATCATTTTAACAGCCTTTGCAAGCGATATTTTTAAATGTCGACATTGTATTTGTATAGATTACAGATTGTACAAATGCAGAGGTTCTGATGACAGATAAGGTCTGTAAAAGCTATCTTGTCTGCCCATTGGTCAATAACTGCAGACTTTTACTTTTTTGATCACATAACCCCTATTGACAAGTCTTCGTAAGGATCGCATTATGTTTATTGAATACCTTTGCGACTTTGTTACTCAGATCTTACATTTCTTCAAGAATAATGTCTGAGAAGTAATATTTCCTTGTATCTGCCCTGAGCTGCACCACTTGCAGCCTCACACTACCTCATTCTTCATATTCATCTCTTTTACATGAAATATACACTCATATAGGGTGGCCTAATGGTTAAGGTGTTTGCCTTACAAACACAAGGTGCAGGGTTTGAGTCTCACAGGGGATAATTGGCTAGGCTTGAAATGGCTCGCAAGGGCAGTTAGCCTAGTACTAATCTGTGAATCTATGAATCAATCTATATTAAATGCAAGTGTCCCTATTAGATAAAGTTTCTAACAAGTCATCTCAACATTACAAGTGTTTAGTTGTTTATTACTTCTCTGCTTAGTGCAGCTGATTCAAAATGTGCACATCTTATTGCTGTCTTCTGAAAAGCCTCCCTTTGTTTATGTCATCAGATGGGGTCTCATTTTCTCCCTTCTGTTTATGTCATTAGATGAGGTCTCACAGCCTCCCTTCTATTTATGTCATCAGATGAGGTCTCACAGCCTCCCTTCTATTTATGGCATCAGATGAGGTCTCACAGCCTCCCTTCTGTTTATGTCATCAGATGGGGTCTGATATCCTCCCTTCTGTTTATGTCATCAGATGGGGTCTCATAGCCTCACTTCTGTGTATGTCATCAGTTGAGGTCCCTATCTCCCCACAATACTTCACACGGAGTCCTACCAAATAATACAGAGGGATAATGACTTATCCTTGTTATAAAGGTATTATTTTCCCCAAAAAAACTCTGTATTTAATCTGCTTTTTTCAAAAACAAGAACTGTAACGAACACATAAAACTCTAGCACCTTTTAATTACAAAATTGAGCGCTTTCATCTTCTGGTACAAACAGACTTCTTCAGAATAAATAGTCAACTGCTCACAAACCTGTGTAATAAGTGACAGAGAGTAAGGTAATCAATCAATTGATTAAGTATTTAATTGCTCTGGTCATGTAGTTTTGAGTGCATATAAAGGTTTATGAAGCAGTTGACCATTTATTCTGAAGAAGTCTGTTTGTACCAGAAGATGAAAGCACTTAATTCTGTAATTAAAAGGTGCTAGAGTTTTACATGTTTGTTCCATTTCTTGGTATTGTTTTTGGTTTTCAGTAGAGCATTTCATTGTTTCTCTTAGTCTGCTTTTTTCTTCTTGTTCTCTGGTATTTCTTCTCTCTCTATCCATCTTTGGATTAGGTCTGCTTTCCTTGGTGCCTTCTTGCATTACTTTCTTGCATAGTTCTCAACTTTTTTGCTTAATAATGCTGGACAAAACTAAATATAATGGGGGCAAAGGCCCAAAATAAGGGACAATTTTAAATATTATCTAAATTTACTTAAAAAGTTAATGGAACAGCAGGGTTTACATCAATGTGCATTTTCTGAACGTGAAAAATACAAAATTCTAATGTCCGACATTACTGACTCACTGACATCCTTAGTAATTTATTAGAAAGTCAAAAGTGTTACAAAGGATAGGGAAAAAATATGAGGCAAAATCAGAGACATTATGTAAAAATTCTGGAGAGTTGAGAGGTATGCTTGCCTACCTTTACCTGATATGGCCATATCCCTAAGAAATCTTTGTGTAAGGCTATCTGTTAACTCTTTTGCATGTATGCAAAACATTAAAATAAGTCTAAAGGTCTTCAAGCAGATCTTAAACTGTCCTAAGGTACAGTATTTCTGTTTTCTACACAATGTATTTTATTATTTAAATACTGACTTCTAGTTTGATCCTAAGTGCAGCGGCTTTCAGTTCAAATGCTGCTATTATTCACATTGTTGCATTAATGAAGACATTCATAATCACAGAATGCTCTGCCTCTTTAAGCAGCCGCATTATAAATCAAAATCATTTCATGCAAACATTTCTTGCCATCAAAGAACAGAAGAAGAGGAATACTTTTATAGTAAGACAGATATTGAAATCTGCTGCAAAAAAAAAAAAAAAGCTTTGAAGATCCAAGTCACTCTTGTGTTATAGTTCAGGTCTATATCACTTAATTGAAGACACAAATCTTTGAATACAAATACATCAAACCCGAAACGCTACAATAGCGAATGTCCAAAACCGCAAATTTTTTCCTAGGGGAAAAAATTTGCGTGGCCATACAAGCAACACAAACACTTCAAATGTAATTTAAGTGGGGGGGGGGCTTCACCCCCACACCCCCCCTAACTAAATATACCAACTCTGAGACCGGTCAACATTGGGGTAAAGGGCAAACTCTGGGAACAGCCAACTACATTTTTTCCCTAGGAAAAAAATTCACGGTTTTGGCCGTTCGCCGTTTTTGTCGTTCGATGTTTCAGGTTTGATGATTTCATATTCGAAGATATGTGTCTTTGATGAAGTGATATAGACCCATAGTTCTTAGGTCTCCATCTGTCACAACTGAAAATCTGGAAAGATGATGACTTTATGACTAGTTACTGACTATGACATTTTTTTTTTCAGGTCAAAATTCAGAGTATGGGATAAAAATGTAGAAATAAAACTAGACATCTTTTTCTGTATGTGCCATCTAGGACCCCTTCCACATTACTTTAAGTCTACTGGTATTAATTCCTCCAGCATGCAAACACACACACACACGGAAACATACATGCACACACACATACACACACACACACACACACACACACACACACACACACACACACACACACACACACACGCATGCATAAGTACACATGCAAGCATGCACACTCAAAATACATACACATGAGCACACACACACATACACACACACTCACATGTAAGTACACACATTCACAGTATATGCAGATGCACATGAGCACATGCATGTGTGCACACTCAAACACATGCGACACATATTCTGGAATAAAATTATGGACAGTTGAGAACATCTACACAACCACACATACACACACACACACACACACACACACACACACACACACACGCACACGCACACACACACACACACACACACACGTTCAGTTCCAGAGTTTATGCTTCAAATGAAAAGTATTTTGTACAAAGCATGACCTGCTACATGTTAGCCTTTCCTAATTTGAAGTGTCTTCTCTTCCATGTGAAAGTTCTGTAGCATTAGTTAACAGTTACATTATAACTTCCATGTGAAAGTTCTGTAGCATTAGTTAACAGTTACATTATAACTTCCATGTGAAAGTGAACAGGTAGAGTATAACTTTCATGTTAAAGTTCTGTGCTATTAGTGAATAGTTAGATTATAACTTCCATGCAAAAGTTCTGTGCCATTAGTGAACAGTTAGATCATAACTATCATGTGAAAGTCTGGTGACATTAGTGAACAGTTAGATTATAACTTCTATGTGAAAATTCTGTACCATTAGCAAGCAGTTACATTATAACTTTCATGTGAAAGTTCCATGCCATTAGTGAACAGTCAGATCTTAAATTTCATGTGAAAGTTCGGTGCCACTAGTGAACAGTTAGATTATAACACCCATGTGAAAGTTCTGTGCAGTTAGAGAACAATTAGATTATAACTTCCATGTGAAAGTTCTGTGCCATTACTGACTAGTTATATCATAACTTCCATGTGAAAGTTTTGTGCCACTAGCGAACAGTTAAGATTATAACTTAAATGTGAAAGTTCTGTGCCATTAGTGAACAGTTAGATTATAACTTACATATGAAAGTTCTCTGCCATTAATGAACAGTTAGATTACAACTTCTATGTGAAAGTTCTTTGCTGTTAGTCAACTGTTAGATTATAGCTATCATGTGAAAGTTCTGTGCGATTAGTGAACAGTTAGATCATAACTTCCATGTGAAAGTTACATACCATTCCTACTCTACATAATTGTCAGCTACATAGATATGATGTTCATCGTGTTACACTGCTGCAGTCATTACACTTGGGTTATCCTACCATCAGGCGGTCCCGCAGTCAGCCAGAGTTCCAAAGTCTTGGTCCGGCGTCAGTTGCTGTCGTTTCTTCCCTGAAGTCAGTGTACCAGGGGTATATAAGATGCATCCGATGCCATTTTCTTCAGTCTTTCTTGCCGGGTTCGCAAGTGCCGGTCAGCCGATTCCAGAGATTTACGAAGTCGAATTTTAGATCTGAAGTATTCAATAAAACTAAGTACCCCATTGGGGAAACTTTTCTTTTTGCCTCAGACCGATGTCAGAAAAAGTTAATAATTGTATTTCTTGTGGGAAGCAAATACCTCATAAGGACTTCCACTCTTACTGTATTCCATGCCTAGGCCCTGATCATGACGTCACTAGTTGTCAGTTTTGTGCTAGATTTAACAAACGCACTATAAAAAGACATTTTGATTTTGCTTTGCACTACTTTGGCCGAAGATTCAATTATACTATGCTGTCGGATCAACCGACGACCGCAATTCCGAAAAAAATGCAAATACAAGAATAAAGACAGGCATCCGAGGTCCAAAACTGATGATGAAACCTCTTCTAGGCCAGCCGCCAGTTCGTGAGTTCTCAGTGAGGCGCTTTCGCAGCCCCTGACACCCGCTACCTCAGAGCCACAGGCCACCTCCGACTCCCATGTGGAGACAACTAGGCCTCTGGAAACTCAAGGTATTGGGCCTACAAAAACTAACCCTTCAGATGGGTCCAGAGCCACTGAGCAGGCATCGGCTTTTGAGGGTGTTTTCAGACCTTCACAACTTACCATTAAAGCAACAGCCAAGACAAAAGTACCATTAAAGACAAAGAAGCAAGTACAGCATTCTCCTGGACAGTCCTCCATGCCTAAGAAACAGATGCTTAAAATGGCCGAAGACCTCATTACTCTAACCAGGGGTTCCCATCCCCCTCCAGAGAAAAGGCCTAGGCAGGATACAGACTATGATTCCTCTGATCAGGTTTCCATTTCCTCTGATTCCTATTCAGACCAGGGATACTTTCTAATCCCCTTTGAGGACTCTGATGCTGAGGAATCTATCCCTTCAACCTCTCCTCCAGAGGATTATTCTTTTGGGGAAACTTTACATACCATGAGGGAGCATTTACATTGGGAAAGTCAGGATTATTCAGAATCCAAGAAAAGGCTCAGCGATTTCCTTTTATTGCCTCAGCACAGGCCCCTGGCTATTCCACCCGTGCTAGATATTGTGGATGATGTGTTCTCTGAATCCAGCTTATCTCCTGAGTCTTTGCCCCCTGCACCAGCCAAGCCAGATAGGTATTATAGAGTCCCTGACTCTCACAATTTTCTTTATAAAAACCCTTCTGCTGATCCAGAAACTATTTCCCAGGGTCCAAAAGGGGTTAAGGCTTCCATTGCAAAAAATCTAGTACCCTCTGACAGAGATTCCAGAGCTTTGGATAGACAGGGGAAGAAAGTTTACACTTCTGCAACTTTAGCAGTAAGGGCTTTAAATTGCCAGTTTCACATGCTTAAGTACCAACAATATTTAATGGCTCAGTTAAAACAGAAAATGTTTGCAAGCTCAGAAGCTCCTGACTGTAAAGAAATGCAGGATTTATTGCATGCAGTTGAACAGGTGGGAAAACATACTCTGCAATGTGGTTTTGATTCTTTAGAGGACTCTTGTAGAGCCGCAGTTACAGGTTCTGTTATTCGAAGACATGCTTGATTAAAAGAACAGAGTTTACCTGATCATGTTAAGGCAAAATTATTGGATGCTCCTTTACAGCATGATACCTTGTTTGGTGTTAAGGCAGAAGAGGTGTTAAAGAAAATGGAGGATAAAGCTAAATCTATGCATACAGTCAAGGATTTCTTACAGGTACAGCCACCTTGATTTAGCAGAAATTGGCCAACAAAGAATTGGTCCTTTCCAGTGTCAGACAGGCCACAGAGAGGCAGATACAGATGCCCAAGAGGCAGATCTCAACCCCAAGGCTCTAACAGATGACAGTGGGGCACCTCAACCCCAAAAGGAGGTGAGGACAAGTCTCAACCTTACAGGAAACAGCCCCAATGACTTCCCCCTTCGTACGCCAAACACTTCCCTTTTGGCAGCCCCCTTAGGGGGAAAACTAGCACTTTTTTCTCAAAACTGCAAACAATCACCCAAGACAAATGGGTTCTGAATATTGTGTCTCAAGGTTACAGGTTCCACTTTCATACTTTACCAAGGCTAAAAGGAATGCCAGATCTGCCACAGAATCAATGGGCAGAGGCACAAAAACAAATTTCAACTCTCATGGACATGAGAGCTATTCAAAAAGTACCACAACAGGAACAAGGACAAGGATTTTACTCAAGACTCTTCCTGATCCCCAGAAAGGACAAGGCCTTTCATTTCTAAATACTTACCTGGATATTCCAAAATTCAAAATGTTGACATTACAACAGCTTCTACCCATGCTGGGCAAGAAGGCTTGGCTTGTTACTCTGGACCTCAAAGAAGCATACCTGCATGTCCCTATCAGACAAAATTGCAGAAGATACCGCAGATTCAAAGCTGGTACTATGCACTACCAATTCTTTGCACTGCCCTTTGGCTTATCTACTGTGCCCAGGGTCTTTACAAAGTGTCTGGCACCAGTAATTGCATTTTGCAGACAAAAAGGAATTCAAATATATCCATACCTGGACGACTGCCTCATTCAAGCAGAGACAAAGGACATTCTTTTACAGCATCTGGCATTTGTAAAAAGGTTGCTAATTTCTCTAGGGTACACAGTAGATGAAAAGAAGTCAAAACTAGTGCCCTCACAACAGATTATATTCCTGGGTGCCAGCTTAAATACAATGGCCTAGATGGCTTATCTCATGCCAGACAAACAAATTCAATTAACTCAATATTTTCAATTACTGGCAAAAAAGTCCCATCTCCCTGCAAGAAAAAATCTGCAGGCCCAGGGATTTATGGCATCCTGCATACTACTAATACCATATGCCAGACTGCATATGAGGAAATTACAATGGTACCTAAAAAGTGTTTGGACTCAACACTCTCACAGTTTAGAAGCAGCAATACCAATGATTCCCTGCCTACAACAGGAGTTTCGATGGTGGGCACAGGCATGTCACCTAAACAAGGGTCAGCCTTTTACCCTACCCACAGCCAGGCAGACTCTAACAACAGATACTTTGGATTACGCCTGGGGAGCACACATGGCAGGAAAATGCATTCAGGGCAAGTGGACCACAGACCAGATGCATCTTCACATCAATCAAAAAGAGATGTTGGCTGTTCAAAATGCCCTAACAGCTTTTAAGGACCTTCTGCATCCAAGACAATTATTATTAAAGACAGACAACACCACAGTAATGTGGTACATAAACAAGCAAGGGGGCACTCATTCTTATCCCCTATGCAGGCAAGCCATGACCTTGTGGAATACAGCTCTAATGTATCAAGTTCATCTGCAAGCACAATTCCTGCCAGGAAAGAAAAATACTCTGGCAGACGATCTAAGCAGAAATATCATGTACCCTCACAAATGGAAATTGAATCCACAAATCTCCAGCATGATAACGCAAAAATGGGGATGCCCAGACATAGATCATTTTGCCTCCCCTCTGAATTGCCAACTACAAAAATTCTGCACAAGGACTTATCACACACAAGCATGGAAAGTGGATGCTTTCTCATTCAGCTGGAAAAGCCTAAAAGTTTATGCCTTCCCACCACTGCCTCTCCTTTCAAAGGTACTCCCAAAAGCCAGACAAGAAAAACCACAGATGATCCTGATTGCTCCAGACTGGCCATGCCAGCACTGGTACCCAATCTTAAAGAACTTAGCTCAAAGCCCACCATGGATTTTGCCTCAAATTCCACACCTTCTGACTCAACAAAACAATCAGATCCTGCACGGTCAGCTCAAAACCCTAAACCTGGCTGCATGGCAGATTCATTAGTCAAACAGGCAACATCTTTCTCTAAAGCTGTTATGGATGTCATTTTGGAGGCCAGGAGGCCTAGCAACAGGAAAGCTTACTCAGAAAAATGGAAGAGATTCTGTGCATGGAACCAGGCTCAAAGCCTTGACCCTCTTGTCCCAAACATTCCTCAGATTTTACAATACTTAACTGAGATGCTGGACAGAGGCCTATCCTTCTCATCAATTAAGATCCATGCCTCTGCCATCTCAGCACATTACAACATGGATCCTCCTTTATTCTCTCATCCCTTGCTAAAGCAGTACCTCAGAGGGGCAAAAAACATAAGACCGCCCCGGAGAGCACCAACACCAACTTGGGACCTCAATTTCGTTTTGGAAAAACTTACCCTGCCACCTTTTGAGCAAGCCAATACAGCCGATCTAAAATTTTTATCATGGAAAACAGCTTTGCTCCTGCCAGTAACTTCAGCATGAAGAGTCTCAGAGTTACAGGCATTAATGGCAGTGGAGTCTTTTATAATTTTTCATCAGGACAGGGTTTCTTTAAGGACAAACCCTACCTTTATGCCAAAGGTGGTATCTAGTGTGGCTCTTAACCAAACCATCCATTTGCCAACTTTTTATCCAAGCCTCCAGAATAAAGGGGAGAAACTTCTGCACTCTTTGGACATACACAGGCAGCTATGCTTCTACTTGGATAAAACAAAAGCTTTCAGGAAAACTGAGCAACTGTTTGTAGCATATGCTGCAGGATCACAGGGCAAGGCTATCTCAAAGCAGACTATATCCAAATGGATAGGACACTGTATTCAGTACTGCTACACTCAGCATGGAAAATCAGTCCCTAATAACATTAGACCACATCCCACCTGGGAAACAGCCACTTCAACAGCCTTTCTCAGAGGAGTACCTACCAAGGAAATTTTGGAGGCTGCAACTTGGAGTTCAGTGCACACCTTTACCAAGCATTGCCACTTTCCCCTTTACTCTAAATCCAGAGCAGGATTTGCCACTGCAGTTCTGCAGGGCCTCATAGCCAATCCTAACTCTTTATAGATCAGCCACCCAACCTTAGCTTTGGGATTCTACCCAAGTGTAATGACTGCAGCAGTGTAACATGATGAACATAGTACAGTTTTGTACCTACCATGAATGTAAATGTTTGAGTGTTCACACTGCTGCAGTCCAGGTTACCCTCCCTCCATCCCCTCTGAACTAGCTGGACTTATCTATACCTTTCTATCCTATACAACCTTTGTGGTGTATTTGCTTGTAACTGAAGGTATTGTTTTTATTTTATATGTATATATTTTTATTAGCAATATGTATTGCCTACCTACTTGGGGGCACCTGACATCTGGGACAAGAAAAACTGAAGAAATTGGCGTTGGATACATCTTATATACCCCTAGTGCACTGACATCAGGGAAGAAGTGACAGCAACCGATGCCGGACCAAGACTTTGGAACTCTGGCCGACTACGGGACCGCCTGACGGCAGGATAACCCAATTGTAATGACTGCAGCAGTGTGAACACTTGAACATCTACATTTATGGTATGTACAAAACTGTACTTTCCACAGCACCTGGTAGTCTAAGTGACTGACTGTTCCTTGTTGTGCAGTTGTAGAACTTGGCTCTGCCTACTCTGTTCTGCCCTCACTATGCTCGGGCTTCACTCTGCTCCCCTACCCTGCCTCCATTCCCTCCCACACCAGATCCCTTGAATTTAGTCTAAACCTAATCAGTCCCGCTAACACTTGTCTAACAATCACCACCTATACAATTTCCAATTATACAATATCTCATATTTCCACACTAGCCTTAACAACACCCATCCATCACCACACATATATTAACCCTTTAACCTAAAACCAATCCCTACCCTTTAACCATTACAAAATGTGAGCAATACTTTGTATATTACTAACGCTAACAACTGCTGCTCATTTAACAAACTACCATTCACAAATAGCCTCCCCTCACCCGTTTCACAAAACTATATCTACTTCTTCTCCACACGTGACTAACTACTGCATCTTAATATCTCCATCCATCTTAAATATAACAGAGCTTCATCACACCTCATAAAGACTACACCCTATTAAACTAAACCCAAAAAATACCCCTTTTAAGTTTCATAAGCATATATCAGCATTTGTCTGGACACTAGTAACCATAGTTACCAAGCTTATAAGTGGAGACATTCGCCCAAACCCAGACCTCCAGAATACCTCCTCACCACCCCCTCCAATACAAGATATAAACAATCTATCATGAAAAGACTCCGAAACACTAATCCTAAATCTAAACCTGTGAAGCATAGCCAACAAAGTTCAAGAATTACATACCACCATATCCCATTATGATCCAGCTGTTGCTGTTTTAATGGAAACCTGGTTAAAAGTACACATTATTGACAATGAAATTATACCACCTGGCTACAACATTATTAGAGCAGACAGGAAGGTAAGAAGAGGTGGAGGGGTAGCCATCTTATTTAAGAGCAGTCTCACACTTTTACCACAAAGCCTAATCATCGATAACCTGAAAAACATAGAAATCTCACTTACTAAATTTCAACTTAACCAAAACAAATTCATATCCATTATGGCTACCTATGTCCCACCCAGAAATAGCATCTCCACTATAGAGTACATCATCCAGTCTATATCAAATTAAAATTCCATAGCCCAAGAAACTATCATCATGGGTGACTTTAATGTAGACTGGACAACTTGTATTTCACATAACCCTAGCAATCACATCAACCTCTATGGCTTCATACAACTCATTCAAGCTCCTACACAGACAGATAAACACTCCAACCGTCAATCTATACTGGATTGGACACTGACCAACAAACCTCAGAATTATCAGATTAGTGGCTGCTTACCTGACAGCCTTAATGACCATATGCCAAGCTATCTATTGAAAAAAAAAACATCAGTACTGTCAAGCTCACCTCACCACCATTCTCCAAATCCACAGTAAAAAAAAAAAACTTTAACCCCCCCCCCCCCCAAGAACTAATTAATACCCTAAAAAAATGTAACTGGTCTCTACTAAAAAACTGCTCCTTGATGCTGCAATAGATTATTTCAACAGTACCTTCCTTGAAATTCTAAACAAATTGGCGCCCCAGTTCAATTCTTATTAAGGCCAGCTACACATCATGGCTAACTAATGACACCAGAAAGCGCCTTAGGTAAAGAGACAAAGCTTGGTAAACATGGCTCACCTGTAAAATCCAAATCAACCGCATTGCATTCCAGCAAAGTAGAAACAAGGCGAAACATCAAATCAACATAGATAAAAATAACTTCTTCTGTAACCTGCAAGATAAACACCAGCATAACCCCCCAAAAGTTTGGAATACCATAAATGTGATTCTCCACCCAGGACATTCCACTACCCCTTCCCCCAACTTACCATACTCTCCTACTACCATTGCAGAAGAATTCAATAAATACTTCACTGAAAGTGTACTATTTCTAATTAAAAGTAATTCCACAGACCCATCACTAGCCTCCAAACCTCTCAGTATTAACTACAACTCCTTCTCCTTTCAGCCTGTTCCCACAGCTACCGTTAAGAAACTACTCAAAAAACTCAAACCCTCTTCAATGACAGCTGACAAGTTACCAGTCATATATTTAAAACTAGCAGCTGAAGCCATATATTATCCAGTGTTGATCCTTATTAGCAGATCCATAGCAGAATAACATGTCCCAGCAATATGGAGAATCACACACATTATCCCCTTACACAAAGGTGGAAATTCTACAGAGCTGACCAACTCAGACAGATCACCATTCCCTCTCTACTATATAAACTCCTCGAAATATGTATCCACTCCCAGCTGATTCATTATCTTACCTTCAACAACATGCTAGCAACATGTCAACATAGTTTTAGGGCCTATCATAGTACCACAACTGCACTCCTCAGTTTCACCAATACCATCAACCAACTCGGAAACAATGGTAAAATAGTTTCTGCAGTCTTTCTAGACATGTCCAAGGCCTTTGATATGGTCTCCCAGCCCAAACTATTAAATACACTCTGGTAACTGAACCTCAGCCCCTCTGCACTTCAGTGGTTCTGATGCTATTTACAGGACCATCAACAATCTGTAAAATGGCTTAATGCCCTATCGCCCCCTTCCCATCACACTAGGAGTGCCTCAAGGCTCAGTTCATGGGCTGCTACGCTTCACTATATTTACAAACAACCTCTGTAGTGCTACCTCACTGACTTTAACTATCCAATATTCAGATGACACAACACTTACATGTGCCGTTAATAACCTGCAACACCTCCATGATATAACCCAAACATCATTCTCGGATACAGAGCTATGACTCTCTAACCATCAGCTCATACTCAACCCCAGTAAAACAAAACTCATGATCTTCCAATCAACAAGATCATCTCCGCCCCAGCACCTTCTACATCACAGCTAGGAATGATACTAAAATGAATGCCAATTCACAAACAAAACTACTAGGAGTTGTTGTTTGTCTTTTGGCTTTTCCCGGTTAGGGGGCGCCACAGAGGAACTCTGGTCTGCTAATGATTGGCAGTTGGTTGTTTTATGGTGTCGAGTTGCCGGCCCGATGCCCAACCTTCATTGAAGGCCTGCCCATTCAACGCATGTCTTTCGAACACCCACTCGACCGCGGGGAGGACATGCAGACTCCACACAGAAGGCACTCCCAACCCAAGCCGAGAATCGACAACACCACCACTGCACCACCACAGAATAAACAAAAACTACTAGGAGTAATAATAGAAAACAACCTAAGATCTGACCTGCATATAGTACAAACAATTAAAAAAGTTCACAAAAAAATGTGTACTCTTTACAGAAATAAAAGGTATCTAACTAGCACCTCTAGTGTTGCCATTGCTAGAACCCATCTTCTATCACCACTTCTATATGCTTCCCCAATCTCACCAACCTTAAAAAGATAGATTTAATTAAACTTGAAACATTCTACAATAAAATAGCTAAATTTGTAACTGACTGCCCACATCATACCCACCACTGTCACTCCTTAAAGAAACTTTCCTGGTTAGTACTCCCAAAACTTCTATTCTATAACCAATTAACCTTGGCACACAAACTAATACATTAACCTGAAAAAAAACAGCCCTTCTAAATATTCTCTAGTCCCCATACCACAAAACAAAGTCTTTGCTCAGCAAATAAATCTCTACTACAAGTGTCCAAATCCACTAATATGGCAGGGGATTCGCTGTTTTCTCATCATGTAGCAACAAGGTGGAATTCACTACCACACAGTATCAGAACCAACACAAATACCAACCAATTCAAAAAGATTCTTACAAATTACCTTAATGACACCTGACTTTATTCCTGTACTACTCTTGACTGACTAGTTGTTATAGTTTATGGACATACTTTTTCTTTTTCCCTGACCTCCTCATAATCTATGCTCTGTCTCATGTCTAGATAATCTATAACCTCATCTTTTTCTATCCAGTTTCCCCCTACAACCCTTCCTCAACTTACTTTGAGAAACTACAATGTCTACACTACAATAAAGTATTATATCAGATGATTGTATAATACAAATGTCAGCTGTAATAGCATAGAATGTAATTTCTGGTGCACTGTTTGTCTTGTACAATTTTTGTAGAATTTCTTGTATAAGTTTTACATAATTTATATATGTGGAGCTTTTCTCCCCAGGCCTCTACTGAAAATGGGTCATATCCCAGTCGGACTTTCCTGGTAAACAAATGTAAAATAAATAAATAAATAAATTACTGAACAGTTAGATTACAATAACTTCCATGTAAAAGTTGCGTAAATAGTTAGATCATAACTTCCATGGGAAAGTCTGGTGCATTAGTGAACAGTTAGATTAATTTCCATGTTAGCATTCCGTGCCATTTTTAAATCGGTATATCATAACTTCCATGTGAAAATTTTGTGCCGCTAGTGAACAGTTAGATTATAACTTCCATACAAAAGTTATGTGTGGTTAGTGAACAGTTAGATTATAACTTCCATGCAAAAGTTCCATGCCATTAGTGAACAGATCTGTGTGGAAGTTCAATTCTGTTAGTGAACAGTTAGATTATAACTTTCATGTGAAAGTTTTATGTCATTAGTGAACAGTTCGATTATATTATAACTTCCATGTGAATGTTGCATAAATAGTTAGATCATAACTTCCATGGGAAATTCTGGTGCCATTAGTGAACAGTTAGATTATAATTTCCATGTTAGCGTTCCATGCCATTGGTGAATAGTTATATCATAACTTCCATGTAAAAATTTTGTGCCACTAGTGAACAGTTAGATTATAACTTTCATATGAAAGTTCTGTGTGGTTAGTGAACAGTTAGATTACAACTTCATGTGAAAGTTCTTTGCCACTAGTGAACAGATTATATCTTCCATGTGAAAAGTTCTGTGCCATTAATGAACAGAGAGATTATAACGTCCATGTGAAAGTGAACAGATTATAATTTCCATGTGAAAGTTCTGTGCTATTAGTGAATAGTTATATCATAAATTCCATGTGAAAGTTCTGAGCAGTTAGTGGACAGTTAGATTATAACTTCCATGTGAAAGTTCTGTGCAGTTAGTGGACAGTTAGATTATAACTTCCATGTGAATGTTTTATGCCATTAGTGAACAGCTAGATTATTATATTATAACTTCCATGTGAAAGTTCTGTGTAGTTAGTGAACAGTTAGATTATTTAATTATAACTTTCATGTGAAAGTCCTGTGCTATTAGTGTACAGTTAGATAACTTCCATATAAAAGTTCTGTGCATTTAGTGAACAGTTAGATTTCTTCCATGTGAAAGTTCTGTGCTATTAGTGAACAGTTAGATTATAGCTTCCATGTGAAAGTTCTGTGCAGTTAATGGACAGTTAGATTATAACTTCCATGTGAACATTTTATGCCATTAGTGAACAGTTAGATTATTATATTATAATGTGAAAGTCCTGTGCCATTAGTGTACAGTTAGATAACTTCCATATAAAAGTTCTGTGCATTTAGTGAACAGTTAGATTATAACTTCTGTGCTGTCTGCAAGGTCCCTTAATAAAGACATTAAATGTCTCAGAAGAGAACAGGTATTGTGCTATCCCACCAGGTGCCATTATTTATTCTTTGTGAACTTCTTTTAGTACATCTATGATCTATCGTCAGTCCAGTGTTTTTCTAATGCTTCCTCTGCTGCACAAATTCGGTCTGTTTAAATGTTTCACTAGTTTTATGTGGTATCATATCAAATGCCTTGCTGATCTCATTCATTTCTAGTTTAATATTATGATTCTCCATTCAAAAAATGTTTATGTTGTTTATGAGGACTGTTGCAAAACTCCCAGTGAGAAGTATGTCCATTCTAACAAAGAACAGGACCATGTTAAACATTGTATACTAATTTTAATGTCCAGCTCTATAAAAAAGGAAATGAAAACCGGCCAGTTGTATTACAGTTTACTGGTGCTTGAAAGCTCTGCCATTCACAGGTTAGAAATAAGTCCATATCAAACACAGATACATTAATGGACAGATTCAAAACAGCTACTTTATTACAAAACACGGCTTCTGCATTTATTCATAACCTCATAGGTTTGGACAACAAGCTCAAGGTCTATCAGTTATCAAGGAGATTGATGCCTCTGATCCCATGTTAGAATTTATAGGGATCCGGGTAACATCATTTCCTTCTTTGAGGCATGAATTAACAGGCTAATTTTAATATGTGGTAGAGTTTATTCCATAGTCATGGGAATTCTTTGAGCTAGGAAGTTAGGTTGAGTGTGCTCTAATGTTGAGGTTACCACGTAGGCATTTTAAATGCATTGTTTCAAATAACAAGATGCAATTTAACACTCTGTCCAACACATTTACATTTCTTCAAACAGTGCATTAAGGTGCAGAGCAGAGATGCATGCTTTACAAAGCAGAACATGTCCATGTCCTGTACATTTCATCCCAGCTGAAGAGGCATCAAACCTCTGTGCATCTGTGCATTGGCACTGACACCTAAGACAATAATAATATCTCAGTGAAGGAAGGCTCACGCAAACTTCATAGGATTTATTCTTTGTGAAAAATCTTAAACGGGGCTCTTCAGCTAAAACTGAAAGAAAGAAAAGAATAATACATAACATTATTAAATAATGGGCTGGATTCCATAACGTTTGCACAAGGCATTTACAGACACTGCAGCTTGCCAAAGTAAGACTCCAGTGCACCTGCTGCAGATGCAATTCCAGAAGACTTGCTGACTACACACCAACTAGCTCAGTATTCATTGTAGGATAATTAGGGATTCTGCATGTATTGGTGTGATTCCAAAACACATTGTGCACACACAAGTCAACTCAAATGTGACAAAAAGCTACACTGACTCCACTTCCAGAATTCTCGGTGCATACGTTACAGACCCCATGGATTTCAAGTAAATACTATGGATTATGGCAAAATGTTGAGCAAAACTGAAAAGAAAATAGGGCAACTTGCTGTTAATATACTGCAACATGCATAAGTGATGCAAGCCGTAAATGAAGATGTGGTTGTGTGTCCTAGAAGGCAGCCAGCTAGAGTCAGACCAAGGCTGCAGCAAAACCTGTTGTCAGACCACCAATTAATTGACAGATACTGTCTAGACAGACCAATTGTGCAGGCCATCTGTAACATGTGTGCCCCACACATGTCTGTGCAGACTCTGAGAGGAAACCCCCATACCCCTTGAAACCAAAGTGTGTGTCAGCCTGGGCAAACTCACATCTGAGACATTCCAGAGACATATGGTAATGCTGTGGGAGTGTTACAGGAAGCCACCAGTCATATCATGGCCAAATTCCTGCCAGCAGTGTGAAGGAAGGTGGATAGCTACATACACTTTCCATCCATTCCCACGGAGCTGAGAATTGTAATGCACCAGTTCTACAACATCACAGCCCCCCCCCCCCCATGTACTCAGTGCAATACATTGCATACACATCCCTATTAAAACACCAGTACATCCAGAAGCAGACCAATACATAAACAGAGCTGGCTGTCCATCAACTGTCGAGCTCTGTGTGCAGCAGATGGTAGCATAGCAAACATCATGGTAACACACCCTGGAAGTGTCCATGATGCTGCCATTTGGAGGGAAAGTGAGCTCAGGGCTGCATTCCAGCAAAGTGAAATTCCAGAGGGATTGCTATTCAGTAAGTACAGGAACACAACAAGGATGTAACTGAAGGATCCCCCTTTCAACAATATCCAGTCTAAACAAAAGTGTTTTAACTCCTTAACAGGTGACTGTCATTATCCTCTTGAGCTGTGGCTAATGACCCTGTACTGTGATCCATCCAACCCTGCAGAGGAGGCCTAAAGTAGAACACGCACACAACAACCAGAAACACCACAGAGTGTGTGTTCAGTGTACTGAAAGCTAGGTTCAGCTGTCTGGATACATCCAGGAGTGCACTGCAATACAAACCTGAGAAGGTAGCACAGATGATAGCAGTGTCTGCCTTGCTGCACAACATGCCAACCCGAGCACATGGTAGTCTACGAGCTGAAGGTGTGCGTGAATTACCCAAAAATACCCCAAAATGTCTGAAGAGGTCATCCCACAGTTATTAGACAAGGAGCAGAAAGACATAGGGGACAGATGTCACAGGCATAGGCAATGTAGGGTATGACCACACATGCAGGCCCAGGCAACACAGCAGCATCTGACCCAGATGTTTGAGTCATGACAAGCCACGTGTACATGAGTACACAAATTAAATCCTGATGCTCGGGTATTGCCCCACAACAGTAACACACATTGTATATCATGGCAGATACCCACTAGAAGTACACACCGAGCATCACACATAACATGAGTACCCACTAGATGTACACACTGAGCATCACACATAACAAGAGAATGCACTAGATGTACACACTGAGCATCACAAATAACTTGAGTAACCACTATATGTACATACTGAGCATTACACATAATATGAGAACCCACAAGATGTAAACACTGAGGATCACACATAACAGAGCACCCACTAGATGTACAGACTGAGCATCACACATAACATGAGTACCAACTAGATGTACAGACTGACCATCACACATAACATGAGGACCCACTAGATGTACACACTGAGCATCACACATACCATGAGTAACCACTAGATGTACACACTGAGCATCACACATAACATGAGTACCCACAAGATGTACACATTGAGCATCACGCATAACTTGAGTACCCACTAGATATACAGACTGACCATAACACATAACATGAGTACCCACTAGATGTACATACTGAGCATTACACATAAAATGAGAACCCACAAGATGTACACACTGAGCATCACACATAACATGAGTACCCACTAGTTGTACACACTGAGCATCACACATGAGTACCCACTAGATGTACAGACTGCGCATCACATATAACATGAGTACTGACTAGATGTACACACTGAGCATCACATATAATGTGAGTACCCACTAGATGTACAGACTGAGCATCATACATAACATGAGTATCCACTAGATGCACAAACTGAGCATCACACATAACAGGAGTACCCACTAGATGTAAAGACTAAGCATCACATATAACATGAGTACCCACTAGATGTACAGACAGAGCATCACACACAACATGAGTACCCCCTAGATGTACACACTGCGCATCACACATAACATGAGTACCCACTACATGTACACACTGAGCATCAGACACAACATGAGTACCCACTAGATGTATACACTGAGTATCACAAATAACATGAGTATCCCCTTGATGTAAAGACTGAGAGTCATAAAATGAGTACCCACTAGATGTACAGACTGACCATCATACATAACACAAGTACCCACTAGATGTACGCACTGAGCATCACTCATAATATGAGTACCAACTAGATGTACACACTGAGCATCACACATAACACAGTACTCACTAGATGTATGCACTGAGCATCACACATAACACAAGTACAATCTAGATATATACACTGAGCATCACACATAACACGAGTACCCACTAAATGTACGCACTGAGCATCACACATAAAACATGTACCCACTAGGTGTACGCACTGAGCATCACACATAAGACGAGTACCCACTAGGTGTATGCAATGAGCATCACACATAACATGAGTACCCACTAGGTGTACACACTGAGCATCACACATAACACGAGTACCAACTTGATGTACACACTGAGCAGCACACATAACACAGCACCCATTAGATGTATGCACTGAGCATCACACATAGCATGAGTAACAACTAGATGTATGCACTGAGCATCACACATAACATGAGTACCCAATTGACTTACAGACTGAGCATCACACATAACATGAGTACCCACTGGATGTACACATTGAACATCAAAAATAACATGAGAACCCACTAGATGTACACACTGAGCATCACACATAACATGAGTACCCACTAGATGTACAGACTGAGCATCAAAGATAACATGAGAACCCACTAGATGTATACACTGAGCATCACAAATAACATGAGTACCCACTAGATGTACACACTGAGCACCACACATAACATAAGAACCCACTAGATGTACAGACTGAGCATCACACATAACATGAGTACCCACTAAATGTACAGACTGAACATCACACATAACATGAATACCCACTAAATGTACAGACTGACCATCGCACATAACATGAGTACCCACTAGATGTACACACTGAGCATCACACAACACATGAGTACCCACAAGATGTACACACTGAGGATCACACTTAACATGATTACCCACTAGATATATACACTGAGCATCACACATAACACGAGAACCCACTAAATGTAAACACTGAGCATCACACATAACATGGGTACCCGCTAGATATACACGCTGAGCATCACACATAACATGAGTACCCACTAGATGTACACACTGAGCATCACACATAAAATGAGTACCCACTAGATGTAGACACTGAGCATCACACATAGAATGAGTAGCCACTAAATGTACAAACTGACCACCACACATAACATGAGTACCCACAAGATGTACACACTGAGCATCACACATAATATGAGTACTCACTAGATATACACATTGAGCATCACACATAAAATGAGTACCCACTAGATGTACAGACTGAAAATCACACATAACATGAGTACCCACTAGATGTACAGACTGACCATCACACATAACCTGAATACTCACTAAATGTAAACACTGAGCATCACACGTAACAGGATTACCCACTAGATGTACATGACTGACCATCACACATAACATGTGTACCCACTAGATGTACACACTGAGCATCACACATAACATGAGTACCCACTAGATGTATACACTGAGCATCACACATAACATGAGTATCCACTAGATGTACAGATTGAGCATCACACATACCCTGAGTTCCCACGAGATGTACAGAATGACCATCACACATAACATGAGTATCCACTAGATGTACACATTGAGCATCACACATAACATGAGTACCCACTAGATGAACACACTGAGCATCAGACATAAGTAACTACTAGATGTACACACTGAGCATCACACATAACATGAGTAGCAACTAGATGTACAGACTGAGCATCACATATAACATGAGTACCCACTAGATGTACAGACTGAAAATCACACATACCATGAGTACCCACTAAATGTACAGGACTGACCATCACACATAAGTAACCACTAGATGTACACACTGAGCATCATACATAACATGAGTACCAACTAGATGTAAAGACTGAGCATCACACATAACATGTGTACCCATTAGATGTACAGACTGAACATCACACATAACATGAGTGCCCACTAGATGTACACACAGAGCATCACACACAACATGAGTACCCACTAGATGTACACACTGCGCATCACACATAACATGAGTACCCACTAGATGTACACACTGAGCATCAGACATAACATGAGTACCCACTAGGTGTACGCACTGAGCATCACACATAACATGAGTACCCACTAGATGTACACACTGAGCATCACACATAACATGAGTATCCCCTTGATGTAAAGACTGAGAGTCATAAAATGAGTATCCACTAGATGTACAGACTGACCATCATACATAACATAAGTACCCACTAGATGTACACACTGAGCATCACACATAACACAAGTACCCACTAGATGTACGCACTGAGCATCACTCATAACGCAAGTACCAACTAGATGTACACACTGAGTATCACACATAACACAGTACTCACTAGATGGATGCACTGAGCATCACACATAACACGAGTACCATCTAGATATATGTACTAAGCATCACACATAACACGAGTACCCACTAAATGTATGCACTGATCATCACACATAAAACATGTACCCAGTAGGTGTACGCTCTGAGTATCACACATAAGATGAGTACCCACTAGGTGTATGCAATGAGCATCACACATGACATGAGTACCCACTAGGTGTACACACTGAGCATCACACATAACACGAGTACCAACTTGATGTACACACTGAGCAGCACACATAACACAGTACCCCCTAGATGTATTTTATTTTTTATTTTATTTTACATTTGTTGACCGGGATGGTCCGACTGGATACATGTCCATTTTCAGCGGAGGCCCGGGGAGAAAAGCTCCAAAATTGCAAAAAATTACATATAAGTTTACACATTACATATGTTGTAGAAAAAAATATGCTCGTTAACGTATTATCTACATTCATGTAAAACTGATGATAGCAGAATGACAGTTAAAATACATTTCTAAGGAGAGAAAAAACTAGTAAAAACTAGTACAGTTCAAAGGACTTTAAAGTACTATTGCGAGATTCCAGTTCATTGTTTATCTAGAGTTCTGAGGGATGATAAAGAAACTACGTACTTTATTACAGTTGAGTAGGATTAATAGTCAGTTGGAGTAAGAAATTGAGAAGATATCCAAATAGTTCAAGTAATGTAGGATGAGTTATAGTTGACAGGGACCTAGCCTGGGTTTACGCAGGGGCATATCCAATGTTCCTTAAAGAATTGGGTAAGATTTTTCTTAAATTGAGAAAGCGAATTGGAGAGTCTTAGGTTGTTAGGTAGGGAGTTCCACACCTTGCCTATAGAATTGGCATAGAGAGCATCCCCTCCCATATTGTTGGATTTGATGGTTTGGACCAGTAATCTGTTAGAGGAGCGAAGACTACTTAGGTTGAGGTAGGGGGTCAGTAGATTGTCTAGTGGGGGAGTTTTTTCAGGTTCCTTGATGATTTTATATGCTTTGGAGAGTTGGTTAAGTTTGAGAATATTTGGAAGTTCTAACCAGTCAAGTTTCTTTAGGTTAAGGCAGTGATGCGTTCTATAAGGGGCACCTGTAATGAATCTAGCAATGTGATTGTAAGTCACGGAAAGTTTATTGGTGTCCCTATGTTGAGGAAAGAGAAACAGGGGAAGCATACAGTAGTGTGGAGAGAAGATGGAGTGCGTGCTATGGTTAGTTTGGCAATGGGGGTAAGGAAGTTCTTAATTCTATACAGTGATCCGAGTTTCTTATTTACAGTCTTTATGGTTTGACTGATGTGTAAGTTAAATTTAAGTTTATTGTCAATAATGACCCCTAGTAGTTTAGTGTTAGTATCAGGGTTGATTATGGTGCCATTATTAGATTGAACGAAGAAGGTGCTATTGTTAGCTAGTGGGGGGTATTGCACTGGAGAAGGAGCTGAGGTGGGAAAGAATAGTAATAGCTTGGTTTTTTTAGGATTTAGGATGAGATTCCTTTCTGATAGCCATTTTTCAATTGTACTAAAGCACTGTTGGGTCATTACTTGTAGGTCAGGGAGAGCTGCATTAGAGCAGATGAGGGTGGAGTCATCGGCATATTGGATGCATGTGGCTTGAGGGATAACTGAGTGGAGTTCATTTATAAACACGGAGAAGAAGGGACCTAGAATGGAGCCTTGTGGAACTCCTATGGTATTGGGTAAGGGTTGAGAGAGCTTATTTTGCCATTGGACTGCCTGTTGCCTTCCGGAGAGATAGGCATGGAACCAATTGAGAGCTGAATTATCAAAGTGGAAGGTTTTTAGCGTCTGTAGCAGTAGTTGGTGATTGACCATATCAAAGGCTTTTGACAGGTCAAGAAATAGGGCAGAGGATATTTTTTTGTTGTTGCGATTTTTATTAATTGAGTCAGTAAAGGATAGGAGGGCAGTGGTCGTACTATGGTAGGGTCTAAAGCCGTGTTGAGATTTGGTCAAAAGATTGTTAAGAGAGAGGTGATTAAGAAATTGTTTGTGAACACATCTTTCCATGATCTTAGCTATTGGGGATAGAATTGCTATGGGTCTATAGTTCGATGGCTCAGTAGAGGGACCACCTTTATGTAGTGGTATTACGTAGGATATTTTCCAGATATTGGGTATTGTGGCCTCAGTAAAGGTTCTATTTATCAGGATGGAGATGGGGTAGGCTATAGCATCAGCTGCTATTTGCAGGTATTCAGCTGGGAGCTGATCTGCCGAGAGGGTGGTAGGTTTAAGTTTTTTCAGTAAGGTTTTGATGTAAGAGGTAGGGATAGGCTGTATTTTAAAGGATGGGAAGGTGGCTTCAATAACATTAGTTTGGGGTAGGGGAGGGGGAGGAAGTTGGTTGGCTAGAGATTGAATAGTTTCAGTAAAAAAGGAGTTAAAGGTATTAGCTATGACTTCAGGTTTTTTTGTCAATAAGGGTCTCAGGGGTAGGAGTGGCTGATTTCCCAGGATGGAGGAGATTGTTTAAGCCTGCCCAGAACTTTTTGGGGCTGTTCTGGTGTTTGTCTTGAAGGTGACAGAAATAGTTCTTTTTATCCATTGTGCTAGCTTTTTTGGTTACGTTTCCAAGTTCCTGGAAATTAATGCGGTCTAGGGGTGCCTTGGTGGCTCGCCATTTGTCCCATGCTTTATCTCTAATTTTAATTTTGGTTTTTGTTTCTTTGGTTAGCCAGGGAGGTATCTTCACCTTTATCCTAGTGAGTCGGTTAGGAGCATGGATGTCGAGAATTTTTAGGAATGTGTCATTAAAGAATGACACGCTCTCCTCTAGGGGTAAAGTTTTTAGCTTTGTCCAGTTGCAGGACTTGAGTTCTGCTACAAATTGTGATGGAACTGCACATCACACATAACATGAGTAACAACTAGATGTATGCACTGAGCATCACACATAACATGATTATCCAATTGACTTACAAACTGAGCATCACACATAACATGAGTACCCACTAGATGTACACATTGAACATCAAACATAACATGAGAACGCACTAGATGTACACACTGAGCATCACACATAACATGGGTACCCACTAGATGTGCAGACTGAGCATTAAAGATAACATGTGTACCCACTAGATGTATACACTGAGCATCACAAATAATATGAGTACCAACTAGATGTACACAATGAGCATCACACATAGCATAAGAACCCACTAGATGTACAGACTGAGCATCACACATAACATGAGTACCCACTAAATGTACAGAGTGAACATCACACATAACATGAATACCCACTAGATGTACAGACTGACCATCACACATAACATGAGTACCCACTAGATGTACACACTGAGCATCACACATAACATGAGTACCCACAAGATGTACACACTGAGGATCACACTTAACATGAATACCCACTAGATATATACACTGAGCATCACACATAACACGAGAACCCACTAGATGTATACACTGAGAATCACACATATCATGAGTACCCACTAGATTTACACACTGAGCATCACACATAACATGAGTATCCACTAGACATACAGACTGAGCATCACACATAACATGAGTACCAACTAGATGTAAAGGCTGAGCATCACACATAACATGAGTACCCACTAGATGTACACACTGAGCATCACACAACACATGAGTACCCACAAGATGTACACACTGAGGATCACACTTAACATGATTACCCACTAGATATATACACTGTGCATCACACATAACACAAGAACTCACTAGAGGTAAAAACTGAGCATCACACATAACATGGGTACCCGCTAGATGTACACACTGAGCATCACACATAACATGAGTACCCACTAGATGTACACACTGAGCATCACACATAAAATGAGTACCCACTAGATGTAGACACTGAGCATCACACATAGAATGAGTACCCACTAAATGTACAAACTGACCACCACACATAACATGAGTACCCACAAGATGTGCACACTAAGCATCACACATAATATGAGTACTCACTAGATATACACACTGAGCATAACACATAACATGAGTACCCAATAGATGTACAGACTGAAAATCACACATAACATGAGTACCCACTAGATGTACAGACTGACCATCACACATAACCTGAATACTCACTAAATGTACACGCTGAGCATCACACGTAACATGATTACCCACTAGATGTACATGACTGACCATCACACATAACATGAGTACCCACTAGATGTACACACTGAGCATCACACATAACATGAGTACCCACTAGATGTATACACTGAGCATCACACATAACATGAGTATCCACTAGATGTGCAGACTGAGCATCACACACAACATGAGTTCCCACGAGATGTACAGAATGACCATCACAGATAACATGAGTACCCACTAGATGTACACATTGAGCATCACACATAACATGAGTACCCACTAGATGAACACACTGAGCATCAGACATAAGTAACTACTAGATGTACACACTGAACATCACACATAACATTAGTAGCAGCTAGATGTACAGACTGAGCATCACATATAACATGAGTACCCACTAGATGTACAGACTGAAAATCACACATACCATGAGTACCCACTAAATGTACAGACTGACCATCACACATAAGTAACCACTAGATGTACACACTGAGCATCATACATAACATGAGTACCAACTAGATGTAAAGACTGAGCATCACACATAACATGACTACCCACTAGATGTACAGATTGAACATCACCCATAACATGAGTGCCCACTAGATGTACACACAGAGCATCACACACAGCATGAGTACCCACTAGATGTACACACTGCGCATCACACATAACATGAGTACCCACTAGATGTACACACTGAGCATCAGACATAACATGAGTACCCACTAGATGTACGCACTGAGCATCACACATAACATGAGTACCCAATAGATGTACACACTGAGCATCACACATAACATGAGTATCCCCTTGATGTAAAGACTGAGAGTCATAAAATGAGTATCCACTAGATGTACAGACTGACCATCATACATAACACAAGTACCCACTAGATGTACACACTGAGCATCACTCATAACGCAAGTACCAACTAGATGTACACACTGAGTATCACACATGACACAGTACTCACTAGATGTATGCACTGAGCATCACACATAACACGAGTACCATCTAGATATATGCACTAAGCATCACACATAACACGAGTACCCACTAAATGTATGCACTGATCATCACACATAAAAAGTACAGTTTTGTACCTACCATAAATGTAGATGTTCGAGGATCCACATTGCTGCAGTCCTAACTATTGGGTAGTCCGCTGTCCCAGTCGGCCCGAATACCAAAGTATATGGCTGACGTCGGTCAAGGCGCATTAGACTGGCCAGTACGACAGGGAACTAATGCCCAAGACCGACGTCATATCCTCAGTCTTTTCTTGCCCCAGATGTCAGAAGACCCTAAAAAGACAAGGCCAAAACCAAAAACTTCAAACATTCCTGCACCAAAAATATGTACAATATATACAAAATTACCAGAGTATAACCTCACCTACACAACCACCCCTAAACACAGAGGGAAGGAGGGTAAATTGGACTGCAGCAATGTGGATCCTCGAACATCTACATTTATGGTAGGTACAAAACTGTACTATGTTCTTCATTCCACATTGCTGCAGTCCTAACTATTGGGTAGAATCCCAAAGCAGAGGTAAGGGAGGCTGGCAAATCATAAGGAAGCAGGAGCTGACAACATACCTTGCAAAATAGCTGTGGCAAAACCAGCCCTAGATTTAGAGTAGAGAGGAAGGTGATAATGCTTAGAGAAAGTATGCACTGAACTCCAAGTAGCTGCCTCCAAAATATCCTTAGTTGCCACCCCTTAGAAATGCTGTTGAAGTGGCAGTAGCCCTAGTGGAATGAGGCCTAATCCCAGCTGGAATCTCCTTGCCATGATGGGAATAACAAAATGCAATGCAAAACCCAATCCACTTAGAAATAGTTTGTTTTGACACAGGCTTGCCCTGAGAACTCAAAGCAAAAGAAACAAACAACTGCTGAGACTGCCTAAAATCCTTAGTCCTGCTTAAATAATAACGCAATTGCCTGTGTACATCTAAAGTGTGCAAAATCTTTTCCCTTTATTTTGGGGATCTGCATAAAAGTAGGCAAATGAATAGTTTGGTTTAAAGCCACACTAGAAACCACCTTAGGCATAAAGGAAGGATTAGTACGTAATGATACCCTATCCTTATGAAAAATCAAAAAGGCTCTACCATAAGGGCCTGCAATTCAGAAACCCTTCTTGCAGAAGTAATGGCCAACAAAAAGCAGTCTTCCATGACAAGTATTTCAATTCAGCAGTAGCCGTAGGCTCAAAAGGTTGTAGAGTAAGTTTCTCCAACACAAACTTGAGATCCCAAGCAGGAGTAGGGGCTCTACGTGGGGGTCTTATATTGTTTGCCCTCTAAGAAATTGCTTGAACAAAGGATGCGAAAACAATGGTGGGTCACAATCATAGTGAGCTGAAATTGCTGCAGCATGAATCTTAATGGAAGAGAAAGACAAACCTTTGTCCAATAACTCAGTAAGATATTGAAGAGCCACACTCAAATTAGGCTCAGAAATCTCCAAATTGTTTGCTGCACTCCAAAATAAAAATCTCTTCCATTTTTCTGCGTACATTTTCCTTGTACTAGGTCTTCTGGCTTCCATAATCACATTTAAAACTTGTTGAGGAAGTTGAGACCTGCTGTGTTTCAAAACAGAATATGCCAGGCTGTTAGATGAAGAGAGTGAAGCTTGACATTGAGCAGGTGCCCGTCCCTCTGAGACAACAGGTGTGGAATCAAAGGTAAAGGCCATGGAGGCTTCCTTACCAGACTCCTCAGTAATGGGTACCAGTGTTGCCGAGGCCAATCTGGAGCTATTAAAATCATCCTTGGCTTGTCTTGTCTGACCTTTAGGAGCACCTTTGGGAGAAGAGGCAGTGGTGGAAAGGCATACACATGAAGATTTTTCCAACTGAAAGAAAGAGCATCCACTTTCCAAGCTGTGTGATGAAACCTCTTTGTGCAAAACTTTGGCAGCTGGTGGTTTAGTGGAGAAGCGAACAGATCTATGTCTGGAGTTCCCCATGACACTGTCAATTTTTGAAATACATGAAGATCCAGTTTCCACTCGTGGGGATCCATGATTTGTCTGCTTAACACATCTGCTAAGGAGTTCTGTGCTCCGGCAGAAACCTTGCCTGAAGAGTTAGTTGCAAGCTGAGCGCAGTCTCCCATAAAATCATTGCTTGCCTGCACAACGGGTAAGAATGTGTTCCCCCTTGTTTGTTGATGTACCACATGACAGTTGTGTTGTCTGTTAGAATCAACACCTGCCCTGGAAGAAGTAACTCCTTGAAAGCCATTAATGCAAACTGGACTGCTAACATCTCTTTCATGTTGATATGTAGATGCTGTAGTCTGGCAGGCCACTTGTCTTGTATCCACTTTCCATTTAGATGAGCTCCCAAGCAATGTCTGAGGCATCTGTCGTTAGAATCTGACTCGCCTCTGGCCGGGTCACAGAGAGTCCCTTGTTTAGGTGACATTCCTGAGCCCACCACAAAATTCCTTTTGAATGCAAGGTATTATTTGAATGACAGTGTCCAAATCCTGGCAGTGCTGTGTCCATACATTTTGAGATACCATTGCAGCTTCCTCATATGCAGTTTGGCATTGGGAAGCACCAGAATACAAGATGCCATGAACCCTAAGGCTTGAAGGACTGTCCTTGCAGTCAGCCCGGACTGAAGAGATAGTTGATGGAAGTAACTGGAAAGATTCTTTTGTTTGTCCGGGGTTAAAAAGGCCATCTGGGCTGCTGTATTCAGTCTCACACCCAGAAAGCACATGTCTTGAGAGGGTACTAGACTGGACTTTATTTCGTTCACAGAATACCCTAGGCATCTTAGCACTGCTATCACATATTCCAAATGTTGTAAAAGGTCTTCCTTTTCCTGAGCCAGAATCAGGCAGTCGTCCAAGTAGGGATAGATTTGAATTCCTTTTAGCCTGAAGTAAGCTATCACTGGAGCCAGAACCTTTGTGAATACTCTGGGCGCAGTAGATAAGCCAAAGGGCAATGCAGAGAACTGATAATGAGAATTTCCAGCTCGAAAACGCAGATACTTCCTGCAACTTAGTCTGATAGGCACATGAAGGTAAGCTTCCTTGAGATCTAAAGTTACCATCCAGTGATCTTTGCCCAGCAGAGGTAAAAGCTGTTGCAACGTCAACATTTTGAACTTGGGAATGTCCAGATAAGTGTTGAGGATAGATAAATCCAAAATTGGTCTCCACGTGTTCCCCTTCTTCGGTACTAGGAACAGGCGAGAATAAAATCCTAGGCCCCTTTCTGGCACAGGAACTGGCTGAATGGCCCCTATTTGGAGCAACAGAGAAATTTGCTTGTGAGCCTCTTTTCTTTGTAGAGGAGGAATGTCTGGCATGCCTTTGAAAGGAGGCAAGGTATGGAAATAAAACCTGTAACCGTGGTGAATGATATCCAAAACCCATCTGTCTTGGGTAATTAAATCCCAATTTTCTTTGAAAAGAGCCAGCCTTCCTCCCAAAGGTGCTGCCAGGCGAGAATGTACTGGCAGCTGAAAATGTAGGTCATTGGGTCTGTTTACGAAAGGACTGACCCCTGCCCTCACCAGAAGTCTGAGCCGGTGAACTCCCTGTTCTAGGCCTAAAAGAACCGTGAGCTCTGCCCCTACCACGTCTAGACCTACCCCTAGACTGGGAATCATAAGCAGGATATGTCCATCCCTTAGTAGGCCAATTTCTACTAAACTTCGGAGGCTGCACCTGCAAAAAATCCTTAACAGTTTGCATAGACTTAGCCTTGTCCTCCATTTTCTTTAAAACTGCTTCCACAGGCGAACCAAACAACACATCAGACTGTAAAGGAGCATCCAAAATCCTTGTCTTAACATGCTCAGCTAAATTCTGATCCCTCAACCAGGCGTGCCTACGAAGAACAGAACCAGTGGCAGCCACCCTCGAGGAGGCCTGCACAGCATCAAAACCACACTGCAAGGAATGCTTACCCACCTGTTCAGACACATGAACTAAGTCCTGCAACTCTTTACACTCAATACCTTCTGCCAGAGCATCCACCTTAGACTTCAATTGTGAAAGGAGATAATTCTGATATTTTAACATGTGAAACTGACAATTCAACGACCTCATGGCTAAAGTGGAAGTAGTATACACTTTCTTTCCCCATCTATCCAAAGCCCTTGCCTCTTTATCAGGAGGAACAGGATTTTTAACAACAGAAGCCTTCACACCTTTAGGCCCCTGAGATACAGTTTCCGGGTCTGCCCTAGGACTCTTAAAAAGATACTTATGAGCTTCAGGCACCCTATAGTACCTATCCGGTTTAACTGGGGCAGGAGGCAAAGAATCAGGATTCAGGGAAGCCTCTGCAAAACATCTTCCACCACATTCAGAACAGGAGGTATAGCTAAAGGCCTATGCTGGGGTAAAAACAAGAATTCCCTAAGCCTTTTCCTGGAATCAGAGAAATCTTGACCTTCCCATTTAAAATGCTCCCTCATGGAATGCAGAGTCTCTGAAAATGAAAAATCCTCAGGAGGAGAAGCTGAAGGAGTAGAATCATCCACATCAGAATCAGAATAAGGAGGATACTCCTGCAAGTCTTCAGCAAGACTCAGAAGCCTCCGAACACTGCTCAAAACTCTCAAACTCAGGTTCCACCCTAGGCCTCTTATCAGGAGGGGGCATAGAACCTCTAATCATAGTAATCAAATCCCCTGCCATTTTAAGCATATGTTTCTTAGGCAAAGACCCTGAAGCACTAGGAGAAACCCCACTGAAGTTAAACTTGGCCTGCCTCTCAAAGAAGCCTTGGAAACAGAAGGAGGCTCTAACCACCTTAGGAAGAGAGGGAAGAACAGCCACCTGAGAAGCCCCTTCAGCCTGGCCTACTTCCTGAGAGGACATATCCTGTAACAGTAAAGTCTCTCCCTGAGACTCCAAAGAAACTCCTGGCAGAACCTCCGGCTCCACTGAGCCTTCTAAAGAACCGACGTCCGGGACTGTCGGTTCTTCCACTCTAGGCTTTGCTGCTTTGTCCTTGCGCTTTTGGCGAAGCGCCGGAGCATCCGACGGCATTTTATAATTACAACGCTTCCCAAAACTAACCTGGCACAGTCTAACCTTCTCTTAATAGTGCGTTTGTTAAATCTAGCACAAGAGCGGCATCCAACAACGCCGTGCTCAGGCCCTAAACAAGGTATACACAAAGTATGGTAATCCCTATGAGGTATCTGTTTCCCACAAGAAATACAGTTATTCACTTTTTCTGACATCCGGTTAAATACTGAGGCAAGAAAAACCAAAATATTCCCAACGGGTACTTAGCCAACTTTGATTCGGTCTGAAACTCTGACTTCAGAAACTTTCAGAACGCCAACCTGCACTCGCAAAACTGCTTCTGCATCGGACCATGCGGCAAAAAAGACTGAGGATATGACGTCGGTCATGCGCATTAGTACCCTGACGTACTGACGTCAGTCTAATGCGCCTTGACCGACGTCAGCCATATACTTTGGTATTCGGGCCGACTGGGACAGCGGACTACCCAATAGTTAGGACTGCAGCAATGTGGAATGAAGAACATCATGTACCCACTAGGTGTACGCACTGAGTATCACACATAAGACGAGTACCCACTAGGTGTATGCAATGTGCATCACACATAACATGAGTACCCACTAGGTGTACACACTGAGCATCATACATAACACGAGTACCAACTTGATGTACACACTGAGCAGCAAACATAACACAGTACCCCCTAGATGTATGCACTGCACATCACACATAACATGAGCAACAACTAGATGTATGCACTGAACATCACACATAACATGAGTACCCACTAGATGTACACATTGAACATCAAACATAACATGAGAACCCACTAGATGTACACACTGAGCATCACACATAACATGCGTACCCACTAGATGTGCAGACTGAGCATCAAAGATAACATGCGTACCCACTAGATGTATGCACTGCACATCACACATAACATGAGTAACAACTAGATGTATGCACTGAGCATCACACTTAACATGAGTACCCACTAGATGTACACATTGAACATCAAACATAACATGAGTACCCACTAGATGTACACAATGAGCATCACACATAGCATAAGAACCCACTAGATGTACAGACTGACCATCACACATAACATGAGTACGCACTAGATGTACACACTGAGCATCACACATAACATGAGTACCCACAAGATGTACACACTGAGGATCACACTTAACATGATTACCCACTAGATATATACACTGAGCATCACACATAACACGAGAACCCACTAGATGTATACACTGAGCATCACACATAACATGGGTACCCGCTAGATGTACACACTGAGCATCACACATAACATGAGTACCCACTAGATGTACACACTGAGCATCACACATGAAATGAGTACCCACGAGATGTGGACACTAAGCATCACACATAGAATGAGTACCCACTAAATGTACAAACTGACCACCACACCTAACATGAGTACCCACAAGGTGTACACACTAAGCATCACACATAATATGAGTACTCACTAGATATACACACTGAGCATCACACATAACATGAGTACCCACTAGATGTACAGACTGAAAATCACACATAACATGAGTACCCACTAGATGTACAGACTGACCATCACACATAACCTGAATACTCACTAAATGTACACGCTGAGCATCACACGTAACATGATTACCCACTAGATGTACATGACTGACCATCACACATAACATGAGTACCCACTAGATGTACACACTGAGCATCACACATAACATGAGTACCCACTAGATGTATACACTGAGCATCACACATAACATGAGTATCCACTAGATGTGCAGACTGAGCATCACACATAACATGAGTTCCCACGAGATGTACAGAATAACCATCACAGATAACATGAGTACCCACCAGATGTACACATTGAGCATCACACATAACATGAGTACCCACTAGATGAACACACTGAGCATCAGACATAAGTAACTACTAGATGTACACACTGAGCATCACACATAACATTAGTAGCAACTAGATGTACAGACTGAGCATCACATATAACATGAGTACCCACTAGATGTACAGACTGAAAATCACACATACCATGAGTACCCACTAAATGTACAGACTGACCATCACACATAAGTAACCACTAGATGTACACACTGAGCATCATACATAACATGAGTACCAACTAGATGTAAAGACTGAGCATCACACATAACATGACTACCCACTAGATGTACAGATTGAACATCACCCATAACATGAGTGCCCACTAGATGTACACACAGAGCATCACACACAACATGAGTACCCACTAGATGTACACACTGCGCATCACACATAACATGAGTACCCACTAGATGTACACACTGAGCATCAGACATAACATGAGTACCCACTAGATGTACGCACTGAGCATCACACATAACATGAGTACCCAATAGATGTACACACTGAGCATCACACATAACATGAGTATCCCCTTGATGTAAAGACTGAGAGTCATAAAATGAGTATCCACTAGATGTACAGACTGACCATCAAACATAACACAAGTACCCACTAGATGTACGCACTGAGCATCACTCATAACGCAAGTACCAACTAGATGTACACACTGAGTATCACATATAACACAGTACTCACTAAATGCATGCACTGAGCATCACACATAACACGAGTAACATCTAGATATATGCACTAAGCATCACACATAACACGAGTACCCACTAAATGTATGCACTGATCATCACACATAAAACATGTACCCACTAGGTGTACGCACTGAGTATCACACATAAGACGAGTACCCAGTAGGTGTATGCAATGAGCATCACACATAACATGAGTACCCACTAGGTGTACACACTGAGCATCACACATAACACGAGTACCAACTTGATGTACACACTGAGCAGCACACATAACACAGTACCCCCTAGATGTATGCACTGCACATCACACATAACATGAGTAACAACTAGATGTATGCACTGAGCATCACACATAACATGAGTACCCACTAGATGTACACATTGAACATCAAACATAACACGAGAACCCACTAGATGTACACACTGAGCATCACACATAACATGCGTACCCACTAGATGTGCAGACTGAGCATCAAAGATAACATGCGTACCCACTAGATGTATGCACTGCACATCACACATAACATGAGTAACAACTAGATGTATGCACTGAGCATCACACATAACATGAGTACCCACTAGATGTACACATTGAACATCAAACATAACATGAGTACCCACTAGATGTACACAATGAGCATCACACATAGCATAAGAACCCACTAGATGTACAGACTGAGCGTCACACATAACATGAGTACCCACTAAATGTACAGACTGAACATCACACATAACATGAATACCCACTAGATGTACAGACTGACCATCACACAGAACATGAGTACCCACTAGATGTACACACTGAGCATCACACATAACATGAGTACCCACAAGATGTACACACTGAGGATCACACTTAACATGATTACCCACTAGATATATACACTGAGCATCACACATAACACGAGAACCCACTAGATGTATACACTGAGCATCACACATATCATGAGTACCCACTAGATGTACACACTGAGCATCAGACATAACATGAGTATCCACTAGACGTACAGACTGAGCATCACACATAACATGAGTACCAACTAGATGTAGACACTGAGCATCACACATGGAATGAGTACCCACTAAATGTACAAACTGACCACCACACATAACATGAGTACCCACAAGATGTACACACTAAGCATCACACATAATATGAGTACTCACTAGATATACACATTGAGCATCACACATAACACGAGTACCATCTAGATATATGCACTAAGCATCACACATAACACGAGTACCCACTAAATGTATGCACTGATCATCACACATAAAACATGTACCCACTAGGTGTACGCACTGAGTATCACACATAAGACGAGTACCCACTAGGTGTATGCAATGAGCATCACACATAACATGAGTACCCACTAGGTGTACACACTGAGCATCACACATAACACGAGTACCAACTTGATGTACACACTGAGCAGCACACATAACACAGTACCCCCTAGATGTATGCACTGCACATCACACATAACATGAGTAACAACTAGATGTATGCACTGAGCATCACACATAACATGAGTACCCACTAGATGTACACATTGAACATCAAACATAACATGAGAACCCACTAGATGTACACACTGAGCATCACACATAACATGCGTACCCACTAGATGTGCAGACTGAGCATCAAAGATAACATGCGTACCCACTAGATGTATGCACTGCACATCACACATAACATGAGTAACAACTAGATGTATGCACTGAGCATCACACATAACATGAGTACCCACTAGATGTACACATTGAACATCAAACATAACATGAGTACCCACTAGATGTACACAATGAGCATCACACATAGCATAAGAACCCACTAGATGTACAGACTGAGCGTCACACATAACATGAGTACCCACTAAATGTACAGATTGAACATCACACATAACATGAATACCCACTAGATGTACAGACTGACCATCACACATAACATGAGTACCCACTAGATGTACACACTGAGCATCACACATAACATGAGTACCCACAAGATGTACACACTGAGGATCACACTTAACATGATTACCCACTAGATATATACACTGAGCATCACACATAACACGAGAACCCACTAGATGTATACACTGAGCATCACACATATCATGAGTACCCACTAGATGTACACACTGAGCATCAGACATAACATGAGTATCCACTAGATGTACAGACTGAGCATCACACATAACTTGAGTACCAACTAGATGTAGACACTGAGCATCACACATGGAATGAGTACCCACTAAATGTACAAACTGACCACCACACATAACATGAGTACCCACAAGATGTACACACTAAGCATCACACATAATATGAGTACTCACTAGATATACACACTGAGCATCACACATAACATGAGTACCCACTAGATGTACAGACTGAAAATCACACATAACATGAGTACCCACTAGATGTACAGACTGACCATCACACATAACCTGAATACTCACTAAATGTACACACTGAGCATCACACGTAACATGATTACCCACTAGATGTACATGAGTGACCATCACACATAACATGAGTGCCCACTAGATGTACACACTGAGCATCACACATAACATGAGTACCCACCAGATGTATACACTGAGCATCACACATAACATGAGTATCCACTAGATGTACAGATTGAGCATCACACATAACATGAGTTCCCACGAGATGTACAGAATGACCATCACACATAACTTGAGTACCCACTAGATGTACACATTGAGCATCACACATAACATGAATACCCACTAGATGAACACACTGAGCATCAGACATAAGTAACTACTAGATGTACAGACTGAGCATCACACATAACATGAGTACCAACTAGATGTACAGACTGAGCATCACATATAACATGAGTACCCACTAGATGTACAGACTGAACATCACACATACCATGAGTACCCACTAAATGTACAGACTGACCATCACACATAAGTACCCACTAGATGTACACACTGAGCATCATACATAACATGAGTACCAACTAGATGTAAAAACTGAGCATCACAAATAACATGAGTACCCACTAGATGTACAGACTGAACATCACCCATAACATGAGTGCCCACTACATGTACACACAGACCATCACACACAACATGAGTACCCACTAGATGTACACACTGCTCATCACACATAACATGAGTACCCACTAGATGTACACACTGAGCATCAGACATAACATGAGTACCCACTAGATGTACGCACTGAGCATCACACATAACATGAGTACCCACTAGATGTACACACTGAGCATCACACATAACATGAGTATCCCCTTGATGTAAAGACTGAGAGTCATAAAATGAGTATCCACTAGATGTACAGACTGACCATCGTACATAACATAAGTACCTACTAGATTTACACACTGAGCATCACACATAACACAAGTACCCACTAGATGTACCCACTGAGCATCACTCATAACACAAGTGCCAACTAGATGTGCACACTGAGTATCACACATAACACAGTACTCACTAGATGTATGCACTGAGCATCACACATAACACGAGTACCATCTAGATATATGCACTAAGCATCACACATAACACGAGTACTCACTAAATGTGTGCACTGATCATCACACATAAAACATGTACCCACTAGGTATTCGCACTGAGTATCACACATAAGACGAGTACCCACTAGGTGTATGCAATGAGCATCACACATAACATGAGTACCCACTAGGTGTACACACTGAGCATCACACATAACACAAGTACCAACTTGATGTACACACTGAGCAGCACACATAACACAGTACCCCCTAGATGTATGCACTGCACATCACACATAACATAAGTAACAAATAGATGTATGCACTGAGCATCACACATAACATGAGTACCTAACTGACTTACAAACTGAGCATCACACATAACATGAGTACCCACTAGATGTACACATTGAACATCAAACATAACATGAGAACCCACTAGATGTACACACTGAGCATCACACATAACATGCGTACCCACTAGATGTGCAGACTGAGCATCAAAGATACCATGCGTACCCACTAGATGTATACACTGAGCATCACAAATAACATGAGTACCCACTAGATGTACATACTGAGCATCACACATAACATAAGAACCCACTAGATGTAAAGACTGAGCATCACACATAACATGAGTACCCACTAAATGTACAGACTGAACATCACACATAACATGAATACCCACTAGATGTACAGACTGACCATCGCACATAACATGAGTACCCACTAGATGTGCACACTGAGCATCACACATAACATGAGTACCCACAAGATGTACACACTGAGGATCACACTTAACATGATTACCCACTAGATATATACACTGAGCATCACACATAACACGAGAACCCACTAGATGTAAACACTGAGTATCACACATAACATGGGTACCCGCTAGATGTACACACTGAGCATCACACATAACATGAGTACCCACTAGATGTACAAACTGAACATCACACATAACATGAATACCCACTAGATGTACAGACTGACCATCGCACATAACACGAGAACCCACTAGATGTAAACACTGAGTATCACACATAACATGAGTACCCACTAGATGTACAGACTGAAAATCACACATAACATGAGTACCCACTAGATGTACAGACTGACCATCACACATAACCTGAATACTCACTAAATGTACACACTGAGCATCACACGTAACATGCGTACCCACTAGATGTACATGACTGACTATCACACATAACATGAGTACCCACTAGATGTACAAACTGAGCATGAGTACCCACTAAATGTATACACTGAGCATCACACATAACATGAGTACCCACTAGATGTACACAGTGAGCATCACACATAACATGAGTACCCACTAGATGTACACACTGAGCATCAGACATAAGTAACCACTAGATGTACACACTGAGCATCACACATAACATGAGTACCAACTTGATGTACAGACTGAGCATCACATATAACATGAGTACCCACTAGATGTACAGACTGAACATCACACATACCATGAGTACCCACTAAATGTACAGACTGACCATCAGACATAAGTACTCACTAGATGTACACACTGAGCATCACACATAACATGAGTACCCACTAGATGTACACACTGAGCATCACACATAACATGAGTTCCCACTAGATGTACAGACTGACCATCACAAATACATGGGTACCCACTAGATGTACACACTGAGCATCACACATAACATAAGTACCCATAAGATGTACACACTGAGGATCACACTTAACATGAGTACCCGCTAGGTGTACAGACTGACAATCACACATAATGTGAGTACCCACTAGATGTACAGACTGAACATCACACATAACATGAGTACCCACTAAATGTACAGACTGAGCATCACACATAACATGAGTTCCCACTAGATGTACAGACTGACCATCACAAATACATGAGTACCCACTAGATGTACACACTGAGCATCACACATAACATAAGTACCCACAAGATGTACACACTGAGGATCACACTTAACATGAGTACCTGCTAGATATACACACTGAGCATCACACATAACATGAGAACCCACTAGATGTAAACACTGAGCATCACACATAACATGAGTACCCGCTAGATGTACACACTCAGCATCACACATAACATGAGTACCCACTAAATGTACACACTGAGCATCACAAATAACATGATTACCCACTAGATGTACACACTGAGCTTCACACATAACATGAGGACTCACACGATGTACACATTGAGCATCACACATAATGTTAGTACCCACTAGATGTACAGACCGAGCATCGCACATAACATGAGTACCCACTAGATGTACAGACTGACCATTACATGTAACATGAGTACCCACTAGCTGTACACACTGAGCATCACACATAACGAGTACCTACTAGATGTACGCACTGTTGAGGCTACACACTCAAGTGTGCTAGCACGTGTTACATATTTATTGCATTTTCCTGCTGTTTGTTGCAAAAAAGAAAAAAAACAAAAAAATTATCCTTGTTTCCTGTCTTTCCTGACCCAGAGTAGTCCAAATACAGGCTTTGCTGTATTCTGGACTTTTGGAAAGTTCCTGTGTTGCCCATTTCCTTTCTTGGATAAAGGGAGGCTTCTTTGTTCACCAGTGGCAGTGGGGAGCTTAGAGCAGCCTATCTATCCCTGGAGGAGTGTTCCCAGCACAAGAATCTCGTAGTCTATTGGCTGTTTTGGGCCATTTTCTAGCTCTTTCAAGTCCCCCTGTATAAAACCCGCTTTGGCGCAGTTTTTGCGTTTGTTCCTACTCAACCAAGCTCCTCGTGGTCCTGCAGAGTGGTGCTAGCAGCAGAGAGGCTAAAAGAGCCACTGATAACCTGATAAAAGTGTTTTTTTTCCTGCTACTACCTGGGCGACTGTCCGATCTAGCTAAACTGCAAGTATTTCTGCTTCTTGAACTGTTTTAAACTGTTTAAAGTTGTTTTTGTACCTGCACTTTTAAAGTTTGTCCTGTTTGTTGCATGTACCTGTTGAAGCTACACACTCAAGTGCGCTAGCCTGTGTTACATATTTATTTTATTTTCCTGCTGTTTGTTGCAAAAAAGAAAAAAAACAAAAAAATTATCCTTGTTTCCCGTCTTTCTTGACCTAGAGTAGTCCAAATACAGGCTTTGCTGTATTCTGGACTTTTGGAAAGTTCCTGTGTTACCCATTTCCTTTCTTGGATAAAGGGAGGCTTCTTTGTTCATCAGTGGCAGTGGGGAGCTTAGAGTAGCCTATCTATCCCTGGAGGAGTGTTCCTAGCACAAGAATCTGGTAGTCTATTGGCCGTTTTGGGCCAATTTCTAGCTCTTTCAAGTCCCCCTGTATAAAACCCGCTTTGGCGCGGTTTTTGCACTTGTTACTACTCAGCCAAGCTGCTCGTGGTCCTGCAGAGTGGTGCTAGCAGTAGAGAGGCTAAAAGAGCGACTGCTAACCTGATAAAAGTGTTTTTTTTTTCCTGCTACTACCTGGGCGACTGTCCGATCTAGCTAAACTGCAAGTATTTCTGCTTCTTGAACTGTTTTAAACTGTTTAAAGTTGTTTTTGCACCTGCACTTTTAAAGTTTGTCCTGTTTGTTGCATTTACCTGTTGAGGCTACACACTCAAGTGCGCTAGCCTGTGTTACATATTTATTGCATTTTCCTGCTGTTTGTTGCAAAAAGAAAAAAAAAAAATGATCCTTGTTTCCCGTCTTTCCTGACCTAGAGTAGTCCAAATACAGGCTTTGCTGTATTCTGGACTTTTGGAAAGTTCCTGTGTTGCCCATTTCCTTTCTTGGATAAAGGGAGGCTTCTTTGTTCACCAGTGGCAGTGGGGAGCTTAGAGCAGCCTATCTATCCATGGAGGCATGTTCCCAGCACAATAATCTGATAGTCTATTAGCCGTTTTGGGCCAATTTCTAGCTCTTTCAAGTCCCCCTGTATAAAACCCACTTTGGCACAGTTTTTGCGCTTGTTACTACTCAGCCAAGCTCCTCGTGGTCTTGCAGAGTGGTGCTAGCAGCAGAGAGGCTAAAAGAGCGACTGCTAACCTGAAAAAAGTGTTTTTTTCCTGCTACTACCTGGGCGACTGTCCGATCTAGCTAAACTGCAAGTATTTCTGCTTCTTGAACTGTTTTAAACTGTTTAAAGTTGTTTTTGCACCTGCACTTTTAAAGTTTGTGCTGTTTGTTGCATTTACCTGTTCAGGCTACATACTCAAATGTTCTAGCCTGTGTTACATATTTATTGCATTTTCATGCTGTTTGTTGCAAAAAAAAAAAAAAAAAAAAAAAAAAAATCCTTGTTTCACATCTTTCCTGACCTAGAGTAGTCCAAATACAGGCTTTGCTGTATTCTGGACTTTTGGAAAGTTCCTGTGTTGCCCATTTCCTTTCTTGGATAAAGGGAGGCTTCTTTGTTCACCAGTGGCAGTGGGGAGCTTAGAGCAGCCTATCTATCCCTGGAGGAGTGTTCCCAGCACAAGAATCTGGTAGCCTATTGACCATTTTGGGTCAATTTGTAGCTCTTTCAAGTCCCCCTGTATAAAACCCCCTTTGACGCTGCTTTGCGCGATTTTGCGCATAGCGCAGCATCGGGCAGCTCTGCTTAATTGGGTTTAAACCATTCTCGGCTCCACAAAATCTGCTCTTCACTTTTTCCCCTTAGAACTGATCTAGTTCTCATAATAAACACTCTATTCCTACTCTAAAGCCTGGCACTTGCTCACTAAAGCAATTATATAAGTCAGCACTAAAAAATTAAAAGCACTACACCCTCACAAACTCCCCTTGAGTACCTTGTTCCCCATTGGCCCTTTTTTCAATTATAAAGGAATTCCCAATACTATTCTAGCATGTCCAAAGGTCAGTTGTCAATCTCCTTTCCGGTCCAGCTGGTGAATCTGGGAATCTTGAGGCAATGTTACAACTGCCTCATGTACACAGACAACCCTCTCTTCCTCCCAACAAATTCCAACACATGTGAGAGATGCAACCGTATAGCCAAACTGGAGGCTAAGCTCTCTCAACTCAGTACTGGCGTGACCAGTCAGGAGGAGAATGAAACCACACTCACTACAATTCCAGTATCACATAGACCTACCACGACAGCAAACCAAACAAATAAACACACAAAAACATAACTCTGAGACTCTAAATAAAAATCTGCCTAAGCAGGAGAGACCTCCAAAGCAGAGACTCAAGCAACCGCTACCCCAAAACAAAACACGTGCAACACATAGCTCACAAAGCCAGTGTGCTGAACAGTCACAGCCCTTAAGGCTAAACAACACACCCGATACACTTGTAATAGGTGACTCTATCGTCAGGCACACTGACGTCCCGCTCACCAGGCTGAACAAGGAGAAGGTCACGGTGAGCTGCCTGTCAGGAGCTAGGATCCGCCACATAACACAAGCACTCAGGTCACTCCAAGGCAAGTACAAATATGACTCAGTCATTGTCCATGCTGGTGTGAATGACCTGAGACGTACCTCCCTGGACTACATGAAAAGAGACATAGAGGCGCTCTGTTTACATGTAGCCCAGGCTGGTATGACCCTGACCTTGCTACCCAAACATAGACTGGGAGCATTACTCTAGCTCCAACACCCTAGCCCAAAGGTTCCTAGAATTTATAAACTCAAATGCTATGGAACAACTTGTTACCACTCCCACAAGAGAGGAAAACATACTGGACCTGATAATCACCAACATGGGGACTCTATGCTCCAGACCAGAAGTGTATCCCTCACTGGTAAGATCAGACCATAAACTAATCTCACTGGATATTCACATCCCGACCCCACTCCCTGCCCAGAAAACCACAGTGAAAAACTTCTCTAAAGCAAATTTCACACTCCTCAAAACCGAGGTGGAATCCTTCAAAGCCCCCGGGCCTGTGGAAAATACGGCCCAGACCACAGAATCCTTTATTAACGCATTCTATGAACACCTTCAGGAATGCATGGATCATGCGATCCCAAATAAAACCAAGACCCAATCCTCCAAAGGCAGACGTCCTGTCTGGTGGACCCCAGCCATAAACTATACAATAGAAGGAGGAAGCTACTAAATGATAGAGCAAAATCCCAAAAAGGGAAGGCATCACTGATCAGTATTAGCAAAAAACTACAGGCACTCATAAAATTGTCTAAGGCCAGCTTCGAGAGAAAAATTGCACAGGACACTAAGGATAATCACAAGGCTTTCTTTAGTTATGTTAGGAACCTGGGTGGTAATTCCCAGATATGCTCAGAATTAGTCCAAAATGACAAAAAATACACTGAACCCACAGACATTGCCAACATCCTAGCTGACAGGTTCAGCGCAAACTTCTCCCCCCCCACCAAAAGGGCAAATATCTATCCCAGCAGAGTGCTGCCCCCCCTGACATCTCAGATGCTCAGGTAAGAGCCGCCCTCTCCAAAGCAAAAAACACAGCATCAATGGAATGGGACCAGATGGTGTCCCGGGCTGCATCCTACATGAATTCCAAGAAGAGCTAAACCCAAACATAAAACTACTGTTCAATCTCAGCTTTACTACAGGATATGTACCCAAAGAGTGGTGTACAGCAACAGTGGTACCTCTCCTCAAAGGTGGTGCCTCAACGGATTCTGGAAACTATCGCCCCATAAGCCTGACTAGCTTGGTCTGCAAAGCTATGGAAAGGATCATCATGGACCTCATAAATAAAGTTATTGGGGACCTACAGACACTGGATCCTACCCAGTTCGGCTTTGTTAAGGGCAGATCCTGCCTCTTAAACCTGGTCAATTTCTTTGAAACAGTCACCAAGGCCATTGACGAGGGGAAGATGGTCCACACAACCTACCTGGACCTCGCAAAAGTCTTCGATACAATACCCCACTCGGGCATTATAGATAAGCTCACCAGCTTAAATATAAACCCCTATGTCACTAGATGGGTTGCAAACTGGCTCAAGGACAGAACCCACATGGTTAGAATTGCTGGAGCCATGTCAGACTCCAAACCAGTTACAAGTGGCGTCCCACAAGGCTCAGTCCTGGGACCTCTCTTGTTCAGTATATATTTCTCGAAGGTACAGGCCAACACGGAAGGACTGTGGCTGACCAACATCACAGATGACTGCAAACTAGGTGCCATAATCGACTCTCCAGCCGACACAAGCATCCTACAAAAGGGCCTCATAGAAACAGACAACTGGTGCCATAGCCATGGCCTCAAGCTAAACGCCAAAAAGTGTATAGTCATCCCCTTTGGCAAAAACAAAGTGCCCACAAATTACCACATAGGTGGTAATCCATTAAGTACGGAAGAAGTAATTAGGGACCTGGGGACCCAAGTTGATAGCAATCTCTCATTTGAAAATCACGTGGCCAAAATGTCAGCTGTAAAGATTTCTGCCTTATATGTTTGGTCAGTTTTTCATAATATTTTGGTTTTCTGGCAAATTTCTGACAAATCATTAAAGATTGAAATTAGAAAATAATGACAGACATTTGAGTTTTACACCATACATTTCAGAAAGTTCATGCTAATGCAAAACCTTTCATTCTATCAACTTTCTAAGTTTGTAATGTCATTATTCCTTAGTTGTCCCTATTTGTGCCACTTTTTATGGCTTTGTCCAGATTCCTCACTCTAAGAGGTTAAGAGATATGAACATGAGCCTAACCTGCTCCAACTTGAACATATGCAAATGTGCCAAAACTAAAAGCATCAGCTCACAGCACAATCAACACAGATATGCCTACATGCACATTCTGTTTTATCACTGAATGTTCAATGACAATAAGGGACACACTTCAGTGCTACACTTACATATCTGTCATAACAAGAAAAAGAAATTACACACAACAGCATGCAGACACTTTTATCTGAGAAACCCATATCACAGCACAGTGGTACTGAAATTATATGAGTCGACTATTTGTACTACACTGTTGGACACACTGTACTGCAGTCTTAGTCGACCTCACAGATGACTCACACCACAGTCAACCCTGCCATGACCACGTACAGACACACCCTGCCCTGTTTGCTCCAAAGAGGAGATGGGTGGGAATATGACACCATATTCAGATGAAGGAGCATGATTTCGGTTGAAGGTCTTGTGAATGCCAGGACCTCAGCAGATATGCCAGCAGTTGACATCTGTGCAGGGTGGACCACAGACAGTGATTCCCAATGGCTAGTGGTGGTTCTGGGGACAGGTGGCCTGCCTCTCACAGGTTGCAATCTTTTGTGCATAGTCACTGAATGCAGAATCCTGCTGGTAATATGACACTGCTGCAGTACCGCAGAGGCCAGGGTTTCCACTGTCTGTGCCACAGTTAGAGTCTCATTCTGAGCAGCCAATGCAGCTATAATCTCACTATGTCTGCACTCTTGTCCTTCATGCATGACATGTAGATGGTGGACCACATGATCTGTGGCATGGACAAGTGTATGGGCATCTGAACAATGGTGTAGCCATGCCTGATCATTTGTCTACAGCAGGATGTACACACCATCTGATGGCCATGCCCAACATCTGTTCTCCTAGATCTATGGCAATGACCTGCATCTGATTGTTGTGTGGCTCAACCAGCATTGGTGCTGACAGCTGTGGTTTGATGATCAATGGCCTTACCCTTTCAATATCCACTGTGTCATCATACTGTGAATCCATCAGCAATTGGGCCTCCACATCTGAGAATACATCTGTTGCACCATCCATGTCAACTTCACAGATGGACTCACCCAAAAACTCAATGTCCTCTGTGACAGGACCTGGATGATAAGACAGTTGACGTGCTACAATATACAAAGACAAAGATCAGGACAATGTGTCTACAGCACATAATGAATATAAAGCACAATTGGCATATACATTTCACTGCAATGTCACAAATAATATTGACTTCACTTGCAGTCTAATGTAGGTATGTTTCACAGAATGTACATACCATAACTTCATAATCTATTAACATGGCTAACATACATGACATATGTAATGCATAAAACCATAGCAACACACCCAGCAAACACTCATGGGATGTTGTTGATCCACTGTGCTGAACTCCAACTAGTGTAGGGAAAAAAACATTATGGATCACATCATTCACAACTTGTACCAGGTGAACACAATTAAAAATGATTGAATGTGTGGCATACACATGCAGCTTGTATGTACATTTGAAGACTCATGCTGTGTACTGGTCATGGTTTGTACTGTGGATCTCGGAGTGTGACAGTAAACAGAAAGGCAGCGCAGTCATGTAGTTCTCAAAACTAGTACTGAAAATTCTCACATGATGTATGTTGCAACTGTACACCAGAAGGGCCTATATGGACAAATATTGACAAAGATTCCACTTATCATGTGTGCTAAACATTGTTAAAAGCTCTGACAATGCCTTTGTAAAATACCTGATCTTTCTTCACTTGATAATGCACAGGTTGTCCTTCCACTGGATGTACATATAGTGGTCAAGGTTATGGAAACAACAAGGGAACAGTAAACAGCAGTGCCATTACATGAGGTAGGGGCACCAACAAGGTGGTGTGCACAGCAACAGTACAGAGACACTCGCCTGTTGTTCCCTGCTGTAGGACCGAAGTAGATGGACCTGTCATTATTAATGCAATAAACATTACAACTGCAGCTGGTACTGCTCTGTCTGTAACTCAGATTTACCAGTAATTATACCAGTAATTATACTTGCATTCTTCATCCTCACTTTTTGTGGAAGTTTGTTCACTGCTCAACTTTATGGAAGTAAATCAAACACAGGAATAAATGAATGTGCATTCTTAAGCAATATACAGTGAGTGTCAACATATTCATCCATCTATTGAACATGGATACATACATGTCCATCCTGGAACCCCCTCTTCAATCCCACCACCAGGTATTCATTGCTCCCCTCTTGCTCTATGCAGTGAGGCCAAAAAAAGATGATGTCATCTTGGGAGTCAGTGGTGGTCCACACCTGTGGCATTCCTTGACCACTCATACTGTGTGACTCTCTTAGCTGCACAAAGAATCATGTCCAGTGCCTCAAAAGATCTGTTGTGGCCTCTAATGGAATTGATCATGCTGGCAAGATCCATTCATATTTAATTTCTCCACAGAGTATCCCCTGGATGGCTAAGCCAGTCTCCTTCCATGATGGTGGAGAGCATCAATACTAATGTCGTTTTTCTGGGGTGACCCCTACAACAGATGGTCATCTGGAAAGTATTGATACACACAGAATAAGACTCATGGACGAGCACATTTTTGCATTTGAGTCAATGAACAGTATATATCAAAAAGACCAGCATGCATTCTTGTGCAATGCAAACATCTGTATAACACTATCTGAGAGAAATACTGATATGGCATGTGAAAATATCAACAATAGTGTCAAACAACATAACTTGCAATATCTGTTCACTTTGCAACTGGGATTAGAACCCCTGATATTACATATATGTCGAATACAGTTACAAAGACAACACTATCATGACACTACACACTGCTTGCATTTTACATTACAATAATAAATCACTTAGGAATTAGACAACTTACGGAAAGCAGCAACATACCTTTGGATACGTAAGTAGTACAGATTTATAGTAAATTGAAACAGTACTAACACCTTCGTTACAAAGCATTATTGAAGAAATATCTGAAACAGCATAAGAATATGGTCTAACATTGTTTTAGGAGTCATGATTTATTAAATATCCATGACATCAACAGCACATGCTAGATATGGATATTGTAGTAATCCATTGGTTTCTGCAGTTAGACCACAGAGTGCAAGGAATTACCAGTAACAATAGCAGATGATCCGTAAATCCTCCATATACTGTTATCGTTTGCATTGGAAGTCTGTCTATACAACTGGATATGGACTAAACTAACCAATTTAAAAGAGCAAAACCTGCGTGCATAAATTTCACCACAACATCACTCTAGGAACTTACAACAATTTCTGTAAAACTTAACATTTGAATTAAATATGACTTTAAACATGTACCTTTTGAAATGATTAAGTTTAAGATATACAAATTATCACTGCAGAAATTCCACCAGATGCCAATGTAACTCTCAATCAGACTCATAGAATGAAGGTGCACCTTGAGTTCACACAGCCTTAAGTACCACATGTACCATACATTACTCATGAGGTTGATTAAAATTCACATTTTTTGAATCCCATTCATGCACATCCATGTAAAATGATGTTCTGCAATGAAAAAATAGGTGTCGCTTGTAAACACCCAATAGGTATCCATAAATAGTATCATCTGTAGCATGTGCCTGTTATCTTCCAATAATCTTAGAACATAACATCAGCACCACTTTCAAATACTGATTTTTATGCATTTAATGATCAGACCATTGCTAACTGCAAACTGAGTGTTATCCCAGTGAGCATTTCTCTGTGTTTTTGCTTTTCATCTTTGATGAATTTCAAATTGTGAAGGTGACTTTGAGAAGACTGCAACTTGACAGTACACCCAACAGGATGGAACAGGAGATGACCCAGATGTTGACAGACTGGGCTGGATTGGAGCAAAGGATGAGAGCCAGGCCCAGACACTTTGATATGACTGATGTGTGGAACGGGACCATGAGGGAGCATTAACAGAGGATAAGGATCTTCTGAACTGGAGTTCAGGTTCATCTCTGCTATGATGACCTGCATTGGAGGGATGCAGCTGAGTTTTGAAGGAGCCTGGATGAGGTGTAGAGCAGCCCAAAGCTCCCTACAGTATATACCAAAATTTTATGTATTCCTTAGTATTACTACAGATACCAGCACTTTATGTATTCCTTAGTATTCCTACAGATACCAGCACTTTATGTACTCTTTAGTATTCCTACAGATACCAGCACTTTATGTATTCCTTAGTATTCCGACAGATACCAACACTTTATGTATTCCTTAGTATTCCTACAGATACCAGCACTTTATGTATTCCTTCATACCAGCACTTTATGTATTCCTTAGTATTCCTACAGATAAAAGTACTTTATGTATTCCTTAGTATTCCTACAGATACAAGTACTTTATGTATTCCTTAGTATTCCTACAGATACAAGTACTTTAAGTATTCCTTAGTATTCCTACAGATACCAGCACTTTATGTATTCCTTAGTATTCCTACAGATATAAGTACTTTATGTATTCTTTAGTATTCCTACAGATAACAGTACTTTATGTATTCCTTAGTATTGCTACAGATACCAATACATTATGTATTCCTTAGTATTCCAACAGATACCAGCACTTTATGTATTCCTTATTACTCCTACAGATACCAGTACTTTATGTATTTCTTAATATTCCTACAGATACCTGTATTTTATGTATTCCTTAGTATTCCTACAGATATCAGCACTTTATGTATTCCTTAGTATTGCTACAGATACCAATACTTTATGTATTCCTTAGTATTCCTACAGATACAAGTACTTTATGTATTCCTTAGTATTCCTACAGATACCAGTACTTTATGTAATCCTTAGTATTCCTACAGATACCAGTACTTTATGTATTCCTTAGTATTACTACAGATACCAGCACTTTATGTATTCCTTATTACTCCAACAGATACCAGTACTTTATGTATTCCTTAGTATTCCTACAGATACCTGTATTTTATGTATTCCTTAGTATTCCTACAGATAACAGCACTTTATGTATTCCTTAGTATTGCTACAGATACCAATACTTTATGTATTCCTTAGTATTCCTACAGATACAAGTACTTTATGTATTCCTTAGTATTCCTACAGATACCAGTACTTTATGTATTCCTTAGTATTCCTACAGATACCAGTACTTTATCTATTCCTTAGTATTACTACAGATACCAGCTCTTTATGTTCCTTAGTATTGCTACAGATACCAATACTTTATGGATTTCTTATTACTCCTGCAGATACCAGTACTTTATGTATTCCTTAGTATTACTACAAATACAAGTACTTTATGTATTCCTTAGTATTCCTACAGATACCAGTACTTTATGTAATCCTTAATATTCCTACAGCTACCAGTACTTTACGTATTCCTTAGTATTACTACAGATACCAATACTTTATGTATTCCTTAGTATTCCAACAGATACCAGCACTTTATGTTCATAGGTTCATAGGTTCATACTAGGCTATCTGCCCTAGGACATTTAAAAGCCTAGCCAGAATGTGTTTGGCTTTCGCCACCCATTTTAAATTTATTCTGCTATGCCCTTTTTCGAGGTTAGTATACTGTGCCTCTGTCTAACAGTGACACAGAAGTGATACCCAGGGTAAACCTACGATCTCCCATCCACTCATCAAGATTCCTCTTGAAGAGAGTCAATGAGGGACTCTGCCTAACCTGGACTGGGATTTTATTCCAGAGTGAAGGGAGCCTCTGGGTTATGAATCTGTCCCTCCAGCATGTCCTATTTATTTCAGTGCTGAGGTTCAAGTCTCTCGAGTGCGTAGCTCGATGGGATTTGGATTTTCTGAGGTGCAGCATGTCCATTAATTCTGGGTTGGACATGGCTTTATACGTCAGGCACAGATCGCCTCTGAACATGCGGTATGCCACTGAGTAGAGCTGGAGTTTCTTTAACCGGGCAGCATATGGCATCTGTTTGAGCCCTTTGATCCTCTTGGTGAGGTAATTTTGGGGTCTTTCCAGTTGCTGCAGTTGTCTGGTAAGGTACATCCCAAAAGGGGCATTGTACTCAATTATGGGCCTGATGAGGGATGAGTAAAGAGGCACGATGACCTCCCTGATCTAGATGTGAATCCCTTCATGATTAGGTGGGCTATATAAAATGTTTTTCTAACCACTTTGGCCACGTGGTTGTCAAATGAGAGATTGCTATCAACTTGGATCCCCAGGTCCCTAATGACTTCTTCTGTACTTAATGGATTACCACCTATGTGGTAATTTGTGGGCACTTTGTTTTTGCCAAAGAGGATGACTATACACTTTTTGGCATTTAGCTTGAGGCCATGGCTCTGGCACCAGTTGTCTGTTTCTATGAGGCCCTTTTGGAGGATGCTTGTGTCGGCTGGAGAGTCGATTATGGCGCCCAGTTTGCAGTCATTTGCGAACTTGGTCAGCCACAGTCCTTCTGTGTTGGCCTGTACCTCCGAGAAATATATACTGAACAAGAGAGATCCCAGGACTGAGCCTTGTGGGACACCACTTGTAACTAGTTTGGAGTCTGACATGGCTCCAGCAATTCTAACCATGTGGGTTCTTTCCTTGAGCCAGTTTGCAATCCATCTAGTGACATAGGGGGTTTATATTTAAGCTGGTGAGCTTATCTATAATGCCCAAGTGGGGTAATGTATCAAAGGCTTTAGCGAGGTCCAGGTAGGCTGTGTGGACCACCTTCCCCTCGTCAATCACCTTGATGACTGTTTCAAAGAAATCAACCAGGTTTAAAAGGCAGGATCTGCCTTTAACAAAGCCGAACTGGGTAAGATCCAGTGTCTGTAGGTCCCCAATATCTTTATTTATGAGGTCCATGATGATCCTTTCCATAGCTTTGCAGACTAAGCTAGTCAGGCTTATGGGGCGATAGTTTCCAGGATCCGTTGAGGCACCACCTTTATGGAAAGGGACCACTGTTGCTGTACGCCACTCTTTGGGCACATATCCTGTAGTAAGGCTGAGACTGAACAGTAGTTTTATGTTTGGGTTTAGCTTTATGTATTCCTTAATACTCCTACAGATACCAGTACTTTATGTATTCCTTAGTATTGCTACAGATACCAATACTTTATGTATTCCTTATTACTCCTACAGATACCAGTACTTTATCTATTCCTTAGTATTACTACAGATACCAATACTTTATGTATTCCTTAGTATTCCTACAGATACCAGCACTTTATGTATTCCTTATTACTCCTACAGATACCAGTACTTTATGTATTCCTTAGTATTCCTACATATAACAGTACTTTATGTATTCCTTAGTATTCCTATAGATACCAGCACTTTATGTATTCCTTAGTATTGCTACAGATACCAATACTTTATGTATTCCTTAGCATTCCTACAGATACAAGTACTTTATGTATTCCTTAGTATTCCTACAGATACTAGTACTTTATGTATTCCTTTGTATTCCTACAGATACCAGTACTTTATGTATTCCTTAGTATTCCTACATATACCAGCACTTTATGTATTACTTAGTATTCCTACAGATACCAGTACTTTATGTATTCCTTAGTATTCCGACAGATACCAACACTTTATGAATTGCTTAGTATTCTTACAGATACATATACTTTATGTATTCCTTAGTATTCCTACAGATACAGATACTTTATGTATTCCTTAGTATTCCTACAGATACCAATACTTTATGTATTCCTTAGTATTCCTACAGATACAGCTACTTTACGTATTCCTTAGTATTCCTACAGATACCGATGCTTTATGTATTCTTTAGTATTCCTACAAATACCGATACTTTATGTACTCTTTAGTATTCCTACAGATACCGATACTTTATGTATTCCTTATATTCCTACAGATACCAATACTTTATGTATTCCTTAGTATTCCTACAAATACCGATACTTTATGTACTCTTTAGTATTCCTACAGATACCGATACTTTATGTATTCCTTAGTATTCGTACAGATACCGATACTTTATGTATTCCTTAGTATTCCTACAGATACCGATACTTTATGTACTCCTTAGTATTCCTACAGACACCAATACTTTATGTACCCCTTAGTATTCCTACAGATACCGATACTTTATGTATTCCTTAGTATTCCTGCAGATACCGATACCTTATGCACTCCTTAGGATTCCTACAGATACCAGCACTTTATGTTTATTTTTATTTTATTTATTTTACATTTGTTGACCGGAATAGTCCGACTGGATGCATGTCCATTTTCAGCGGAGGCCCGGGGAGAAAAGCTCCAAGGGTAAGCAGATACAGCATTACATAATACCAGCATTACATATTATAAACAGTCTATTTACAGTGATTACATAAGTAAGCAAGTTAAACAAGTTCCACAGGTTAGAGTTAATCCCAAGTGTAAGTCAGGATTAAATTAAATTACACAGTAAGCTGGTTAACAGATTTTTACACATTCTAGAGAGAGTTAGCCGGGCTTGATACATTGACATAGCCAGTTAAGTACCAAATGCTGTTTGAGTCTAGTTTTAAATTGACCTAAGGTAGAAAGTAAGGTAGTATCAGCTGGAAGAGAGTTCCAGGGTCTCCTTACAGAGTTTGCAAAGAGAGAGTCACTGGCTGTGTTATTAGTTTTGCTAGTCTGAATTAGTAGTTTGTTAGAGGATCGAAGTGGTCTAGGACTGTTATAGGGGGTGATAATATTTTAAGTGCAGGAGTATTGTCTGGATTATAAAGGATTCTATAGGCCATAATCAGTTGGTTATTTATCTTATTTATTTATTTTACATTTGTTAACCGGGGGTGTCTGACTGAGCCAAAAAGGTCCTTTTTCAGCAGAGGCCCGCGGAGAAAAGCTCCACAAAGAAAAATTACAGACACTTTTAGTTATTTAGACATGGTCAGTATACACACAAATTACATGAGACATGTTTTTACAGTGGTATGCGGCACATAAACAGTTACAGTGGAGAGAACAAACAAAAAAATATGAATTTTAAAAATAAAGGTAATTAATAGATTTGTGGTGTACAGCTGAAATTTGGAACATCGGTGGAATACATACACAGTACACAGGTACATTGTAAATTAGCCAGTGTTTGTGAGTAAGACTGAAAACTATTATCAAGTGCTCTAGATTTTGTATGTATGTTATACTGGATTAGGCTGGGTAGTTCAAGCCACCCAAGCTCATTTAGATTGATGCAATGATGTGTCCTAAAAGGTAGCCCAGTGGCAAACCTGGCAATGTGGTTGTAGCAAATTGAGAGTTTGTTAAGGACAGTCTTGTTTAAATTAGAGAGTAGAGGGGATGCATACAGAAGGGTTGAAAGAAAGTGAGAGTGAGCTATAGCAATTTTAGCTGGAGGGGTTAGGAAGGCTTTTATTCTGTAAAGTGACCCTAGTTTTTTATTGATGGTTTTGATAGTTTGGCTAACATGTAGGTCGAATTTTAGATTATTATCTATGATGACACCTAATACTTTTGTAGAGGGTCAGGGAGATTATTGTGCCATCATTTGAATTTATGTATTCTTTATTATTCTTACAGATACCAGTACTTTAAGTATTCCTTAGTATTCCTACAGATACCAGTACTTTATGTATTCCTTAGTATTCCTACAGATACCAGCACTTTATGTATTCCTTAGTATTGCTACAGATACTAATACCTTATGTATTCCTTAGTATTCCTACAGATACTGATACTTTATGTATTCCTTAGTATTCCTACAGATACGAATACTTTATGTACTCCTTAGTATTCCTACAGATACCGATACTATATGTATTCCTTAGTATTCCTACAGATATCAATACTTTATGTACCCCTTAGTATTCCTAAAGATACTGATACCTTATGTACTCCTTAGTATTCCTACAGATACTGATACTTTATGTACTCCTTAGTATTCCTACAAATACCTATACTTTATGTATTCCTTAGTATTCCTACAGATACCGATACTTTATATACTCCTTAGTATTCCTACAGAGACCGATAATTTATGTATTCCTTAGTATTCCTACAGATACCGATACCTTATGTACTCCTTAGTATTCCTACAGATACCGATACTTTATGTACTCCTTAGTATTCCTACAGATACCAGTACTTTATGTATTCCTTAGTATTCCTACATATACCAGCACTTTATGTATTACTTAGTATTCCTACAGATACCAGTACTTTATGTATTCCTTAGTATTCCGACAGATACCAACACTTTATGAATTGCTTAGTATTCTTACAGATACATATACTTTATGTATTCCTTAGTATTCCTACAGATACAGATACTTTATGTATTCCTTAGTATTCCTACAGATACCAATACTTTATGTATTCCTTAGTATTCCTACAGATACAGCTACTTTACGTATTCCTTAGTATTCCTACAGATACCGATACTTTATGTATTCTTTAGTATTCCTACAAATACCGATACTTTATGTACTCTTTAGTATTCCTACAGATACCGATACTTTATGTATTCCTTATATTCCTACAGATACCAATACTTTATGTATTCCTTAGTATTCCTACAAATACCGATACTTTATGTACTCTTTAGTATTCCTACAGATACCGATACTTTATGTATTCCTTAGTATTCGTACAGATACCGATACTTTATGTATTCCTTAGTATTCCTACAGATACCGATACTTTATGTACTCCTTAGTATTCCTACAGACACCAATACTTTATGTACCCCTTAGTATTCCTACAGATACCGATACTTTATGTATTCCTTAGTATTCCTGCAGATACCGATACCTTATGCACTCCTTAGGATTCCTACAGATACCAGCACTTTATGTTTATTTTTATTTTATTTATTTTACATTTGTTGACCGGAATAGTCCGACTGGATGCATGTCCATTTTCAGCGGAGGCCCGGGAGAAAAGCTCCAAGGGTAAGCAGATACAGCATTACATAATACCAGCATTACATATTATAAACAGTCTATTTACAGTGATTACATAAGTAAGCAAGTTAAACAAGTTCCACAGGTTAGAGTTAATCCCAAGTGTAAGTCAGGATTAAATTAAATTACACAGTAAGCTGGTTAACAGATTTTTACACATTCTAGAGAGAGTTAGCCGGGCTTGATACATTGACATAGCCAGTTAAGTACCAAATGCTGTTTGAGTCTAGTTTTAAATTGACCTAAGGTAGAAAGTAAGGTAGTATCAGCTGGAAGAGAGTTCCAGGGTCTCCTTACAGAGTTTGCAAAGAGAGAGTCACTGGCTGTGTTATTAGTTTTGCTAGTCTGAATTAGTAGTTTGTTAGAGGATCGAAGTGGTCTAGGACTGTTATAGGGGGTGATAATATTTTAAGTGCAGGAGTATTGTCTGGATTATAAAGGATTCTATAGGCCATAATCAGTTGGTTATTTATCTTATTTATTTATTTTACATTTGTTAACCGGGGTGTCTGACTGAGCCAAAAGGTCCTTTTTCAGCAGAGGCCATGGAGAAAAGCTCCACAAAGAAAAATTACAGACACTTTTAGTTATTTAGACATGGTCAGTATACACACAAATTACATGAGACATGTTTTACAGTGGTATGCGGCACATAAACAGTTACAGTGGAGAGAACAAACAAAAAAATATGAATTTTAAAAATAAAGGTAATTAATAGATTTGTGGTGTACAGCTGAAATTTGGAACATCGGTGGAATACATACACAGTACACAGGTACATTGTAAATTAGCCAGTGTTTGTGAGTAAGACTGAAAACTATTATCAAGTGCTCTAGATTTTGTATGTATGTTATACTGGATTAGGCTGGGTAGTTCAAGCCACCCAAGCTCATTTAGATTGATGCAATGATGTGTCCTAAAAGGTAGCCCAGTGGCAAACCTGGCAATGTGGTTGTAGCAAATTGAGAGTTTGTTAAGGACAGTCTTGTTTAAATTAGAGAGTAGAGGGGATGCATACAGAAGGGTTGAAAGAAAGTGAGAGTGAGCTATAGCAATTTTAGCTGGAGGGGTTAGGAAGGCTTTTATTCTGTAAAGTGACCCTAGTTTTTTATTGATGGTTTTGATAGTTTGGCTAACATGTAGGTCGAATTTTAGATTATTATCTATGATGACACCTAATAGTTTTGTAGAGGGGTCAGGGGAGATTATTGTGCCATCATTTGAATTTATGTATTCTTTATTATTCTTACAGATACCAGTACTTTAAGTATTCCTTAGTATTCCTACAGATACCAGTACTTTATGTATTCCTTAGTATTCCTACAGATACCAGCACTTTATGTATTCCTTAGTATTGCTACAGATACTAATACCTTATGTATTCCTTAGTATTCCTACAGATACTGATACTTTATGTATTCCTTAGTATTCCTACAGATACGAATACTTTATGTACTCCTTAGTATTCCTACAGATACCGATACTATATGTATTCCTTAGTATTCCTACAGATATCAATACTTTATGTACCCCTTAGTATTCCTAAAGATACTGATACCTTATGTACTCCTTAGTATTCCTACAGATACTGATACTTTATGTACTCCTTAGTATTCCTACAAATACCTATACTTTATGTATTCCTTAGTATTCCTACAGATACCGATACTTTATATACTCCTTAGTATTCCTACAGAGACCGATAATTTATGTATTCCTTAGTATTCCTACAGATACCGATACCTTATGTACTCCTTAGTATTCCTACAGATACCGATACTTTATGTACTCCTTAGTATTCCTACAGATACCAGTACTTTATGTATTCCTTAGTATTCCTACAGATACCAGCACTTTATGTATTTCTTAGTATTCCTACAGATACCAGCACTTTATGTATTCCTTAGTATTGCTACAGATACCAATACTTTATGTATTCCTTAGTATTCCTACAGATACTGATACTTTATGTATTCCTTAGAATTCCTACAGATACCGATACTTTATGTATTCCTTAGTATTCCTACAGATATATCTACTTTATGTATTCCTTAGTATTCCTACAGATACCAGTACTTTATATACTCTTTAGTATTCCTACAGATACCGATACTTTATGTACTACTTAGTATTCCTACAGATACCAATACTTTATGTACCCCTTAGTATTCCTTCAGATACCGATACTTTATGTATTCCTTAGTATTCCTACAGATACTGATACCTTATGTACTCCTTAGTATTCCTACAGATACCAGCACTTTATGTATTCATTATTACTCCTATAGATACCAGTACTTTATGCATTCCTTAGTATTCCTACAGATACCAGTACTTTATGTATTCCTTAGTATTTCTACAGATACCAGCACTTTATGTATTCCTTAGTATTCCTACAGATATCAGCTGGTTATTTATTTTATTTATTTATTTTACATTTGTTAACCGGGGGTGTCTGACTGAGCCAAAAAGGCCCTTTTTCAGCAGAGATTTAAAAAAGTTCAGTTACAGGCTTACTGTTCTTGAACTGTTTGTAAGTTTCTTGGAGGCCATTTTTTTGCTTGGGCTAAAGGGAAGTCTCTCTGTTGATCAGTGGCAGTGAAAAACATTGAGCAGCCTGCCTGCCCCTGTGGGAGTGGTTACTGACTTGAAACTGTAGTTTTTTTGGCCATTTTGGGTCAATTCCAAACTCCTTCATCTTCCTCTCTTAAGACCTGGTTGACTCGTGGTTTTGGCGTCTTTCCAGGCTTGTTGGCTGTTGGTGAAGCACCCACCAAGAGGAGAAAATGCTGAGAGAAGAAAGAAGCCACTTTTGAGATTTTAAGTATTTTTCCTCTGTTTATTTGCTAAGTTTTTCTGCATAGCCGCCTATTTTGAGCATTTTCTGGCTTGTTAAACTTGATTTCTGCATTAGTAACTGTATTTAGAGCACAACCTAGAGCTGTTTACTGAATTTCCTGTTTGCACTTATTTTTAAAATCGTTTTTTTCTCAAAACTTGCATTTTATCTGTCTTTGGCCTAGCTCTCTTGTGTGGGGTCATTTACTGCATTGTTATAACTTGTTGATACTTGTGAACCTCTGCTATCTCTGAAAAAAAAAATAATAAATCTTGCTTTTTTCCCACTTTTCTAAGATTTAAAAAAGTTCAGTTACAGGCTTGCTGTTCTTGAACTGTTTGTAAGTTTCTTGGAGACCATTTTTTGCTTGGGCTTAAGGGAAGTCTCTCTGTTGATCAGTGGCAGTGAAAAACATTGAGCAGCCTGCCTGCCCCTGTGGGAGTGGTTACTGACTTGAAACTGTAGTTTTATTGGCCATTTTGGGTCAATTCCAAACTCCTTCATCTTCATCTCTTAAAACCCTCTTTTGCGCGGTTTTGCGCATTTTTGTGCATAGCGCAACAGCGGGCAGTGCCGCCTAATTGGGTTTAAACTATTCCTGGCTCCACAAAATCTGCTCTTCACTTTTTCCCTTAGAACTGTTCTATCTCTCAATTTAAACGCCATATTCTCATTCTAAGGCCCTTCACTGGTCCAATTAAGTAATCCTACAAGTTAGCACTATTAAACCATAAGCACTACTTACTCTTATACTCTCTACGATTACCGTGTCCTCTATTGGTCCATCTTAAATTCAGTTTCCCTATATTACTCTAGCATGTCCAAAGGTCAGTCAATGGTTTCCTCTCCAGTCCAGCTGGTGAATCTGGGAATTTTGAGGCAATGTTACAACTGTCTCATGTACACGGACAACCCTCTCCTCCTCCAAACAGGTTCAAATATATGTGAGAGATGCAACTATTTAGCCAAACTGGAGGCTGAGCTCTCTCATCTCAAAACTGGAGTAACCAGTCAGGAGGAGAAGGTAACCTCAAACAACACAATTCCAGTATCACATAGTCCCACCACATCAGCGAACCAAACACATAAATACACAAAAACATACTCGGAGGCTCTAAATAAAAATCTACCTCAGCAACAGAGACCTCCAAAGCAGACATCCAAGCAAACGCTACCTCAAAACAAAACACGCACAACACATAGCCCACAAAGTCAGTGTGCTAAGCAGCCACAGCCCTTAAGGCTGAATAACACACCTGATACTCTTGTAATAGGTGACTCTATTGTCAGACACACTGACGTCCCGCTCACCAGGCTGAATAAAGAGAAGGTCACGGTGAGCTGCCTGTCGGGTGCTAGGATCCACCACATAATGCAAGCACTCAGGTCACTCCAAAGCAAATACAAATATGACTCAGTCATTGTACATGCTGGTGTGAATGACCTGAGACGTACCTCCCTGGACTACATGAAAAGAGACATAGAGGAGCTCTCTGATTATGTAGCCAAGGCTGGTATGACCCTGACCTTGAGCAGCATCTTACCCTCACCTAGAATGATGCCACAGTATGAAGACAAAATGATCGATTTTAACAATTGGCTAAAATTTTGGTGTCATTCAAAGGGGATCCAGTGTCTGTCAGCCTGGGATGACATGCTCGAAAAGGCACGTTGCTTCGCTAGGGACGGCTTGCACCTGTCACCACTGGGCTTTCGGATATTGGCAAAGTCTCTTGCCACCCCAATAGTGCCTTTTTTAGGCAAGGCTCAAAAGTCAAACCCACCCCCATAGACAGCACAAGGAACAAGAAACTAAGGGTAATGCTGCTTAACGCCAGAAGTCTTAAGCTCAAGATGCATGCACTCGACGCTCTCCTCAGTATGGAGAACATCGATATCTGTGCAGTGACAGAAACCTGGTTCAAGGCTTCAGAGAGCACCCCAGCACTACCAGGCTATACCTCATATCATGCTTTTCGGCCCCAAAACCCGAACTGAACCACAAAAGGAGGGGGAGTTTCCATATTTATCAAGGATATCCACACCTCCAGGTTAGTGGCATTGCACGAAGTATCGGAGACCATCCATGTGCAACTAACAGTGGGCAAGACTGCTTTTCAGTTTATAGCATCCTACAGACCACCCTCTCAAAATCAGGAATCCCACTCGGCTTTCCTGAAAACATTGGAGAACATGAAGATCTCTCCGAACACCATTATATTGGGTGACTTCAACTACCCAAACATTGACTGGGAGCACTACTCAAGCCCCAGCACCTTAGCCCAAAGGTTCCTGGAAATTATAAACTCAAATGCTATGGAACAACTAGTCACCACTCCCACAAGAAGGGACAACATACTAGACCTGATCATTACCAACATGAGGACTCTATGCTCCACACCAGAAGTATATCCCTCATTGATAAGATCAGACCATAAATTAATTTCACTGGATGTCCACATCCCGACCCCAGCCCCAGCCCAGAAAACCACAGTGAAAAACTTCTCAAAAGCGAACTTCTCACTTCTCAAAACCGAAGTGGAATCCTTCAAGGCCACAGGGCCAGTGGAAACTACGGCCCAAACTGCAGAATCCTATATAAACGCATTCTACGGACATCTCCAGGAATGCATGGATCATGCTATCCCAAACAAAACCAAGACCCAATCATCCAAAGGCAGGCGTCCAGTCTGGTGGACCCCTGCCATAAATAAACTGTACAACAGAAGGAGGAAGCTACTACATGATAGAACAAAATCCCTAATAGGGAAGGCATCTCTGATCAGTACTAGTAAAAAATTACGATCCCTCATAAAATCCTCCAAGGCCAGCTTCGAGAGAAAAATTGCACAGGACACCAAAGACAATCATAAGGCTTTTTTCAGTATACATTGAACCCACAGATACCAGTACTTTATGTATTCCTTAGTATTCCTACAGATACAAGTACTTTATGTATTCCTTAGTATTCCTACAGATACCAGCACTTTATGTATTCCTTAGTATTGCTACAGATACCAACACTTTATGTATTCCTTAGTATTCCTAGAGATGCCGATACTTTATGTATTCCTTAGAATTCCTACAGATACTGATACTTTATGTATTCCTTAGTATTCCTACAGATATGTCTACTTGATGTATTCCTTAGTATTCCTACAGATACCAGTACTTTATGTACTCTTTAGTATTCCTACAGATACCGATACTTTATGTACTCCTTAGTATTCCTACAGATACCAATACTTTATGTACCCCTTAGTATTCCTACAGATGCCGATACTTTATGTATTCCTTAGTATTCCTACAGATACCAATACTTTATGTACTCCTTAGTATTCCTACAGATACCGATACTTTATGTATTCCTTAGTATTCCTACAGATACCAGTACTTTATGTATTCCTTAGTATTCCTACAGATACAAGTACTTTATGTATTCCTTAGTATTCCTACAGATACCAGTACTTTATTTATTCCTTAGTATTCCTACAGATACTAGCACTTTATGTATTCCTTTGTATTGCTACAGATACCAATACTTTATGTATTCCTTAGTATTCCTACAGATACCGATACTTTATGTATTCCTTAGTATTCCTGCAGATACCGATACTTTATGTATTCCTTAGTATTCCTACAGATACATATACTTTATGTATTACTTAGTATTCCTACAGATACTGATACTTTATGTATTCCTTAGTATTCCTACAGATACGTATACGTTATGTATTCTTTTGTATTCCTACAGATACCAGCACTTTATGTACTCTTTAGTATTCCTACAGATACCGATACTTTATGTACTCCTTAGTATTCCTACAGATACCAATACTTTATGTACCCCTTAGTATTCCTACAGATACCGATACTTTAGGTATTCCTTAGTATTCCTACAGATACCGATACCTTATGTACTCCTTAGTATTCCTACAGATCCCAGCACTTTATGTATTCTTTATTATTCATACAGATACCAGTACTTTATGTATTCCTTAGTATTCCTACAGACACCAGTACTTTATGTATTCCTTAGTATTCCTACAGATACCAGCACTTTATGTATTCCTTAGTATTGCTACAGATACCAATACTTTATGTATTCCTTAGTATTCCTACAGATACCGATACTTTATGTATTCCTTAGTATTCCTGCAGATACCAATACTTTATGTATTCCTTAGTATTCCTACAGATACATATACTTTATGTATTACTTAGTATTCCTACAGATACTGATACTTTATGTATTCCTTAGTATTCCTACAGATACGTATACGTTATGTATTCTTTTGTATTCCTACAGATACCAGCACTTTATGTACTCTTTAGTATTCCTACAGATACCGATACTTTATGTACTCCTTAGTATTCCTACAGATACCAATACTTTATGTACCCCTTAGTATTCCTACAGATACCGATACTTTAGGTATTCCTTAGTATTCCTACAGATACCGATACCTTATGTACTCCTTAGTATTCCTACAGATCCCAGCACTTTATGTATTCTTTATTACTCATACAGATACCAGTACTTTATGTATTCCTTAGTATTCCTACAGACACCAGTACTTTATGTATTCCTTAGTATTCCTACAGATACCAGCACTTTATGTATTCCTTAGTATTGCTACAGATACCAATACTTTATGTATTCCTTAGTATTCCTACAGATACATATACTTTATGTATTCCTTAGTATTCCTACAGATACCGATACTTTATGTATTCCTTAGTATTCCTACAGATACCAATACTTTATGTACCCCTTAGTATGCCTACAAATACTGATACTTTATGTACTCCTTAGTATTCCTACAGATACCGGTACTTTATGTACTCCTTAGTATTCCTACAGATACATATACTTTATGTATTCCTTAGTATTCCTACAGATACTGATGCTTTATGTATTCCTTAGTATTCCTACAGATACTGATACTTTATGTATTTCTTAATATTCCTAGAGATACCGATACGTTATGTATTCCTTAGTATTCCTACAGATACCGATACTTTATGTATTCCTTAGTATTCCTACAGATACCTATACTTTATGTATTCCTTAATTTTCCTACAGATACCAGTACTTTTTGTACTCCTTAGTATTCCTACAGATACCGATACTTTATGTATTCCCTAGTATTCCTACAGATTTTACTGATATTCATTTGACCTATATGTATTATATATGTTTTGTTATAAACACATTTTTGCTGCTGTGTGAATTAGTTCTTGGGGATAAATCAGTGGACTTTGTACTCGCTGTCCTCTTGATTATGGGTTTGATATCCATGCTGTTATTTTATCTAATAACTAATTAATAACAGTGATGATGTTCTTTGAAGTTGTACATATGTTTCACAACATTTAAATACCTAATTTCACACAGCCATTGTCCTCGTGCATCACTGACGCCTAAAGCACCTAGGCCATGGATGACTGCTCATTTTGTAATTTCCCATTATAGTCCCACTATATATATATATATATATATATAGATATATATCTTTATATATATATATATATATATATATATATATATATATATATATATATATATATATTCTTACCTTCATTACTATACAACATGCATTTCACTCCAAATAATAATCACCCCTCTATTCTAACACACTTTCCCTTTTGAACACAGCAACATAGTAAACAATCACCATTTCTACCTTAACACAAGATACCCTATATCACTATCTCTCCTCCCTCTGCACTGTTGACTCTTGTTTTCACACTTGCTTCTACCACATCACTATCTACATCATCCCCATCTTTTCCTTTCTTAACCCACCAGCATGTCTTCTTCCACACTCCACATTAACTTGATCCTATACTAAAATCATATTTCTCACGTAAAAATGCTTCCACTTTACGCACTCATACACGCATGCTCCACACTCTCACCATTACACTACTAATATTATGCTCTTACCTTACTTCCTATCATATTAAACTACACAATCAGACTTACCCTCCTCTACATACAGCATTACATCCCCACAACTTCTCTCAAACACACCAAACTCACTTAAACTCCTAAAGCTTCTGCTACACATTAATATTCTATTACAAACCTCCAGGGACACTCACCCCAGTGCAGTACCCAAATGTGGTGCATCAGCACAGCCCCAACCCTATTCCGTTACCACCTTTTCCTAACTTATTAACCCATCACTGTAACGCCAACCTGCTAATTCTTAATAATGATGTCAGGAGCATAATAAATAAGTTCCACTAACTACATGCTAATCTCTCACTATACTCTTCTGATATTGTGGTACTAACTGAGACCTGATTAAAACCAATCAACATTAACAATGAGATTCTTCATCTTGGATACAATATCCTACATAAAGTCAGAATAGCCAAAAAAGGAGGCGGGGTAGCAATTCTATTTAAAAACAACCTGAAAATAAAGGATTTAGATTGGACCTTTCTCAACTTCGATAACGCAGAAATATTATTCTCCAAACTAGAAATTAACTCCAAAAAACTTGTCAACATAATTGGATGGCTACATCCCTCCAGGAAACAATATAACTACCCTGAAAAACATACTGCAATTGGACCTCCAACTCAATACCACATGACACTATCATCACTGGCGATTTCAATATTGATTGCATGACCTGCTCCTCTCAAAATCCCGCACATTTTATCAACCTTTATGGATTTACCCAAATCATCCAATCCCCCACAAGAATAAATAAGGCAACCAAAAAGGAATCAGCCCTTGATTGGATGCTAATCAATAGGCCTACCCTTTTCCTCTCCATTCAGTCTGGTTGCCTCCCTGACAGCCTGAGTGACCAACAACCAGCCTTTCTACTAAGGCATCAGTTTCATCATAACAAACAATCAGATTACCAACTAATAGGAAGCAAAAAAAAAAAAAAAAAACATTTTATCACCTCCAATTTTGTATCAGCATTACAAACCTGTAAATGGGCATGTCTATAGCTACTTCCCCTAGAAGAAACAGTTTAATTCTTTAACACTACTTTTTTACATATCTTGAACACACATGCACCTTCTAGAACCATTAGAACCAAATCAAAGGCCACTCCTTGGCTAAGTAAAGAAACTAGGTCACTACTAATAACTAGAGACAAAGCCTGGAACCATTGGCATTCTACCAGGTCCCAAGCATCAAAACAATCATACTTAGAGTTCTGGAATAAAGCAGAAAAATCAGTTAAACAAGATACAATTAATTACTACCAGAATATGCAAGTGAAGCACTATAAAACCCTCAAATGTTCTGAGCAGCCATTAACCATATTCTCCTTCCAAGAAAATCCACCCCATCAACCAATAGCACCACTGAAAACATAGCTACCCAATTCAACAAATATTTTACTGAAATCATACTTGCCTTATCTAGTCTTCAAAACTCCCCTCCTTCCATGAGCCACCCAAGACAAACATTAGCAAAAACTCCTTTACATTCCAACTAGTCTCCATCAACAGCATAAAATAATTGCTTAAAAAACTAAAACCTGCACCCCTAGCCACCGACAGACTTCCAGCAGAATTTCTGCAAATTGCTGCTGATGCAATAACCTACCCTGTAAGCATCCTTATCAATAGATCTATGTCTGAAAAATAACGTCCCTGAGATGTGGAAAATCTCCCACATAATACCCCTACACAAAGGCGGTAATTTTACAGAATTGACTAATTATCATCCAATAGCCATACTATCCTCTCTATTCAAAATCCTGGAAAGATACATACATAAACAAATTATGAATCACTTACACACACATAAACTTATATCAAACTCCCAGCATGACATTCATCCCCCTTCCCCACCCATAGCACTACTACTGCATTAATGTCCTTCACCAATGTAGTAAACTACCACAGAAACACTGGGAAATTTGTATCTGCGATCTGCAATCTTTGACATGGTCACACATAGTAAACTTATCTATGTTCTTTCTGAGTTTAATATCAGTTAACCCTCTATCTCTTGGTTCCAAAGCTATTTAACAGGTCACCAGCAGGCTGTCCAATAGCAGAATGACCTCTCCCTTCTCCTTCCAGTTACAGTAGGAGTTCCCCTATGGCTGCGTTCTAGGACCCCTACTCTTTTCACATTATACTAACAATCTACATACTTTCTCTCTTCATGCTTCTGTTAGCCAATATGCAGATGACTCATCCTTAATCTGTTCTGCCTCCTCCCTACAGGAGCTCCCTTCAATTACACAAGATTCCTTTCGCTCGGTTGAAGCATGGCTCACAAACTGCAAGCTAATTCTAAACCCTAACAAGGCAAAACTTCTTCTGTTTAACCCAGCAAGATCCATCACATCAAGCCCCTCCTTCACTATTGTGTCCAAGGACAAAACCATCCTCTCTCCTGTAACTCACACTAAATGTCTATTTGTCAAAATCAAGCATAATATGAAATTTGACATCCATATCTCCCAGACCATAAAGAAAGTGCATAAAAATCGGATATTCTTTACAGAAATAAACAATTCCTTACTAAACAGGCTAAATCCGCCATCGCACACAGCAATCTCATATCTAATCTCCTCTATTCCTCGCCAGTACTAACAAATTTGAGAAAGGCTGAAATTGCAAACTCAATTGCTGCTGTAATAAAATAGTCAACTTTGCCACAGACTCTCCTTTCAGGTCACATCATTGTTCAGCTCTTAAAAACTTAATTGGCTTCAACTTCCCCAACTCCTCCTCTATAACCAACTGATTTTTACATATAAAATCCTTCACCAACTTGACAAAACCATCACCCTCCAAAATTTAATACGTCCACCCTTAAACAATAGATCACTCTGCTCAAGTAATAGATTACTATTACAGGTAACAAAAGCCAACAACACAGCTTGTAACTTCCTCTTCTGTAACTTCATATCTAAAAAATTAAATGCTCTGCCCCACAATATAGTATCCCATTCCTCCTTAATAAAGTTTAAACAAATGCTAAAAACTCATCTGCAGAAACATCTCTATGCTACTGCACCAACCCTGGTTAATTCACCCTCAGTTTCTGAAGCTATCTAACCCACTTGCATCAACTCAACTACAAAACTACTAACTTCAGTATTCTGAAAGTCTGATTTCTCAACTCCGTGTTCATTCTGCAATACTATATATCAACAAGACTAAAACTTTCCAGTTTATAATACCTCTCGAACCTAGAGATAGTATGTAAAACCACAACAGGCCTTTTATCATATCCATTACAGATAAGTCTATGTAGTGTGTTGTTATCCAAAATCTATGCTTTGGGTCACCTTGGACCACAAATTATATAACTCGCAAACTGCATTTTTTGTATATATTGTAACCTGTACCTTTCATTAACTGGATTTACTATCTCGCTTTCTGTAATGCTGTATTGTACATTGTATGTGTATGTTGTTATTTTACATTCTATTTTTTTAACTGTAATTTGAATATTTGTATCTAGTATTTGTATCGTGTATGTGAAGCTTTTCTCCCCATGCCTCTGCTGAAAAAGGACATGTGTCCAGTCGGACTTTCCTGGTTACCAAATGTAAAATAAATAAAATAAATAAATACAGTATAACAGTTTACAAAGTGTGTTGTGAAATGTTTATCCTTGGTATTTAATTAATAACTTTTAAATAGTTTCTTTTTAATTTCAGACAATGAGGATGGCAGTTGGAACAGAGTGATGTGCATTGAGTGGATGCACAGTCTTGAAGAGCTGCAGAGGGAGAGTGGAATGTTGACTATTTCATGTATAGTATGTACTAAGATGCATATTTCACTATTTTAAGGCCTGCAATTTTCAAAAATACATATTTATTTATTAGAATGCAGGAATACCCATCATGCATCATAGTAAGGCAAATGAAATCAGCAAATGGTAGCTGTCATTACAACTGTGTATTTGACATACAGTGCTGATGTATGTTGTACTTTTAATCCATTTTGTTAGCACACATTTTTTATAAATACATCCACAACATAAAGAACAGTTTGTTGTGTGTATCTGGCACACAGGTCAGAGAGCAAATGGTTTTGATACAAGTGTTGTGATTATTGCTTATGATGCATGATTTGGGACACATATATCTGCTTGTATTTTTTTGTGTTTGCTTTTAAGCCTTCTGATTCCTGATTGCTTTGAATGAGGATGCAAATATCTGTACACATGCAATACTATTAACAGATATATTACATTCTGATATGTGTACAGTTCTTTTGATTGAACAAATCACATTGTGTATAGTGTTGTACTCATCATATTGATGTGTGTTCAGCCAAATATCATGCTGCCTTTCTCAGAAAGTTGTTATATGTTGTGCCTATTGTCCACAATAATCTCAGATATCTTTCTCATGATTTATACACTGGCATGTTGTGTCCACTCATATATGCCACTGAATGCAAACAGTAAAATATATTTGTTGACCATTCATACATTTTTTACAATGCTAATGACACGTGTGTGTGTGTGTGTGTGTGTGTGTTTGATTTTTGTGGGATTGGTCTGCATGGTAGACATTGCTTTCTTTTCTGTTGTGTTTTCAATTAATCTTTACAGAGCATGGTACCCAGGGACATTCACCAATCCAAAAACAATGACATGCATGTGCAAGGCTGCTGCCTGAATCATCCAAAGAAGACTGTGATGATGATAATGAGGAACTGGTCCTGCCCCTACTCCAGCCATCCTACCTGCACCCCAGAGGAGACAACCCCTTGGACATGACAGAGACAATTTTCATGAGGAAATCAGGGAGGTCACTACCACTGTGTTTTAAACATGTGAGGGACATGATGGTGACCTTCTTCGATGAAATGGCATGGGCTATATGGGATTTATTCAGGATGATAGCTTGTGAGATTATTCATGAGTCTGTTCCACATCAGCCTGATCCCTCCAGTTGGTAGGTCTTGCCTTTGTGCTCCACTTGGGTTCTGCTGCCAATATGGTGATTGACATGCAATGACTGGACTGTGTATTCACTCTTGTGCATGCATCTCATGTATCTGTCATGCTTATGTATTATTATCATGTGACATTTACTGTGGTTTCAGTGTGTGCATGACATACATTAAGACATTACAATGTCCAGACACATTCAACTGTCTATGCATTTAACCTGTTGATAGTGCTGCAACAATAACAGCTGTCCTACTGGGTCGACTGACAGACAACATATATTGCCCATAGTCCAACACTAACAATGTCATATGCCCTGGATGTCTGTTTTGCCATATCAGCTATGTGTACCATAAAGACATATCATTCCACATGGTTTTGTATGATACTTGTCATGATGTCCCACTCTCATGATGTGGTGTTGTATGTCATGGTTTGGCAATACTTATGCCATGTGGGGTCATATACAGGTATATCCTGTCTATGTGCAGTCTTCCTTATCTGACTACATCAAAGAGCAAGGTAACATTGATCTGCACACAATGTTACAGATTACACAGTCTTTCACAGTACATTACAACATGTTTGCTGTATGTAACATTTCTTAACCCATGATGTAGTGACATTAGTGTACACCTTCCATAAATAGTTGCATACATCATGACTGTATGTATGTGTGCACATATTCATATACATACGGACAAAGATATGTAGCTTTGACAAGTGAGCACACAGTGATGTACTGCAAATGTGCTGTAATACTGCTAACAGAGGTCTCCTGTGCTCCATAATGAGCAGTTTGGTTGACATACATATGCATTTCTTTATTTGACATTTGCATGACAGTATATGTGCAAGTGATTGAAATTTATAACCTGCTTACCTATGCTTGTTGATGTGACATGATTGCACATTACTGTGTATGTATGTTTTATACATGTCCAGTTTTCTGGATATCAGCAGTCCATCTGTCCATTTCACATGAATTTTCTATTTGTTTAAATGGATGTCTGTGTGTCTTCTACAGCACTACGTGTGCTTTACATGTGCATTTGCATTGTGTCATCTCAATGTGCCCTGTTTTACTATGATGTGGTCTCAGGTTGTCCACTACTTTAATAAGTCCCTAGTGTTTATTTCAGGTATGTTTGTCTTTGCCAAAACTACTGTCCATTGCCAGTTGTTAATTTGGGATTGTGAACATGCGCCAAATGTATGTGCAATTTACAATGTGGGACATTGCACAAAAGTTGTTGGCTAATGCTTGCAATGTGTCCTTGCTCTCATTCTACCTGTGAGTTACTCAGTGTAGTTTTTAAACATCCAACTGCACAACCTGCTATAGTTAATGTGATGTCCCCACTCTGGCCCAGTAATCAAGGAGCCTAAATCCTCAGCATTGGCAATGGAGAGGGATGTTCACTTGAAACAAAAATGGACACACCCAGTGTTTCCAGATGCAGCTCTCAGCATTAAGCACAATTTCCCTTAAGAGCACACAGGGAACACACTCAGCTTGGGGCCTGGGTTTCTCTCCAAGTCCCCAGTAAGGGTCCCCACTGGCACAGCTGTAGAGTCAAGTCCTCAGCCAAGCATCCAAGCCAAGTCCTCCAGCAGCTGCTCTGTGAAACCAGTGCTCCGTGTCCCTGCTCCAAGTAGCTAACACACAAACACACACACACCCACACACACACACCCACACACACACACACACACACACACACACACACACACACACACACACACACACACACACACTCACACACTTACTTTGAGATTCGATTTTCACACACACACACACACACACACACACACACACACACACACACACACACACACACACACACACACACACACACACACACCCCTGGGAAAGCCTGGCACAGATTTACTATTTATGCCCCCTTTTGCCCAGGCTATAAAGTAGTTAAACTGCCACCAGACACCCCAAAGCCAGCTACTTTAAGGCTCTTGCAGGGGGACCCAATTATACTGAGTGAAATTAATATTAATACAAATGGTAATGTTGACCCAACAGCTAGGTTTTTCGGAGTGGCCACAGGGTCACCAATAGATGTAAGTACTCTCAAAAGTTAAAATATTTTCTAAAGAGCCAGCCGCAATGAAAAGTTTAAATATATTTAATAATAAATAATAAAAGAACATGAAAATGCTAAATGTCTATTTACAATAAACACTAGAGTTTCAATTATACAAGATATTAAAAATAATACAGGTAGACAGGTTCACACAGTTACAGAAAAAACAATGCTTAACTAATCTCACTATATTTTCCTGATTGATCTAAAGAATTATTATTCCCTGGTTACTTACTAGAGCAAGGCAAGATGAAGTAGGTGAGAGATCCTTCTTTGTCAGGTTACAAAAACAGAGTACTCTGAGACTTCAGTCTCACCTAGTATTAAACATTCCTTTTAGTGATGGATTACCTAATGACATCACATACATCTGGTCATCTGACTTCTGGTTCCCATTGCTTCAACCCCATTGCTAGAAACTGCCAGGATTTAGCACCTACGTGTTAACAATACACATACACAGAGACTTGCTAAGATCAGCCACAGCTTCTGGAAGTCATAAAACAATTTCAAACCTCTACCCTTTCAGAGTAGCAAATAGTTTACCTCAATAAGAATGCAGGAAGCTTCCTAGTATAGACTTTTTGTCTCTGGCTGCATTGAGAACTGTAAAATACAATCATTATGGCTTAGGGCCATAAATTTAATTTCAAAACATTTTCAAAGTTATCCTCTTCTCTTCCAGTATCCTCTGTTAAAACATATACATTTAATTCAGTTGCAATAATATATGTACATTCCTTTTTCTGTCCAGCAGGGCACACTGTTAGTACATTTTTAACACAAGCAGCTTTACAAATACTTTTTTAACACACGCATCTGTACAAATCAGCTTGATCTACAAATGACATATAATTCTTTGCAAAATACCAGCTAGCCATGCTGGCATATGTTACACATCCACTGCCCTACTTCTATCATTGCTGGCAATACCTCACATCATCACACTCAATATTATGTCCTGTTAGATTTTTTAACATATTATTACATGTCATTGGTGTATGTATGTGTATTGACCTTGATTTCCAGTACATTCCATTTATAGCACTGACACATATACATATACACATGTACACATGTGTGTTGCCTTTGACATGACATATGTGTATAACATACACACATTTGATTGTATCCACCTACTTGTGTATGTAGCAGCATTGGCTGATCTTCTGCAGTACTCCTGTTTGCCACTGTGTTTAGTTGTTTGCCTTTCACATGCATGGTTGTAGGTTTGGTTCTGTCTTCTGTGATGTTCATAGGTTCATAGGTTCATAGGGTCATAGTTGTGTACTAGGCTAAATGGCCCTGGAGCCTTTACAAGCCTAGTCCAAAAAAATTGCCCTTTCACCATGCCACCAAATGTTAGTTCACAGTGCCCCTATCCAGTAGGGCAATGGGAATGATTCCTGGAGTGAACTTTTAGTTACTCATCCACTCGTCAAGAATGACATGAATAGGAAGCTTATTCCAGAGTATGAGCAGTCTTTGGGAGATGAACCTGTCTCTCCAGCATGTTCTGTTAGTTGTGGTAATGAGGTTGTGATCTCTGGAGCGTGTGGCACGGGCGAATTGGGATTTCGTTAGGTGTAGCATTTCAAGTAGGGCTGGGTCGGACATGGCTTCGTAAGTCAATCAGAGATCACCTCTAAGTAGGCGATAAAAGACTGAGAACAGCTGAAGTTTCTTGAGTCTGTCCATGTAGGACATGTGTTTAAAGCCTAGGATCCTTTTTGTGAGGTACTTTTGTGGCCTTTCCAGCTGTTGTAGGTGTCTGTTCAGGTACATGCCAACTGGGGCATTATATCCGATGATTGGCCTAATGCAGGATGAGTAGAGAGGGATGATGACCTCTTTCTTCCTGGATATGAAACCTTTGGTTATAAGATGTGCCACGTAGAAGGACTATCTGACCACAGTGGCAATGTGGTGGTTGAAGGTGAGGTGGCTGTCGACCTGGGTGCCCAGATCTCTTATGGCCCCTTCAATGTTCAACGGGCTTCTATCAACATGGTAATTCATGGGAACTGAGTTTTTTACAAAGGGGATGATAATGCATTTTTTGGCATTAAGTTTCAGGCCATAGTTCCGACACCAGTCATTGGTCTCAAAGAGGCCCTTTTGTAGGATGTCTGCATCACTTGGGGAATTGATAATGACTCCTAGCTTGCAGTCATCAGTGAACTTGGTCAGCCAAAGTCCTTCTGTGCTGGCCTGGACTTCTGAGAAGTAGATGCCAAACAGGACAGGATCCAGGACTCTGTGCATCCTGTCTGTGAACCAATTTGCAACCCATCTAGTGATGTAAGGATTGATGCCTAGTTTGGTGACTTTATCAATGCTACCTGAGTGGAGAATGGTATCAAAGGCCTTGGCCAGGTCGAAGTAGGCTGTATGCACTGCCTTACCGTCATCCACAGCCTTGGTGACTGCCTTGAAGAAGTCAACCAGGTTCAGCAGGCAGGATCTCCCCTTGACAAAGCCAAACTGTGCGAGGTCAAGAGTATAGAGATTGCCTACATCTTTGTTAAGCAGGTCCATGATGATGCACTCCATAGCTTTGCCTACCAGACTCATCAGGCTAATGGGAAGATAGTTCCTGGGGTCTGTAGTTGCTCCCCCGTTTATGGAGTGGGATAACTATAACAGTGCACCATTCATTAGGGACATAGCCTGAGGTAAGGCTGTAATTGAATAGGGCACACAGATATGGTTCATGTGTACCATTGATTGACCTGCATTTGGTCATCTGTGATGTGGCTTGGCTAACACCTGCACTGCTCATGGACTAATTGGATATATGTATATATGGAATATATAGAAGCGTAAACATTGTATGCATTTTCCATATTCTGCCATTCGTCATATGATTTCTAATGATAGCTGCAGTAACTGTTGTCTGCAATGAAAGCCTAGTACAGTTTTGTCAGCATGTAAAACAACTGGCCAGTATGTCTACATTTTGGCATGTTTTGGGTTCAAAACCACAGAGAGAAATGTTAATCAACTCCCCCCATAACATTTTTTTTTCAAAAATAATATTGCAGTAGTTTATATTACGTTTTATGTTGTGCATGGCAATGACTCACTGATCTAGTTTTTCTAGGAATGTTGCCATAATCTTTAATGGCCTAACAACATCAGTTGTTGAACAATAGTTTACAAAAATCATGTACTGAGTGTTAGCTCAGCATGTAAGGGTACAGGCTAGTACATCTACATTTTGTGTGCTGTGTGTTCAAGTCTTAAAAGGAGACACATATCTTAAACTGTTATACTGATGTCATATACACCTAGCATTCTTTTAGCAAAGCATTTTACACTTACTGATATTGATTTATAATTTCAGAGATGTTGTAAACAACTTGGTTATTCACTGAATTTCTACTATATATCTGCAATCTGTAACATTCTGTTAACATCAGCTATTTAACAGCAGTGTCAGTACATCTCAGTAAATCCCGTTATATCTCTGAGGAATTTATTAAGGTAATATTGTGTTCTGTTTACAATGCTCTGAAGCACTGCTTTGTCATAAAATACTGACGTCAATTATACAACAGACTCAGACTGTAATTTTGAGGGACTGTGATGGGCCCACTAACAGTTGCAATGAAGGGCAGGGAACATGTATGTCTTGAAGTAGTGCAATTTCAAGGTGTGCACTGTGATTCTACTTTATTACCCTGGAATACACCTCTACCGTTAGTCATACGCATCCAGGTACAACTGCCTCACATTATGCAACATATGGTAATGTGATAGTGCATAGGTGTTTTTCTTCTGCATTTCTCCATGGCTGGTATGCATCCCCAACCTGTGACAACTATCTACTACATGTGTTGTGCAGTGTGCTGTCTGTGTAGTTAACTTGTCCATAATGTTTTTCACCAACCTGTTCTATGGGTACACCTGCTGTGCTTACCTTCACCTCCTCTCTCCCTATGTTTGTGTTGTGTTATTTGTTCTCTGGGTGTACCTGCTGTGCCTACTTTCACCTCTTCTATCCCTGTGTTTGTGTTGTGCTATTTGTTCTACATGTAGACCTGCTGTGTTTACCTTCATCTCCTCTCTCCCTATGTTTGTGTTGTGTTATTTGTTCTCTGGGTGTACCTGCTGTGCTTACCTTCACATCCTTTCTTCATATGTTTGTGTTGTGTTATTTGTTCTCTGGGTGTACCTGCTGTGCTTACCTTCACATCCTTTCTTCATATGTTTGTGTTGTGTTATTTGTTCTCTGGGTGTAAATGCTGTGCTTACCTTCATCTCCTCTCTCCCTATGTTTGTGTTGTGTTATTTGTTCTCTGGGTGTACCTGCTGTGCCTACTTTCACCTCTTCTATCCCTGTGTTTGTGTTGTGCTATTTGTTCTACATGTAGACCTGCTGTGTTTACCTTCATCTCCTCTCTCCCTATGTTTGTGTTGTGTTATTTGTTCTCTGGGTGTACCTGCTGTGCTTACCTTCACATCCTTTCTTCATATGTTTGTGTTGTGTTATTTGTTCTCTGGGTGTACCTGCTGTGCTTACCTTCACATCCTTTCTTCATATGTTTGTGTTGTGTTATTTGTTCTCTGGGTGTACCTGCTGTGCTTACCTTCACGTCCTTTCTTCATATGTTTGTGTTGTGTTATTTGTTCTCTGGGTGTACCTGCTGTGCTTACCTTCACGTCCTTTCTTCCTATGCTTGTGTTGTGCTATTTGTTCTCTGGGTGTACCTGCTGTGCCTACTTTCACCTCTTCTATCCCTGTGTTTGTGTTGTGCTATTTCTTCTACATGTAGACCTGCTGTGTTTACCTTCATCTCCTCTCTCCCTATGTTTGTGTTGTGTTATTTGTTCTCTGGGTGTACCTGCTGTGCTTACCTTCACATCCTTTCTTCATATGTTTGTGTTGTGTTATTTGTTCTCTGGGTGTAAATGCTGTGCTTACCTTCATCTCCTCTCTCCCTATGTTTGTGTTGTGTTATTTGTTCTCTGGGTGTACCTGCTGTGCTTACCTTCACATCCTTTCTTCATATGTTTGTGTTGTGTTATTTGTTCTCTGGGTGTAAATGCTGTGCTTACCTTCATCTCCTCTCTCCCTATGTTTGTGTTGTGTTATTTGTTCTCTGGGTGTACCTGCTGTGCTTACCTTCACATCCTTTCTTCATATGTTTGTGTTGTGTTATTTGTTCTCTGGGTGTACCTGCTGTGTTTACCTTCATCTCCTCTCTCCCTATGTTTGTGTTGTGTTATTTGTTCTCTGGGTGTACCTGCTGTGCTTACCTTCATCTCCTCTCTCCCTATGTTTGTGTTGTGTTATTTGTTCTCTGGGTGTACCTGCTGTGCTTACCTTCATCTCCTCTCTCCCTATGTTTGTGTTGTGTTATTTGTTCTCTGGGTGTACCTGCTGTGTTTACCTTCATCTCCTCTCTCCCTATGTTTGTGTTGTGTTATTTGTTCTCTGGGTGTACCTGCTGTGCTTACCTTCATCTCCTCTCTCCCTATGTTTGTGTTGTGTTATTTGTTCTCTGGGTGTACCTGCTGTGCTTACCTTCATCTCCTCTCTCCCTATGTTTGTGTTGTGTTATTTGTTCTACATGTAGACCTGCTGTGCTTACCTTCATCTCCTCTCTCCCTATGTTTGTGTTGTGTTATTTGTTCTCTGGGTGTACCTGCTGTGCTTACCTTCATCTCCTCTCTCCCTATGTTTGTGTTGTGTTATTTGTTCTCTGGGTGTACCTGCTGTGCTTACCTTCATCTCCTCTCTCCCTATGTTTGTGTTGTGTTATTTGTTCTCTGGGTGTACCTGCTGTGCTTACCTTCATCTCCTCTCTCCCTATGTTTGTGTTGTGTTATTTGTTCTCTGGGTGTACCTGCTGTGCTTACCTTCATCTCCTCTCTCCCTATGTTTGTGTTGTGTTATTTGTTCTACATGTAGACCTGCTGTGCTTACCTTCATCTCCTCTCTCCCTATGTTTGTGTTGTGTTATTTGTTCTCTGGGTGTACCTGCTGTGCTTACCTTCATCTCCTCTCTCCCTATGTTTGTGTTGTGTTGTTTGTTCTCTGGGTGTACCTGCTGTGCTTACCTTCATCTCCTCTCTCCCTATGTTTGTGTTGTGTTATTTGTTCTCTGGGTGTACCTGCTGTGTTTACCTTCATCTCCTCTCTCCCTATGTTTGTGTTGTGTTATTTGTTCTCTGGGTGTACCTGCTGTGCTTACCTTCATCTCCTCTCTCCCTATGTTTGTGTTGTGTTATTTGTTCTCTGGGTGTACCTGCTGTGCTTACCTTCATCTCCTCTCTCCCTATGTTTGTGTTGTGTTATTTGTTCTACATGTAGACCTGCTGTGCTTACCTTCATCTCCTCTCTCCCTATGTTTGTGTTGTGTTATTTGTTCTCTGGGTGTACCTGCTGTGCTTACCTTCATCTCCTCTCTCCCTATGTTTGTGTTGTGTTATTTGTTCTCTGGGTGTACCTGCTGTGCTTACCTTCATCTCCTCTCTCCTATGTTTGTGTTGTGTTATTTGTTCTCTGGGTGTACCTGCTGTGCTTACCTTCATCTCCTCTCTCCCTATGTTTGTGTTGTGTTATTTGTTCTACATGTAGACCTGCTGTGCTTACCTTCATCTCCTCTCTCCCTATGTTTGTGTTGTGTTATTTGTTCTCTGGGTGTACCTGCTGTGCTTACCTTCATCTCCTCTCTCCCTATGTTTGTGTTGTGTTATTTGTTCTCTGGGTGTACCTGCTGTGCTTACCTTCATCTCCTCTCTCCCTATGTTTGTGTTGTGTTGTTTGTTCTCTGGGTGTACCTGCTGTGCTTACCTTCATCTCCTCTCTCCCTATGTTTACCTTTCCTTCTATTCTTTAAAAAAAATGGGGCCTATTCTCACCAAAAAATATTCTGCATGACCCTCTGAATTTCCCTCAGATTTTCCTGTTCCAGTATTCCTCTTGTTTGTTACTCTTCTTCACCCATATCCTACATCTCCTCTTCTGTCACCCACTTTTCCCTTTGTGTGTGCATTATTTGTGTTACCCACACAGGTCCTGTTAGTAACTGTTAGCTGCTGCAAAGTGGCTGTGAATACCCTTCGCATTTAAATTTTTTTGTTAGGAAATTTACAGATTCCATCGAAATCCATAAATTCAAATCAGATTTGTTTATGGTACATGTATTATGTAGATGTCCTTAGCTGTCTCTGAGTTGTGTAATGAGTGATGTGAATATATATAATACAAATAGCCTTACAGCTTTGGAGCACATATTACAAGTTAGTGGATGACATAGGGACATATCCATGACTGTCTACTCCTGCAAATTTCTGTTATGCTTGCCATGACATTTAATTTGGGATACTTGGCATTTTTAATGTGTGTGTGTGTGTGTGTGTGTGTGTGTGTGTGTGTGTGTGTGTGTGTGTGTGTGTGTGTGTGTGTGTGTGTGTGTGTGTGTGTGTGTATGTGTGTGTGCGTGTATGTGTGTGTGTGTGCCTGTTTTGGGGGGGGTTCACTATGGAGTCAGTAATATTCCATAGTTGTCTGTAACGTTAGTGTACAGATTTTATCTGTCTAAACAACTAACATGATTCTTGATATTTGATATCTTTCCATTTGTTTGGTAATGTACAATGTTATTTCTTATACTTAAGGATTACTTGCACATTTATATAGTAGCTGTTAGAACTGCAGTACACCATTGTGCACTGAGGTATTCTGAATTTCTTGTCATATATTAGCATATTACAAACTTATCTGCAAGTTTCACACTGAGGTCAGCATAATATGCCAGATTCCAAGAACTTTATGGAATCATCCCCACTCTCTCTGTGATTGTCACACTCTTGTTAAAAACACAAGCACATCAGAACATTTGATTACAAATGTTTGCTTGATGGCAGAAGGAAAATCTGTCTAACTATAGGTTTCCTTTAAGGACAAGTCTGTTGTTTTTTTTTCTGCCAGTTAAATAAGTGAGTCCTAGGTTGTTGTAATGGGGTTTATATCACATCATTGAAAGCTCAAAATTATGAAGTGCACATCATCGAACACAATATCTCGAACCACCAAAACATTGAAACGTTGTGAATGGCTGTCCCCAATGGGGACATGGAACATTAAGGGTGTAGGCAGGGGGGCAATCCCCCCCACGTGGGGGGCTGCTACCCCCCACACACCCCGATACTTAAATATACCAACTCCGAGATCGCGTTACAGTGTAGGAAATGGAAATCTTCCATTTCCGCACTGTAGTGCACAAAAGTGCGATCTCCAAAATGGTATATTTAAGTGGCAGGGGGTGTGGGGGTTGTAGGGGGTGCAGGGGGACTTGCTCCTGCATGTAGCAATCTGTTGTTAATGTGCACTCCACATTTTGTTGTTTTTCTCCCCCTTTCAATGTTATGTGGTTCAATGTATTGTGTTTGATGTTGTGCGCTTCAGAATTTTAAGCTTTCGATGATGTGATATACACCCGTTGTAAAGGCCTTTGTGTATATTTGAGTGAAGGATGATAAAACAAACATTATCATCCATTTTGTTCAGCTACAGACATTCCATGATCAGCATTCCATGCTTTCAGCCTAAGTGAATATAGAGGAAAAACTAACTGATTCTGTGACAGTAACCCAGGTCAGTTAGTGCGTGCGATCACTGATGGCTGGACAGTAACCCAGGTCAGTTAGTGCATGCGATCACTGATGGCTGGGAGGACTGGACTTGAGCAGCATTTTTACCGTCTCATTTATCCCAGGCATACCTGTCCCCTGTCCAGATTTGTACTTCATATTTTTGTTTGTTCCTCATAAAAGTTGTAGTTTTGTTGAAAATCATTGAGGTTTAAAGCCACTAAATGATGAATACCTGAGATTCAGATGTTCAGACTTGACATCTTTCAGAAAATATATGCTAACACCAAATCCTGCTATTCTAGCAACTGTATAAGTTTAAAGAGCAATATTTAAAATCTGCTCCTGATTTGGGGTCTTTGCCCCCCCCCCCATTATGTTTCATAGCGTTTTCAAGTTTTTTACATGAATTGAAATAATTTACAGCAAAAATAAGAAAAAAAATATTAGGTATGAATATAAAGCAGAAAATGAATGGGAAGGAAAATTAGAAGCACTTCTATTTACTCACTTTCTCTGTCTAAAAGAAAATAACAATAAAACAGGCCTGAGTCTGCCATTCCATGACAAGATGTGGACTAGTGCACTGCATCAACCTATAACTCATTCTTTGTATAATGTCTTACCATTTGTAGGGTATACGTTTGCATTACAGAAGCATTAAGCCTATGAGAGTTACTATAACATTGTGTATCCTAAAGTAGGTTTTATGGTTAAAGTGACAGTGGTGTACGCACTGGTTATCTATGATGTTCCCTATTCCCATCCATAATTACTTATTACTCACCTCCAACAGTGGACTTGGGGGGTGGGGGGCTGTGTGGATAAAATTTAGGGAGGCACTATAACTGGTCTGTTGGGCCATACACTCTCCTTCTGGCTGTTGTTCTAATCTGGAGATATTGACAGTAGCTGACTTTGGCTAAGGGGAATTACTCCTAACATTCATTGAGTGTTAAACACTGGCTGGAGGCATTATTCACAGTGATCCTTCACAAAGAGGGTTCAGGTGCTTGTAATATAATGGGGAGAGGGACTTATTTTCTATCCTGTGTGTTGGGTTTAAGCCAAAGTCAAGTTTCCAGTCAACTATCTTCACCAACAGGGTCCCATACTTTGAAGGAGGGTCCCCTCATTATTTTGGCTTTGTCCAGATTTCTTCTGCTGAGAGGTTGAGAGGTATGATTTAAAGGAAGAAAATCTGCTTGTGCATACAGTTCCTGGGTGAAGACTGGGGACTCTAATCCTGTGGCACAGATTATGATTGACATAATCACGTATTGCGTTTTGGTTTTAAGAGTGGATACATCATAAGAAAAAGACCTTTAAAGTTGTCAAGATGACAGTATAATAAACCCCGCTACTTGAATGATTACGTACAAAAAATTTTCCACATATGAGGGTCTGCTGCTGGGGATATGAGAAGCTTGAGAAGGGGGTACAAGAGATGGCTACTGGTAGGTGGTTGTGTGGGGGTGAAACAAAAAAAAAAAAATAACTCAAAAGTTGCAATTCATTTTTATGATAAGAAAAGGTAGGAAAACAGAGTTATACATGGAAATAAATGCCAAAAACTCTTCAGCTACAGTCAAAGCATACAAATGTAATCCTATGTGAAAGTTTTATCCAGCACATTACCACTAAAAAGCAATTTAATAAGTTTAACATTTTCAGAAATGTTCTGTTTAGAAGTAGTTAGTGTAGTGATCAGAAATGCAAACTAATTCTGACAGAACAAAAGCTTACAATTTTGTACTACTATAAAACCATTTTTTCCCTTTGGAAATAACATGATTTTACAACCCTAAGCTAAGAGTTCAAAGTCTTAGTATATAATTATTTTTAATTGGGAAAGGTCTGAACCTGTGTTTCATTTTGGTACATTTTAACTATGTGAGATGCACAAACCACGGGCATCTCTTTTTACCAGCATCCAAGAATGTTTGTCAAGTAACTTCCCCAGAGTCACAAAGCATGTAAGTGGATTGTAGGATCATAGGATCATAGGAAGTTACTAGGCTATAGGCCCTGAGGGCCCTTATAAGCCTAGCCAAGAGTTTAGCCCATGTTTAGACAAGTCAACACCTGATGCCCCTGTCCAGCAGGGACACGGCTGGAATACCAGGGATGTATTTTCTGTTTCCCATCCAGTTATTCAGGTTATGCTTAATAAGGGATAAAGAGGTACTCTGCTTGACATGGAGATGGAGTCTATTACACAGATGGGGGAGTCTCTGGAACACAAATATATCCTGCCAACAAGTCCTATTGATGTCACAGACCAGGTTGAGGCCACACGTGTGGATTACTCGAGTGCAGCTTGACTTGTGGATATGCAGCAGTCCCATCAAAGCAAGGTCCAAGATCGCCTTGTATGCCAGACAGAGGACACCTCTGAGGAGTATGTATGAAACTGAGTAGAGGGATAGGGCTTTTAACCTATCTGTGTAAGGTAGATTTTTGAGGCCCTGGATTCTCCTGGTGAGGAACCTCTGTGGTCTCTCCAGCTGCAACATGTGCTTTGTGACGTACATGCCAAATGGGGTGTTGTACTCAATAATGGGCCTTATAAGGGAAGAATGCAGGGATGACCTCTTTGTTTCTGGATGAGATACCTTTACTTGTGACATGGGCCATGTAGAAAGCTTTCCGTACAATGGCAGTAACATGGTGGTCAAAAGTCAGGTTGGTATCAAGTTGGGTGCCCAAATCCCTCATGACTGATTGTGTGCTTAGGACATTGTTATTAATGTGATAATTTGTGGGGGTGCCACTCTCCCCAAAGGGGATGATGATGCATTTTTTTGGTATTCCAGTCATTTGTTTGGGTGAGACCCTCTTGGAGGATGTCCGCATCACTAGGGGAATTGATGACAGTGCCCAGCTTGCAGTCGTCTGCAAACTTGGTCAGCCATAACCCACTGGTTTTGGCCTGCACCTCAGAAAAGTATATACCAAATAACAGAGGCCCCAAGACCAAACCCTGGTGTACACTGCTTGTTATGGGTCTACTGTTTGAGGTGGCTTCTCCTATTTTGACTAGGTGGGTTCTGTCAATGAGCCAGTTAGGTACCATCTGGTAGCATACAGATTGATGCCTAGTTGAGAGAGTTTATCTGTTATGCCTGAGTGGGGAATAGTGCCGAAGGCTTTGACCAGGTCAAGGTAGATGGTGTGCACTGTCTTCCCCTTGTCCATGGCTTTGGTGACTGTCTCAAAGAAGTCAACCAAATTTACAGACATGAATTCCCTTTGATGAAGCCAAACTGTGTGGGATCGAATGTTTGGAGGTTGCCAATGTCCTTGTTATTGAGGTCCATGATAATCCATTCCATGCATAGTTCTCAACTAATCAAGGTCACTATTAGACAGAGGCACAGTAAACTAAACCTTAAAAAGGGCACAGTATAATCAAATCAAGGGGTGGCATAAGCCATACAGAATCGGGCTAGGCTTATAATTGCCCCAGGGCAGATAGCCTAGTATGAACCTATGAACCTAAGGACAAATCTCAACAGAATTAGGGACAGATCCAGAAAAAAAATTAGGGACAGTCAGGGACACTTTTAAAATATTAGTTCTATTAACTTGAGACATTAACAGAATTGGAGAATGTGAATTAATATACATTTCTTGAAGTAAAATAATTCTTCAGCTTTTAATTATTGTCATTATTTATTAAGTATAATTCAGCACCTTTTGTCCAAAAGGCACCAGTGTTAAGAGGGATTAAGAAGGACAGGGCTAAAATTTGAGTCAAAATCAGGGAATTTCCATGGCCTTGCAGATCAGACTAGTTAGGCTGATGGGTCTATAAGTTCCTGGATCGGTGGATGCTCCACCTTTGTGCAAAGGGATGACAGTGGTTATCCTCCACTCAACTGGGATGAAGCCAGTACTCAGGCTTTGGTTGAATAGGGCATCTTATAGTGCTGCAAGTTCCTGCCTGAGTTCATGTAGGATGCAGCCTGGGATGTTATCAGGTACCGTGGAGGCTGTATTTTTTGCCTTTGAGATAGCAGTGATGAACTGTTCCCTAGATATAAGGGGAAGGGGGCAGGTACTGGGAATGTCCTGATTTACTGATGGGGAGACAGAGGGGTGAAGTTTTCTCTGCATCTGTCAGCCATCAAGTTTGCTATATCTACAGCATTTGTATATGTGGTGTCCTTGACTACCAGTTCTGAACAGATCTAGGAGCTTCCTTTCAGACTGCGGACATAAGTGAAGAAGGCCTTATGATTGTCTTTAGTAGATGTGGCCAGTTTGGACACGAAGTTTGCTTTGGAGGATTTTATGAGTGCTCTTATTTGCTTGTTCAGGCTATGGAGCAATTGCTTTCAATTGGGCACCTGCTCCTTCTTGGTCCTGGACAGCAATTGTTTTCCTTTTGTTATAGAGTTTATTTATTGCAGATGTCCTCCAGACAGGTATAATCTTCCTTGCGGAGGATGATTTAGTCCTGTCGGGTATTTCTGATTCTATGTATCTATATAAATGCTCATATAGTGCTTTGGTATAGTTTTGGATACTGTTGCCAGTTCCGAGAGAGGGGGAGGGGCCTGTGAAGATGTTTATGACATCCCTTAGGAGGCTGTAATCAACTTTGGAGAAGTGTTTTTGTTTAACCTTAGCTAGAAGGGGGTTGGGGGAGATGGTGACTTTGAAAGTGACCACTTTATGGTTGGATCTTACCAGGGACGATGATACTATATGGATGCTGCAGTGGTTACTCATGTTGGTTAATACCAAGTCCAAGATATTATCACCTCTTGTGGAGGTATCGACAAGCTGTTCCAAAGAATTTGCATTGACAAAATTGAGGAATCTCTGGGCATTTTTGTTCTGGCATGAGAAGATCTTCCGGTCAATGTTTGGGTAATTAAAGTCATCCAGGATTAGGGTAAAGGGTTGAATATTGATAGATTTGAAGAGGTCCAGACAGGCGGATTGGGCATCTTCAGTAAGATTTGGGGGCCAAAAGCTACGTAGATATGATTTGTATAGGGGTCTTGTCAATGGATAACTGCACCTGGAGTGTTTCCTGTGCATCATACTGTTTGACTAGCCAGGAGGTTTGTATGTCTTTAATATATATTGAAATTCCATCTCCTTTGGCTTTACTGCCCACAGTTTGGGGTCTAAATGTATGATAGGTTGAGTAACCAGGTAAGGCTGGGGTTCTCTTAGCAGCTTTGAACCAGGTTTCTGTGACTGCACAGATGTCAACATTTTCCAGGTTAAGAATGCTTGCAATGAGTGCAGATTCATATTTAGACTCCTAGCGATTAACAGCATGACCTTTAATTTCCATTTTGTTGACATTTTTATGTTGGTAGTTTTAACCTCATAACTTTTTCTAAAAAAGGCACTATGGGGGAGACAGGAGACTTTGCCAGAAGCCTGAAGCTCGAGTGAGACAGATGCAGACCGTCTCTAGCAAAGAGTCATGGTCTGTTCATCATATCTTCCCAGGCTGTCAGGTAGTGGATCCCCCTGGAATGATACCAGAACCTAAGCCAATTGTTAAAGTCAATCATTTTCTGTTTGTATTGAGGCATCATTCTGGGTGATGGTAGAATGCTGCTTAAGGCTAGGGACATACCCGCCTGGGGCACATATTCATCAAATTCAATCATGTCTCTCTTCATGTAGTCCAAGGAGGTACATCACAAGTCATTCATGCCAACATGGACTATGACAGAGTCATAACAGTACCTGTTGTTGAGAGACTTGAGTGCGTATGTGATATGGCGGATTCTGGCCCCTGACAGACAACTAACCGTGACTTTCTTCTTATCCAGCCTTGTGAGAGGCACATTTGTATATCACACAATGGAGTCTCTTATGACTAATATGTTGGGTTTATGGTTAAGTCGTATTGGCTGTGAGACACAGGTGTGTGAACTATGCATGATATGTGGTGTGGAGGGCTGTGGAGATCACGTGTGTTCTTGCCTCGGAGATCTCCTTTGTTTGGGTATGTTTTCATTGATGATCTCTGCATATGTGGGTGTTTGTTGTGTAGGTGTGGGTGGTGTTTGAGGTGTAGTGATTGTGTTGACAACCTTCTCAGTGCCAGATATACTAACTTGTGAAGAGTTTTTGAGGAGAGAGCATGGACTCTAGGTTCCTATAGGCTCTAGATGGGACAGAATCAAACCCAGGGGTATAAGATAAAGCTTAATACAAGCATACTAGCTTGTTAGGAGAGGGCATATACTTAGGTTCCTATAGGCTCTAGATGGGACAGAATCAAACCCAGGGGTATAAAATAAAGCTTTATCCGAGCATACTAGCTTGTGAGGAGAGACCATGGACTCTAGGTTCCTATAGGCTCTAGATGGGACAGAATCAAATGCAGGGGTATAAGATAAAGCTTAATACAAGCATACTAGCTTGTAAGGAGAGAGCATGGACTCTAGGTTCCTATAGGCTCTAGATGGGACAGAATCAAACCCAGGGGTATAAGATAAATCTTAATAGGAGAGTACTAGCTTGTGAGGAGAGAGCATATACATAAGTTCCTATAGGCTCTAGATGGGACAGTATCAAACCCCCTATAAGATAAAGCTTAATATGAGCGTACTAGCTTGTGAGGATAGAGCATATACTCTAGGTTCCTATAGGCTCTAGATGGGACACAATCCAACCATGGGGTATACTCTAGGTTCCTATAGACTCTAGCTGGGATAGAATCAAACCCAGGGGTATAAGATAAAGCTTAATACAAGCGTACTAGCTTGTGAGGAGAAAGCATGGATGCTAGGTTCCTATAGGCTCTAGATGGGACAGAATCAAACCCAGGGGTATAAGATAAAGCTTAATATGAGCGTACTAGCTTGTGAGGAGAGAGCATATACTTAGGTTCCTATAGGCTCTAGATGGGACAGAATCAAACCCAGAGGTATAAGATAGCTCTAGATGGGACAGAATCAAACCCAGGGGTATAAGATAAACCTTAATACGTGTGTACTAGCTTGTGAGGAGAGAGCATGGTCTCTAGGTTTTTATAGGCTCTAGATGGGACAGACTCAAACCCAGGGGGGATAAAATAAAGCTTAATACGAGCATACTAGCTTGTGAGGAGAGAGCATGGACTCTAGGTTCCTATAGGCTTTAGATGGGACAGAATCAAACCCAGGGGTATAAGATAAAGCTTAATACGAGTGTACTAGCTTGTGAGGAGAGAGCATATACTTAGGTTCCTATAGGCTCTAGATGGGACAGAATCAAACCCAGGGGTATAAGATACTTAAGTTCCTATAGGCTCTAGATGGGACAGAATTAAACCCAGGGGTAAAAGATAAAGCTTAATACGAGCGTACTAGCTTGTGAGGAGAGAGCATGAACTCTAGGTTCCTATACACTCTAGATGGGACAGAATCAAACCCAGGGGTATAACATGAAGCTTAATACCAGCGTACTAGCTTGTGAGGAGAGAGCATGGACTCTAGGTTCCTATAGCCTCTAGATGGGACAGAATCAAACCCAGAGGTATAAGATAAAGCTTAATACGAGTGTACTAGCTTGTGAGGAGAGAGCATATACTTAGGTTCCTATAGGCTCTAGATGGGACAGAATCAAACCCAGGGGTATAAGATACTTAAGTTGCTATAGGCACTAGATGGGAGAGAATTAAACCCAGGGGTATAAGATAAAGCTTAATACAAGCGTACTAGCTTGTGAGGAGAGAGCATGGACTCTAGGTTCCTATGGGCTCTAGATGGGACAGAATCAAACCCAGGGGTATAAGATAAAGCTTAATATGAGCGTATAGTCAGAACCTTCTTGCTGTACTTCATATTTTTCAAAAATCTTGTAAATATTTGTTTGCAATTTTGTTAATATTAATTGTGTGGAGTATACATTTTCTGGCCACCATGCAATAGTATTTAACTTAAGTGCAGGATCTGAGTTACCTCATAATCTGCCTTCCCCTATCCTTAGGTAGTACTCCAAGGTAAATCTACTCTAGCTAACTGTTTACCTAGTGAAGTTCTAACAACCTCCTCACATTAAAGACACGCTTCACATGTGGTCTTACTCAGATACAAGTTCTGTGCCCACCTACAGGTTTGCATTGAGGCTTATTCCCCATAAGCCATACACACTTTGCCAAATTTAAGAACAAACCCACTTGGTAGAACCCTAATATTAGCAAATTATGCAATAGGAGGAGGCCAACCATACCATGTAAAAGCAAAATTCATACCCCTCAGCTAGAAAAGATCTCAAAAAGTTCAATAAAGAACTTAGAAATAAAATAAAATCCACCAAAATTAACAGAAATTGAGGATTGCCACTCCATGCTAAGCGTAACCCCAAAGCCTTCTTCCGCTATGTCAGGAACCACAGAAGTAATACCCATCAATGCTCTGAGTTAATACAAAATAATGTCATCAACTCATTCTGAAGACATAACCAACATGCTACAAAGGGGAACCATTACTGATGCAGGAAACGATAAACCCCAAATCCTCACCAGCCTTATCTGTTAGGCAATGGAGTACCTCATTATGGAACTCATCCACAAACACACAGGCAGTCTTAAAATCCTGGAACCGTACAAGTTAGGGTTAGTTAAAGATAGATCATGCCTTCTAAACCTGGTTGACTCTTTTTAACAAGTCACCAAGACATTGGACTCAGGAAGATCAGTTCACACTGAGTGCATGGACTTGACCGAAGCCTTTGATACCATTCTAGATTTTGTCATCATTGATAAGCTAAAGAAACTAAATGTAAACTCATTGTATGAAAAACTATCTGACCAGCAAAACCCAGTCTATTATGCTGGTGCACACTCTCAACCAAAAGAGTAGTTACCAGTGGTGTACCCCAAGGATCTCGACTGGGACCACTCCTCTTTAGTATGTGCTACTCTGACATGAAGGCCTACAATAAAGGCCTGCGGCTGATGAAAGTTGTTGATTGCAAAATGGTAGCTGTCCTAAACATACTCACTGACCACCAGCGGTGTTTAGACCTCATCCTCATATTAAATGCCAAAGAAATGCAGCATTGCATTCTTTGGCAAACCCTGGTTTCAGTTCTCTCATTTTTATTTATTTAACATTTGTTAACCAGGAAAGTCCGACTTGGAATGAGTCAATTTTCAGCAGAGGCCCGGGGAGAAACACTCCAGATGCATATCTTTGTAATGTGGGAGGAAACCGGGGCACCCGGAGGAAACCCACATGAATGCACGGAGGACATGCAGACTCCGCACAGAAGGTACCCCATCCAAAAATTGAACCGGAGAACCTCTTGCTGTAAGGTGACAATGCTACCGCTGCACCACTGCACAGTCCAGATCACATACATAACACCTTACTAAAAACTAACTTAGTCATTAGGGACTTCAGCATTTCCATTGTCAATGAACTAACCTTTGACTACCACATTGCCATGGTTGTTACTTATTTATTTATATTTGTTTACCAGGGTAGTGCACTTATCATATCCTTTTATATAGCCAGACTAATCACCAGGGGTATATCTTCTATATCCAAAGAAGACAACAAACCCCTCTATCCCTCCTTTATCAGGCCAACTATAGAATATAATGTACTTATCTAAACACATGACCCAACTTGTGTGAGATCACAGCATCTCCTTACTAAGACAAGTAAGTGTATGTCCACTTTGAGCCTCAAAGGATGCAGTCCTATGCAACTGCCTTCACAACCACATAACTAATAACCCCCTAGACACCTAGTCAAGAGATTTCAGCATCCATCTCAGTATAAGTAGATCTTGTTAGCATGACAGGTATGTATCAAATAGAATACATGTTTTATGAAATAAACATCCCCTCAATGAAGAACATAGTAGTTCCCTGACCCTTTTAAAGAGCAACCTTGATGAGTGGATGGGCAGTTTGTAAGTACACCCCAGTCTGACCATTCAAGCTCTTATGGAAAGGGGGTGAAACTAAATGCAAAGTAATTCATCCTGATGGGGGTGTGGTATTAATTTGTCTCTAGATAAATTCAATGTGGAATCATCTGGGTAGGCTAGTAATTTTCATCAGATAAGCAGCCTAGTATGAACCTATGAACCTATGTCATGGCCCATAGCTGTGGGCCAGACACTGCCTGTTTGCTAGTACCATGCCTTATTGTACCCACCTCTGCCTCACATAGGGTTCCACTGATGACTTCCCACTCATCTGCTGCTGCCCCAGGTTTACATGGCAGTGCTATGATGTTCCAACATTGTAATTGCTTCACAGCACTATATTCTACATGAAGGTGTGGGACAGAAGGGTTCCTATTACGTTGTCGATGTTTTACAACTTCGAACACCATATGGTCAAAACCATATGTTTGAAGTTGTAACACTTCGAATACTTAAAAAAAAAAAAAAGAAAATCAGAAAAAACTTACCTGACTGTTTTAAGCAGGGGGCCAAGCCCCCCTGCACCCCCCCCCTGCTCGTTAAATATACCAACTCCAAGACTGCATTATAATGCAGTACAGTGCAGAAAGGGAAGATTTCCCTTTACTACACTGTAGCGCGATCTCGGAGTTGGTATATTTAAAGAGTGGGGGGTGTGGTGGGTGCAGGGGGGCTTGCCCCTCCTGCTTAATACAATCAGGTAAGTTTTTTCTTTTTTTTCTTTTTTTTTTTTAAGTATTCGAAGTTTCACAACTTTGAACCTATAGTTTCGACCATATGGTGTTCGAAGTTGTAAAACTTCGATTACGTAATAGGAACCCGGGACAGAAATATCTTACTGCAGGTATCTGGTTAATACAACAGTACACCACCCAGGTGTATCCAAACTTTGAAAGCAGGCCTTCACACCTCTGAGCTCATATTCAATGGTGTCACATGTTGATGAGAGTGCAGTGTTGTACTCCATCTCCATCATGATCTGGGGCTATTGATGGTGGTCGTAAGCTACATTTCCTAGGTATATCTAACATCACCTACATTATGTAATAGTAGGCACAAGTAAGAGAAGTCTGATACTCACATTCCTGGGGTATGAATATCCAGGACTCTATGTGGGGCAATATATGCACCTACCAACTAGATGACACTTTGGCAAGTCATCCTGCATGAAACATTGATGTAGATTGCATGTCTGATAGATGTGGGAATCGTAGGAACTGCCTAGAAACACACAGACACATTGTATTTATTATCCTGTGCACTGCTTAACACCTGTCAGGGGATGGAGTGGAAGCTCTTCCAAATGATATACCTTGTTATGAGAAGCAGGGAATGCCATGATTGTAATATGGATGCATTCAATGATCACCTGGACCTAAGGAAAAAGGCGTTTATATTACATTATTGAGTGATGAAAAGAGTGAACGCTCTTTCTTCAAACCAGTAATGTTGAAAGTCCTAAACAGCGAAGACACGGAACAGCAAATTTTTTCCCAGGGAAAAAATTTGCTGTTCCTCAAAAAAAAAAAAAAACCTTAAAACACACACCCCCGTACTTAAATATATCAACTCTGAGAGCACACCATAGTGGAGGAAATGGCAAAGTCCCGAAGACATGGCCCACCGTTTTTTTTCTGTGTCTTCACTGTTTAGGTCTTTCGACATTATCGGTTCGATGAAAGAGTGTTCGCTCTTTTCATCAGCCGATAATGTAATATAGACCCGGAAAATGGGCCATGCCATAGGGTGCCAGCACAGTGCACATTCTCTCTCCCCCCTGCTTTTTATGAAAACCAAATATGCTCCTCAACATGCTATGGCATAACATCAAGCAAATGGCATAGGAATTTAAGTATTGACACCTGCGAAACTACTAACATGTCACCTGCCACACACTGAAAGTTCCTCAAAGCAAGGTAATTAATACTACACAAACCTTCATGTATAGTAGGAGAGGCATTCCACACACACACACATAGATTCATAGACTGTTACTAGGCTAACAACCCAGGGGAGCCTTTCTAAGCCTAGCCAAGTTTTAGTGAAAGAGTATTGGCATCCTGCATTCAACTAGGACTTTGAGGGCCAGGCATCTAAAAGCTACCTCTGTCCATAAGGGAGATGGCTGCCAGGCTCGGGGTCAATTTCCTATTGCCCATCCACTTGTCTAAGTTGTGCTTAAACTGGGTAATAGACAAACTCAGCTTCACATAGATGGGAAGCCTTTTCCATAGGAAGGGCACTTTCTGGGACACATATCTGCATCTCCAGCATGTTCTGTTTAACTCACAGACAAAATCCAGGTCCCTAAAATGTGTATTTCTGGTACTGTTTGACTTTCGAATATGCAGGAGATTCATAAGTGTGGGGTTTGTGGAAGCCTTGTAAGCTAGACATAGATCACCCCTCAGCAATCTATAGGAGACTGAGTAGAGTGAAAGGGCTTTAAGGCGCTCTTCATAAGGCAGGTTTGCTACATGTTGTACTCTTTCTGTAAGGAACCTTTGAGATCACTCTAGTTGCTGCATATGCCTGATCAGGTACATAACAACGGGAGCATTGCACTCTTTGATTGGTCTGATAAGGCAGAGTACAGTGGGATAATGACCTCTTTGGACCTGGATGCCATGCCCTTGCTTATTAGTTGCGCAACATAAAAAGGACTTCCTCACCACTGTGGTCACATGGTGGTCGAAGGTAAGGCTACTGTCAACATGGGTACCCATACCCCTGACCACTGGGCTGGCTCTTTGGGTCGTATTATCAACATGGCAATTTGCTGGGATTGTTGATTTCCCAAAGGGTACAATTATGCATTTCTTAGCACTGAGTTTAAAACCATGGCTTTGCTAACATTTATTAGTCAGAGATAGACCTTCTTGAAGAATGCTAGTGTCAGCAGGGAAGTTGATAATCCTCAGTTTGTAATCATCTGCATACTTAGTCAGCCATAAATCTTCAACATTTGCTTCCATTTCAGAGAAATACTGTAGTTGCCAAAAAGGAGTGGGCCCAGTACAGAGCCCTAGGGGACTCTGCTAGTGACTGGCCTCTTACTGGAGGTGGCCTGGGTCCTATCAGTAAGCCAGTTGGTTATCCATTAGTTGATAAAAGAGTTTATACCTAAATTAGTGAGCTAGTCTATAATGTCTGAGTGGGGTATTGTATCAAAAGCCTTGGCCAGGTCGAGGTCAGCTATCTGCACAGTCTTGCCCTCATCCATTGCTTTGCTGACCCTCTCAAAGAAGTCCACCAAATTTAATAGGCATGGCCTTCTTTTAACAAAGCCGAACTGTGATGGGTTCAGCGATTGCAGGATACCTATGTTCTCATTTATCATGTCCATGATGATTCTACCCATGGCCTTAATATGAGGCTGCTAAGACGTATGGCCTGTAGTTACCCAAATCAGTTGTTGGACCTCCTCTGTGCAGGGGAAGGACTGTAGCCACCTTCCATTCCTTGGGCACAAAACCTGACTGAAGGCTCCAATTGAAAGCTGATTAGAGAGATCATGATTCATGCTATTTATTAAACATCATGGGATGTTATTAGGGCCCACGGATACAGTGTTTTTGGCCTTGGAAAGTGCATTAATGACTTGTTCTGTAGTAATGGTTGGGGGGATTGTGTTATGTGGTATTTCCTTTGGACTATCGGGGGAAGTTAGGGGAGAAGTTGGAGCTGAATCTATCAGCAAAAAGGTTGGCAAAGGTCTCCAGTTCAGTGTGGGTGATGCCATTTACAATAAGTTCAGAGCATTGTTGTGTTTCTATCTTGATTCATTGCGAGAATGGCATATGTCTTCTAACTCGTATTTGGTGTCTCTATCCATATGGTAGTGCAAGACAATGCCCTGTTAATGGAGGTGCTAGTCGCTGGTGGACCCTTCTGTGAGTTGGATGGCAACAATACTTAATACCACAGACAATGGCTGCAAAGGTGACCAATGATACTGTACACTATGAAATCCTGGCATTCAGAATAGTTGATCAGTGTGGATCACCCTGCTGTTTCTGAATTGTCTTATGTGTTTTATTTCATGTTTTGCATATGAAGAGTGTCTCATTAGCATGTTGATACTCATTTGCATACCATTGTGTAATTATTTGTATATGACGCGTGCTATGTCATTTCCAGTAACGTGGTCACGCTATGTGTGTCTCTGAGGTTTTACCCTTCTCTCTGAGATATCACTCAACACACTACTTCACATAAGAATCTGCATTTATTTATGAATACCCCGATATTTTTACTAAGTACAGCATTGCTATCCCATTCAAATTCACTCAACTTATTCTAATGGAGCAGCCAGCCATTACTGTAGGTTCTAACTACTTAGTGAAAGACCTACTGAATCAGTGCATTTAGCTGTTTAATGCATGCACACACACATCACACATACACTATATATATATATATATATATATATATATATATAGGTTTACCACCGCATAACTGAACACACGGCAGTCGAACCTAACAATGATGGAGTCCGGTAACTACATTTTTGCATGTCGAACGGTTGGAATGTCGCAAACCCACCAAATGTGACATTTTCGACTGCTCTACATCCAAATTGAGTGCTAACATGGGTCACAAATGGCCGCGGGTTTGGATTCGATACAGTTGCATTCAGCAATGTTCATATTTGCCGCACTCCTTTCGGTCATAAGGGCTCGATCATCCATCCGTTGGTTATACGGTGGTAAACCATATATATATATATATATATATATATATATATATATATATATATATATAGATAGATAGATAGATAGATCTACATCTAATAAATATAGGTATATCTACATATCTATCTATCTATCTATATATATATATATAGATAGATATAGCTATAGTGGGAAATGTTTCAGTGGAATGTTGACACACTTCTGTGCATACTCTGAGGTTATTCATCAGACCATGCAAACATTTAAAACAGTACTTTTGCAGGGAAACACGCGAACTGCACTCCCATGCCCCCTACCAATTATTTATTCCAACTCTGGGATTGCAGAATCTCAGGGTTTGTGTAATCTTACACAATTATTGCCCATCTGTTTTGTTGATCAAAGTGTGTTGGGTAAGAGTAGTGAACCAATAGACAGATAGATATCACTATATTCAGAAGTTGATCCTTTTTATAAAATTATTCCATGTCTTTTCAAAATGCCATATAATTTATTTTATTTATTTGGGACTGTGCTTTGATGTATTGGGAAAGATTGCTACTTCCCACTATTTGGTTCTCCAGTTCAGACCTAAGTTGAGTGTCTGCATACATCTTTGCTGATTGCTTCTGTTTCCTCCCACATCCCAAAGAAATGTTATATCTGAATTAGTGAGCCTCTAAATTATCTACAGATGTGTGCAAAGGATATGAGCTGATATGAGTGTGCATGCTGTGATTAACTGGCATCTTGTCGAGAAGAAGTTCTTTGCCTTAACCCCATTAAGAGATGGCATGAACTCCAACTCCTGCTCAGCCTTGAACAGACTATCAGAAAGTAAACAACTTAATTTTTTGCTAAGTAGCTTATTCAAATGGATAGTGTCCATTAGACTGGAAGCCCTGGAGAAGAACTTGAGCACAACTGAAGCATACTAAGGTACAATCTCAGCAGAGACACTAGCCTTTTGGCCTTCCCAGCATCATAAGTGTGCTTGCTATGTCTTGGGCCACAACCTTCATTCATGAGCCAGATCAGGTTAAAAGAGAGCTTACTAATGTGCACTTGTGAAACAGAAGGATAAGGTGAGGTGGGGACGGCCTGAGCAGCTTCAGCAGGAGACCTTGGTTGTAACTAAATATAGAATGAGAACCAAGAATAGAAATAGAAGAAATGAAGGGAAAAATGTTCAAAGATATGTAATGATGTAATAAGGCTACTGAGAGTGATTGAAAGGTGAACAAAAATTAAATTTTAATGAAATGAAAGAAGTTGAATTATACTTGTGAAGAGAAATGATGGCCTGCACCTGTCACCCCTGGGATTCTGGATACTGGCTAAGGTTCTTGCCGCCCATATAATGCCTTTTTTAGGCAAAGTTCAAATGACAAATTCACCACCGTAACAGGAACAAGCAAGCAAAAACTGAGGGTGATGCTACTCAATGCTAGAAGTCTAAATCTCAAAATGCACTCACTCGAGGCACTCCTTAAAATGGAGAACATCGATATCTGTGCAGTGACTGAGACCTGGTTCAAGGCTCCAGACAGCACCCCTGCACTACCAGGCTATAAATCATACCACACTTTTTGGCCATGTAACCTGGACCGGAATGCCAAAGGGGGAGGTGTGTCCATATTCATTAAGGATATCCACACATCCAGGCTAGTTGCTCAGCATAATGCTGCCGAGGTTATCCAAGTGCAACTAACTCTGGGCAAAACTGCAATCCAAATTGTAGCTTGCTACAGATCACCCACCATGCCCCAGGATTCCCACTCCTCTTTTCTTGATGTACTGGAAAATATTAGGGTTCAACCAAACACCCTAATAATGGGCGATTTCAACTACCCCACCATTAACTTGGAAAACTACTCACGTACCAACTCCTTCGCTCAACGCTTTCTGGAATTCATAAACTCCAATGCCCTGAATCAACTTATCCACACACCAACCAGGGGCAACAATATCCTAGATCTAGTCAATACCAACATGAGTGACCGGTGTTCCACACCTGAAGTCAACTCCTCATTGGTCCAATCTGACCATAAGCTAATTACCCTAGATATCCACATCCTGCCCCGACCCCCCATTAAGGAAACCATGGTAAAAAATTTCTCCAAAGCCAACTTCATGCTTCTTAAGACAGAAGTGGTGAACTTCATGACACCCATGCAGATGGACAATACAGTTATGACTACTGAATCCTACACAATTGCACTTTACAAGCACTTACATGACTGCATGGATTGTGCTATCCC
>NC_056736.1:769847601-770005101 GCF_019279795.1 Protopterus annectens | reverse complement strand
ATCAAGACTGTTAACAAAAATGTGTGTGATATAACAGAAGTAAATAGGAAATATTAAGTGCAGCTATTTAATAACAGATAACGTCTTTCCACAAAAACACAGGACAGTAAGGGAAAGGAAGGGGAGAAGTCAAATGCCTTCATGGAAGTATCAGACAGAGAAAACTATAAAGCAACTAACTCAAGATGTGAGTATAGAAGAGGGAACAGATAAAAATACTTAGAAAGATAAACATGATAAAAGCAACATCCGATATTAGAACCGACCAGGATTTACCATACACTATTGCAAATAATCAACTAAATATATCAGCACAGACAGAGAAACTTAGAAGATATAAATAAAAAGTAAAAGTACAAAATAAGCAATTCAGTGATGATCCAAAAAGTTTTATAGAGGAGTGGGAAACAAATCAAAAGGAATAGAAAGTCCAGCAAAAGAAGAAGAAATAGACACTGGCAACTATGAAAATCCTGTGGAACATAACAAAGATGCTGAATGGATAGAAGAAGTAAAAGAAACAGTAAGACATTCAAATGCACAGGATATAAAAATAGACGAACTAACAGCCAGAGAAACAGAAGTAAACTTAGGAAAACCTCATTAATGGAAAACCCCAGGCAAAGATGCAGTACCTAACCTCTGGCTAAAAGTATTAACATTGTTACATGAAGATTTAGCCCTGAGTAAAGACCGTTTATATGCACACCTCAAACAGAGACCAGCCTGGTTAACAACATGAAAAATGATACTCCTCCGTAAGAGGGAATCTGAAAGCTATCCTAAAAACTATAAACCAATGACTTGCCTTCCAATGATGTATAACTTTTTTTGATTTCTCCATGTCTTTTGGGTTTCTAATACTATGATGGGAATGGATCCCATTCGTAAGTCAAAGCACAATTAAAGTTCATGAAATTAGTATTGTTTCAGTCTCTGATGTCAGCTGAAAGTGCTCTTTGCAGCACTCACAATGTCCCAGTAATGACTCCTTCTGCAGTTCGTATGGATTTACATGTATTGGTAACATATCTAAATACGATTGTAGACTCTTTTTTTATAAGACCCGTTGCTCCAACTATTATTGGAACTGTCTGGGTATCTTTCTTCCACATTGTTCTCATTTCTGCCTGCAGATCCTGATATTTTATGGCTTTGTGTGTGTCTCTCTGTACTCAAGACACTGTAGTCACTGGCTATAGTGATTTTAATGATCAGTGCTACTTTTGTCTTCTTTTCATTGACCACTATATCCGGTTTTCTAGCATCTGTCTTTTGGACTGTTGGTAATGGGTGATCCCATGTGATATAAACTTCATCATTTTCTATGATGCTTTGTGGATCATATTTCCAGTGTTTTTCATCCACTTCAGTACCATAATGTTTGCACAAATGCCAGTGCAGCAGTCTTGCCACATTATTATGCCGTTCAGTATACAGTTTTTCTGCCATTAGTATATCCCAGTCAACAACAAGGTGTGCGACTGTTTCCAATTTGGTTTTACAAAACCTGTATTTGTCTGTTTCTCCCACATGTTCAATGGACTTTGTAAGCCAGCGTGTATGTAGACTATTATCTTGGGCTGCCAATATTAACTTTTCATCTCTTGGTTTGAATTTGCTTCTCCTTAACCATTCCTGCGTTCATTCCTGATCAAGATGAGGTTCTTCCAGAAGTTTTCTATACTTGCAACTATATTTATGCTTTTTCCACATTTCTTGCCTTCTCATCTGATCATTCACCTTATATTCTTTCTTTTGTTTTTTGGCACATTCAGTTGCTGCTTGATTTTTATCTACTTCTGGTTTGATTTCAATTCCTGCTTGACGCCGGTATTAAGCAGAAAACCTATATACTGGATTTGATGCTGACAGAGTTTATAGTTATTTGGAAGAAAACTCAATCATGGCAATAGAACAAAAGGGTAATAAAAGAAAGTCATATGGAACAAAGAATCATTTGTTAAATAAAGTGATAATGGAGGACTGTAAAAAGGGGACGAATCTAAGTATGGCATGGATAGACTACAAAAAAGCACCCCCATTCATGGATAAAAGAGTGCTTAAAAATGTATAATATGCACCCTACATTGATCAATTACATTACAGCGACCATGAAACAGTAGCAAACCACTTTGCACCTAAGCCGAGACAAAGGACAAATAATTATTCCAGGAATAAAATTTGAAAGGGGGATATTCCATGGTGACTCTCTGTCATCGTTGCTCTTTTGTCTTGTCATTAACCCATAAAGCTCACGACTTGAGAGATTAGCTCTTGGTTACAACTTAGCTCCCAGAAAACAACAAAGTGAAAAGACTTCTCATCTTCATTTTGTGGATGAATTAAAACTGTATAGTTTATCAGACAATGAACAGAAAGCACAAATGCAAGTGATCAAAACTTTCTCAGATGATATAAAAATGTCATTTGCTCTTGATAAATGTGCAAAAGTAACCTTTAAAGCAGGAAGGCTGTAACAACAAAAAAATATCAGTCTGGGACGGGAATGTGATATAAAGGAACTTGTGCAGGAGAGACTATTTAAATATTTGTGAATTGATGAAAGATCAATAATAAAATATAAAAAAATGCTAACAAAATTTAGTAAAAATATTTTAGCAGACTAAAATTAATACTGAAAACAACTTTGACATCTAGGAGCAAAGTCAAAACTATAAACCAATTTGCTCTTATTCTAGTTTAGTTTTGGGATGATTAACTGGCTCCAAATGGTACTGGATCACTTGGACAGGAAAAATGCTTCATACTTATCAAATGATTTAAAAAATCAGTGGATACCAAGATTATATATTCCCCATTCTGATGGCGGTATGGGCCTCCTCGAAACTGATTATATGTATAGATCAGCAAGTATAGGACTGCATACATATCTGCTGAGCTTACAAGATCCAAGCATAGTGAATTTACTTTAAATATGAGGAAAACAAGTCTAAGATGACTTCCCTGTTTAGTTTACCTGAAGCATAACAGTGTCAAGCGGGAATGGAAATCAAACCAAAAGTAGACAAAAATCAGTCATTAACTGAAAATGCCAAAAAACAAAAGAAGATATATCACATGGGATCCCCCATTACCAACAGTTGAAAAAAACAGATGCAAGAAAACCAGATATAGTAGTCCTTGAAAAGAAGACAAAAGTAGCATTGATCACTAGAATCTACACCGAGTAATTACAGTGTCTTATATACAAAGAGACACAAAGTCATACGGTACCAGGATATGCAGGCAGAAATGACAACAAGGTGGAAGAAGGCTACCCAGACCAGTTCCAATAGTAGTAGGAGCAATGGTTCTCATAAAAAAAGAATTTTCAGACTTATTTAGATATGCTACCAATGCATGTAACTCTTGAATTGCAGGAGTCTGTTCTGGGAACATTGCAGATGCTGCAAAGAGCACTTTTGGCTAACATCAAATATTGAAACAATACTAATTTCATGACCTTTAATCATACTTTGACTTAGGACTGGGGTCCATTCCTCTCATAATATTAGAAACCCAACAGACTTGGAGAAATTAAACCGATATCTCTCTCTCTGTATACATATATATATATATATTATTTTTTTACTGAAGGCTATATTAAAAGAGTAATTCTGTGGTCATCATACAAAGCACCAATTTCCTAACAAAATGAACTGTATCAAAATTAATTTGATAGCTTAATAGTCATGTAAGATGTTACAACCCACACTATAAACAAGCCAGTGAACAGCTCAAGTGAAATAAATATCTACTGTAGGAACCTAATCACTGTTGAATGCCAATATAATTATTTGAAACCCTTGAAAATGCATGTCACTTATTTGTGAACAACAAAATATAACAATATTAAATAAACTAGCTAGAATAAAGTATTTATGCAAGAATTTGTAATTGAAATTGCACCAATTTTATATGCTTGGTTTAACAATAAAATTGGATGATAACACTTTCATTTATGCAGAACTTGCACTGCATTTTAAATCATGTGAGTGTAGCTATTGTCATGCATAGCAAAGATCAAATCAGAAACAGTAAAATATGTAATTTTAAAATCTAAATTTACTTTGGAAAGCTTTACAATATTCATTAGAAAGGTGGGAAAATGTGCATTTCCATTATTTCTGTACTGATATAGTTTTTAAGAAACTGGCACAAAACCATTAGCTTACTTCAAAGCAATAATTAAAGAAAAAAGTAATTATAGTATTATCACACGTTCTGTTTTGTTGAATTGCCTTCCGTAAAATGTTTTAAAGTCATTCTTAATTATTGCCTGGTTGTGTGTGATAAATTCATTCTGAAGTTTTCATTCATTGGTGAGATTGCTATGCTGTTCCTGCTGGAGCTGATATACTTGAGTACTGCAACTTATGTTAAAATTAAAACCATGTACTACATAGTGACCTTGATGTCACCTGACCTTGTAGATTAGAAAACCATCTTGCCTGGATATTGAAATATGGACTCTTATTCCGATGGTCAGAATCTTCAGTCTAGCAACTTTCTAAGCAGTAACTATTTCAAATAAATTACCATTACAAATGCAAAGTGCTAGATATTCTTCCAATAATCTGATTGATTTCTGTCGTCTGGTCAGCCTAATTGATCTCTTCCAACTTCTGATGACCTGCTGGCAACCCTGGCAGTTACCATGACTCCCATATCTGGCACACCTCACAGCTCTACCAGAGGTTTTCCAGGGCTGATGTCACACAAGGCCATTTACTAGGTGATACAGGGTATGCACTGGAACCATGGCTGATGACGCCAATCAGAAATGCACACACACCCAGAGGAACACTATAATGAGGTACATGCATAAACAACAAGTATCACAGAGTGTGTGTTTGGGTTGTTAATGTAATGGTTTTGGTGCTTAGATACATCGGTGGGGGGGTCTGCAGTACAATCCCAGTACTTGTGACAAAATTATTACACTCTGTGCTATCCTACACAATATCATCCTGCAGAAACAGCTGCAGCAGGAACACCAAGGGCTAAGGAGCAAACATTCCACCACCACTGGCACGGTCACCACATATATACACAGGTGAGGAGTCAGAGGGGGAGCTCCCAGCTGCTGTGGGTATAGGTAGATGTAGGCATACACAATATACCCTCACATTGGTTCAGAGGCAACAGATGGCAAATATGTTCCCCACCTAAGGGGTACACCTTTCATCCTATTTATGCCAGGCATTTGTATGATTTGTCTAGCAATGACATCAATATGTGACATGACTGACCTCTGTAATGTATATTTATGCCCAGTACAGAAAAATCAGTCCAAACTCTTCTTATTCCGACATTCTCACAAGTGAAGCAATAAGCCTGACTGTCATATCAATGATTTCATGGTAGGAATCACAGCACTAAAATGCTGTAATAATTCAGAAAACATTTCAAATGATATCACCAATACATATCCTAAGCACTCACTGCATTAGACATATGCATATGTAACGCTGAAATCCAAGGTGATGGCACACTTGCATGGGGGGAAGGCAGGAGGCCAAGGCTGACACCAAAGAAGTAAGTGTGTGTGAGTAAGAAATAAACAGGCAGGAATGTAGATAATATCAAAGGGCCACTGAGCCAGGATGACCTGCAACCCTCACTAATGCTTCATGTAGCTGGTATGTGTGGGGGTCTGTATGGGAACTCAGTGTGAAATGTGTGTGTGTGAGTGTCTGCATGAACACAGCCAAGCTGTGTGCTAGTACCAAATCCTGGCATGTCGGATAGGAGTGAGTCATGCATGGTAGAGGTATCAGTTCATCATCGTCACCCCGATGGTGAGAACTGGCTCTAACAGGAGTTGCACTGGCATGTCCATGGCTATGGTCAGATGTGGTGGTGCTACCTGAATACAAGAGGTGTCCACTGGATGAGCTCTCCTCATGACTATGCCTAGGTCCATGGTCCCATGGTCTACCATATCTGGGTGTGGACACCTCAACCACAGATAGAGCAGTGGAAGTAGTGCCACTATGGGAGTGGGATCGGGCATGGCTACATCGGTTAACATCAGATGATGCTGCAGCCCTACAGCCACATGGATGCTGTCCCCCTCTCAGCAGACATTCCATCACAGACACTGCCTTTCCAGTGTGGCATTCATCCAATCCGCTGAATCAGTCACATTGTGGCGGCAGTCACACCCATCAGATTCTACCACATCAAAAAAGCCTAACCAAGTCCATGGAGGCCCTAGTGAAATGTGCCTGTGCATCCATGATGGCCCTAAACATATGTTGAGTGGCATGTATTGACACACCAGCATCAGGTAGAGAGTAGATAACAGGCCTCCTCCAAGCACCCCTACTAACCCTCCTGTGTGGCACCTCGTTCACACTTTGGCTACAGTCACAGTCAATTAACACTGAAACTGCAGTAGCCACACTACCCTAATCAACTGTGTCACCCTCAACCTGTCCACTATCTGAGGGCTTAGTGGAATGGGTACGCATACCCATACTGACTCTGACTGAAGGAAATCCAGGGGGTATGTGAGCAACAACCTCATTGTCAGACTAAACCTCTGCACACCCTAACTATACCGCTGTTTGGCCACCATTATCATCAACAGAACCTGACAATACTCTGACATCAGGTGGTAGTAGTCCTATACTTCCACTGTCAGGATCCCCTGTAATAATATGCAACAAACTCAGGAATGAAATTACTACTCCCTTAAATATTAACCCAAAATATCTGAAAAAAAGTATCACTGGTAACAACTGCAGATGGTACAGCAATACAGACAATCATTACACCCTCCTCACACATACAGATAATATAGCTAAACAATGCTTTGTTATAAGAAAAGAAACATTTGCTTACCATGTGCAGATGACTCAACAGTTTTCCAGGATGGATGGGTCTGGAAGAAATGAAGCAATGATAGGGCAGCTATTAAGCATCACAATGGCAATAACACAGAGAAAGTGAATAAACAAATGTTTATATGCCCTGTAAGAAATAGCTGTAACAGGAATGTGTCTGAGTCATACACCCACCCTTATGTCTATTGCCCCACTCTCTTGTATAACTATGAATTATCAGTAGGTACAGATATAAAACATGTATCACAAGCAGTAGCAGGCAAATCATATTTTAGTCTACAAGACATTATAATGTTTCCATACGTAAGCTTTACCTCGAATCTGCTCTTGGGACACACTTGGCCTCCCAGCCACATCAGCATGAGCATCAATCACACCGTGCGAAGGCTCCACTGAGCTGTTGGGATCTCTTGGCAGTGGAAAGGAGGTCTCCATTTGGTGTCAGTCATGGCTCTGTAGCAGGAACACCCACCCTGCAGCCAGCTGTTCTCAGGGAACTGAATCCACCCCCCCCCCATGCTGATGAAATCACGTCAGTGGCTCGATGCCACACCTTATTATAATTGCAGCCACAACCAACAACTGCATTGACATTGGTGACTAGCTGGTCCTTAATGTCCTTTGTGGCAGTCATAGCCCCCTGGCTTCTCTCAAGTAGAAAGACTCTATGGTGCTTCAGAGCCTGGATGATGACATCATTCTTAGCCACACTAAAAGATAGTTTTGGTGGATTTTCTGGCATGGGTTGGATGATGACGTCATTATTAACCTCACTAAAAGAGAGTTTTTGTGGATTTGCTGGCATGGGTTCCATAATCCTATGTGATATAAAAAAGAGAAGGACAAAACTCATTAATAATACATAAGTAATGTATTTTATTTTTCAAAATAATAATCAGGCTGTGTAACAATTGTCAACATAAAGCATGTGAAACATGCTTCTCATTTAGGACAACAGAACAGTAGGTTTCACCCCCCACCCTCCAACAGAAATGTAAACATCTGGAAAAACACCCCCATTACATTCCTGTACTGAAGAATGCAGTTATGTCATTGCTTACTGGATGACATTTATCATTGCTAAAAAGTCAAGAATGCAAATTAGGAATGCCAGTCAATTTTCAAACTGTGTTCACCACTGCTGCGGATTGAGAAGCCTAAAAATACTGTCAGCCACATGTACAACCCCTTGCATTGCATGAAAAACACAATTACAGTTCTCTCCAATCCCAAGTGAAATTGCAAATGCAAATGGTAAGAACATATTTACACTTTAAGTATAACCTGTCTGTCTCAGAATTGTTTTTTGCTATATTACTGTTCTGCTTCAGACTTTCAGGCTGCTTGAGCTGCCAGTGGTTGTATCTCACAAATGTAAAGTCCTACAAAAACTGCTGATGCCAACAGCAAAGTATAAGAAGTGCATATAGATCAGCCTTCATTTTTCTACTGGCTGTATAAATACATTTCTAAAAGGTTACAATCTAAATGTCCTTGAATAAAAGAAACATACATTAGCAAAACAAGTGCTTCCCTGCAGAGAAATCTCCTTCAAAGAATACCAGTCTTCTGTTTTGTCAGAAAACAAGTCTCCTCACCTTCAAGTTCCCTAACTACATGATTACTATTGCTTGTCTTGAGCATTCAAATGAGGCAATGAGGCTGGGTATGCATTCAAGTCATTTACTGGACATATACACATCAGGAGCTGTAACTGGAGCATAAACTTCAAACTAACTTACTGACTTGTTACTTCAAACACTCTCACGTGCATCTTCATTCATGCCTGTATTCACTCTGTCTGACTATACAAAATGGCACTGATCCCGCACATGCTCAGTAACTTATATACACGTGCTATCTAGCGACAGTGGCTGACTAGGTACAATACACACAATCATCTACACCCTCCCTCTTTTATTTGTTTGGCATGCAATAAAGAACAGAGATGTTTTACAAGCTAATAATTCACAAAACAGGGAACAAAGGTCAAAATCCACACAGGCTGTATTTATTGAGCGCTTTCGTCTCTAAAGTAGAAACTTCATTAGAATGAAACAAAGACCATACCCAACACCCTTAAATGCACAACAGATTGACGTAAATAAACTAATTAATAAAATAAGGTCCTTAAAGGAACCACACACATAAACCACCATGAAATGCAGTCATGACAATGTTTGAAATGCATAAAAGAATTAAGTACAAAGTATTTACATCTAATAAAATAGACCAAAAATTAACTACTGACATACTATTCTAAAAATTATTTACCATTAGTCTCATAGGTTCATAGGTTCATAGGTAGGTACTAGGCAATCGGCCCTGGGGCCTATACAATCCCAGCCAAAAAGGTACCTTGGTTTTTGCCACCCAAGAAAATTATTTTCCTGTGCCACTGTCGAGCAGAGCCACAGAGGTGATCCCTGGGGTGAATTTCCTATTTCCCATCCAATCATCAAGATTTTTCTTGAAGAATGCTAATGAGGAGCTTTGTTTGATACAGATAGGTAGTTTATTCCAGAGTATGGGAAGTCTCTGGGACAGGAATCTATCTCTCTGGCATATTCTGTTTATTGTGGTGACAAGGATTAGGTCCCTAGAGCATGTAGCTCAGAGGGATTGGGATTTCTTTAAGTGGAGCATGTCCAACAGCTCTGGGTTTGACATAACTTTGTATGTTAGGCAGAGATCACCTCTGAGAAGGCGATATGCGATGGAGTAAAGCTGGAGTTTTTTGAGACAGTCTGCGTAGGGCATCTGTTTGAGGCCGGTAATCCTCTTTGTGAGGTATTTCTGCGGCCTTTCCAGTTGTTGTAGATGTCTTGTGAGGTACATACCAAAAGGGGCATTGTACTCTATAATGGGTCTAATAAGTGATGATTAGAGGGGAACAATGACCTCTTTTTTTCTGGATGAGACACCTTTTGTGATGAGGTGTGCCATGCAGGAGGATTTCCTGACTACTGTGGTGATGTGATTATCAAAGGAGAGACTACTGTCCACCTGTGTCCCAAGGTCTCTTATCACACTTTTAGTGTTAAGTATGCCACCGCCTATGTTGTAGTTCATGTGTACAGAGTTTTTACCAAAGGGGATGACAATGCACTTTTTGGCACTGAGCTTGAGGACATGGCTTTGACACCAGGCATCTGTCTCAGTGAGGCCCTTTTCTAGGATGCCCACATCGTTAGTAGTTTTGATTATGGCTCCTAGTTTGCAGTCCTCTGCAAACTTCATTAGCCAAAGACCTTCTGTGTTAGCCTGTACTTCAGAGAAGTAGATACCAAACAGGAGAGGACCCAGGACTGAACCCTGTGGTACTCCACTTGTCACTGGTCTGAAGTCAGATTTGGAGTCTGCTACTTTCACGGTGTGGGTTCTGTCAGTGAGCCAGTTGGCAACCCATCTTATGACATAGGGATTTATACCTAGTTTAGTGAGTTTATCTATAATTCCAGACTGGGGGATGGTGTTGAAAGCCTTGGCAAGATCTAGATAGGCTGTGTGAACCACCTTACCATTGTCTACGGCTTTGGTGACTGCTTCAAAGAAGTCTATCAGGTTTACGAGACATGATCTGCCTTTTACAAACCAAAACTGGGTGGGGTCCAGAGTTTGGAGATTACCAATGTCTTTGTTTATAAGTTCCATGAAGATACATTCCATGGCCTTGCAGATCAGGCTCGTCAGGCTAATGGGGTGGTAGTTCCCGGGGTCTGTGGTGGCTCCCCCCTTGTGGAGTGGGTTAACCATTACTGGGCACCATTCAGCAGGCACAAAGCCTGAGGTGAAGCTATGATTGATCATGGTGCTTAGGTGGGTGCCAGTTCATTCTGTAGTTCATGTAGAATGCAGCCTGGGATGTTGTCTGGTCCTACGGATGCTGTGTTCTTGACTTTGGAGAGTGTGGTTTTTACCTGTGCAGCCATGATTACAGGAACTTTGCATTCTTCCAGTATAGGGATGGGATCTTTAGGGGATGAGAGGGGGGTAAAGTTAGCACTGAACCTATCTGCCAGGATTTTGGCAATATCAGTTGGGTCTGTATATTTAGTGTCATTGTGCTGTAACTCAGAGCAGATCTGAGTGTTGCCATTGAGATTCTTGACATAGCTATAGAATGCTTTGTGGTTGTCTTTAGAATCAGTGGAGATTTTGTTTTCGCAACTAGCTTTGGAGGATTTTATCAGGGATCGCAGCTTCTTACTGAGGCTGATCAGGGAGCTCCTCCGCTCATGGGGTTTTACTCTCTTTGCAACAGTTTCTTCCTTCTGTTGTACAGTTTGTTTATGGCAGGAGACCACCAGATTGGCTTCCTTTTTTTGGAGGATAGCGTCTTGGTTCTGTTTGGGATAGCACGATCCATGCACTCATGTAAGTGGTTATAAAGTGCAATTGTGTAGGATTCAGTAGTTGTAAGTGTATTTTCCATCTGCATGGGTGTCATGAAGTTTGCCACTTCTGTCTTAAGAAGCATGAAGTTGGCTATTGAGAAATATTTTACCATGGTTTCCTTAATGGGGTGTGGGGGCAGGATGTGGATATCTAGGATAATTAGCTTATGGTCGGATCGGACCAATGAGGCGTTGACTTCAGGTGTGGAACACCGGTCACTCGTGTTGGTAATGACTAGATCTAGGATATTGTTGCCTCTGGTGGGGGTGTGGATAAGTTGATTCAGGGCATTGCAGTTTATGAATTCCAGAAAGCGTTAAGTGAAGGAGTTGGTACATGAGTAGTTTTCCCAGTTAATGGTGGGGTAGTTGAAATTGCACATTATTAGGGTGTTTGGTTGAACCTTAATATTTTCCAGTACATCAAGAAAAGAGGAGTGGGAATCCTGGGGCATGGTGGGTGATCTGTAGCAAGCTACAACTTGGATTGCAGTTTTGCCCAGAGTTTGTTGCACTTCGATAACCTCGGCTGCATTATGCTGAGCAACTAGCCTGGAGGTGTGGAAATCCTTAATTGATATGGACACACCTCCACCTTTGTTGTTCCTGTCCAGGTTACATGGCCGAAACGTGTGGTATGCATTATAGCCTGGTAGTGCAGGGATGCTGTCTGGAGCCTTGAACTAGGTCTCAGTCACTGCACAGATATCAATGTTCTCCATTTTAAGGAGTGCCTCGAGTGAGTGCATTTTGAGATTTAGACTTCTAGCATTGACTAGCATCACCCTTAGTTTTTGCTTGCCTGTTCCTGTTACGGTGGTGAATTTGTCATTTGAACCTTGCCTAAAAAAGGCACTATAGGGGTGGCAAGAACCTTAGCCAGTATCCAGAATCCCAGGGGTGATAGGTGCAGGCCATCTCTGGCAAAGCATTGTGGTCTGTCGACCATATCATCCCAGGCAGACAGATACCAGATCCCTTTAGAATGGCACCAGAAGTTTAGCCAATTGTTGAAGTCAATCATTTTGTCCTTGTACTGTGGCATCATTCTGGGTGATGGCAAAATGCTACTCAGGGCTAGGGTCATACCTGCCTGGGCTACAAGATCGGATAGCTGTTCCGTGTCTCTTTTCATGAGGTCCAGGGAGGTATGTCTCAGGTCGTTCACACTGACATAGACAATGACAGAGTCATATTTGTACTTGTTGTGGAGTGACCTGAGTGCATGGGTTTTGTGGCGGTTCCTGGCACCTGACAGGCAGCTGACAGTAACTTCTCCTTGTTAAGCCTGGTGAGTGGGACATCAGTGTGCCTGACTATAGAGTCACCTATGACTAGTGTGTTGGGTACATTGTTTGGCCTTATTTGCTGTGGTTGAGTGGCACACTGAGTCTGCGGGCTATGTGTCATTTGGGTTGTGTTGCGGGGTGGAGGTTGCTTACATTTCTGCTTTGGAGGTCTCTGTTGCTTGAGAAGATTATTATTGAGAGCCTCCACGAATGTTTTTCTGTTTCTATATGTGGATTTTGGTGGTGTAGATTTAGTGAGACTATGTGATGAGTGTGGTGTGGTGCAAGTGTTTACCTTCTCCTCTTGACTGTCAAGTTCAGTCTTGATTGGAGAGAGCTTTACCTCCAGTTTGACAAGATAAGTGCATCTCTCACAAGTTGTAGGGTTGGGTGGTAGGAGGAGAGGGTTGTCTGTGTACATGAGGCAATTTCTACATTGCCTCAAGATCTGGGATTCATCAGATAGACATGAGAGAAGACTGGGAGCTGACCCTTGGACATGCCTGAATAAAAAACTATTTTCGTCTAGATAAGTGAGGAAAGTGAGTACAAGAGCTGTTTTTCTCTAAGCAAGTGAGGAAAGTAAGTACCAAAACTGTTTTCCTCTAGGTAATGAGGAAGGTTGAGTGCTGTAGTAATTAGTAGGTTATTTAGTGCTTACAAGTTCTGAACAAGTGCTGATCACGAATAAGCAAATTCAAGTGCTAAAACTAAGAATCTGTATCTGGACTAAACTAGTTACAGGAAAGGGGGGAAAACAAGTGCAAATGCGGGCTTTTAAATCAGAAAGTTGAAAGAGATGGAAAAACTGCGAAAACGGCCATTAACTACAATTTCTGGGCCAGAACCACTCCTTATGTGGTAGATAGGCTTCCTAGTGCTTACCACTCCCACTGATAAGCTAGAAGGCTTCCCTCCAACACAGAAAGCTTTGTGGGGGGGGGGGGCTCAGAAGCTTACATACAGCCCTGGATACAGCAAATCTGAATCTGGACTACACTAGTTACAGGAAAGGTATATATATATATATATATATATATATATATATATATATATATATATATATAGATATATATATATATATATATATATATATATATATAGATATATATATAGATATATATATAGATATATATATATATTATATATATATATATATATATATATATATATATATATATATATATATACAGAAAAGTAGCTAAAACAGCAGTAAAAACCATTCAAATGCTGTGCAAGCTAGCACACTTGAGTATGTAGCAATGTTAGACCAAACAGTTTAAAAAATGCAATTAAATTAAAAATGACTAAAAACAAGTGCAGAAGGAGTCTATTAGGTAGAATGAGGTAAAGAGATGGGACTGGGGGGAGTGTCCCAAATCAAATCTACAGTGGGGGCGGGCAACTGCAAAAGCCTCCAAATGTAAACAACAAGACAGGAATAGGGAGGGTGGGTATGGGAAAACCAACACCTTCAGCAGAGATCTGAAAAAATATACAGTGAAGCAAAAATAACAGTGCACAACTCTGAAGTCAGCCAGCAATGATATAAAATTAGTCAAGCAACAATTACCAGTACACACCTCTGAAGTGCCAGAAAAAATATACTCAGCTCTGTATATCTCCAGATAGTTTGAACAGCACTCTGTCAGGACACGGGAAGGATCCAGCAATGATATGCAGACTTTTACTAAGAGGGTCTAATTTTATGGAAGTAATACTTGAGATAGTCAGATAACACACAGGATGTAAAACCAGTTATACCAACTTAAGACACAGAGAAATAGGGGGAGGGGGGAAAAACACCTTCAGCAGAGATCTGAAAAACTATACAGTGAAGCAAAAATAACAGTGCACAACTCTGACATCAGCCAGCAATTATATAAAATTAGTCAAACATCAATTACCAGTATACAACTCTGAAGTGCCAGGAAAATATACTCAGCTCTCTATATCTCCAGATAGTTTGAAGAGCACTCTGTCAGGACACAGGAAGGCTCCAGCAAGGAAAATGCCACTCATAACCTCCAACCACCTTCTCTACTTCCTCTCCGCACTGCACCATTTACAGCCAGCGCAGCCCAACATTCACATTACCACCTGATGCTCTTCTCTTTCAAATTTGTCTCACTCTTTACATACCTCCTAATCAGAATTGTGCCTTGAGTCTTAAAATCATTAAGAGGCCCCCCCTCTTTCTCCCATTTTTACCTGTTCTATAATGATAAATGTGAACCCATGTCCTTCATTGGCAATGATATGTGCTGCCAATGCATTTTTACCATCTTTCTTGTGAATATCATAATAGTATTGGTATATCCTACTCCTAAATGCATTTTTAGTTTTCCCAATGTAAAAACTCGGACATTGGGAACATAGCGTTAAATATACCACTGCTTTGCTGCTGCAGGACATTTTTCCATATATAAATTGTTGGCTGAATTTGAAAATATCTGATTTTTTAAAATTGTTACTACAAAAAAATCATCTATTTTCAAATTCAGCCAACAATTTTACAATATTAGGAACATCATTCAGCATAACTGGAACATTTTTTGCATTGATGCAGAACAGGCCCAATTAGTAGGGCCAGTTCCCAATATTCTTTACAAAAAAGATTGCAGTATAAAAAACATGCTGGAATGGCAGAAACATGGTTTTGGTAGAGGTATAGGGATGGTAAAATGTGGCTACTGCTTACTTCAATATATATTATTGAGGCAAAGGAGATTAGTATCCCCAACCACGGAAGGCATATTATATATGGAAAAATGTCCTGCAACAGCAAAGCGGTGGTATCTTTAGCCCTATGCTCCCAATGTCTGAGTTTCTACATTGGCAAAACTAAAAATGCATTTAGGAGTAGGATATACCAACACTATTATGATATTCACAAGAAAGATGGTAAAAATGCATTGGCAGCACATATCATTGCCAATGAAGGACATGGTTTCACATTTATCATTATAGAACAGGTAAAAATGGGAGAAAGAGGGGGGGCCTCTTAATGATTTTTGGAATTGTCAGAACTCAAATGGCAAATTAGAGCTAATGCCTCAGAGGCTCCAGGATTAATAGTGCAATGTCCATTAGTTCTGTTTTAAGACTCAAGGCACAATTCTTTTTATGAGACTAATGGTAAATCATTTTTAGAATAGTATGTCAATAGTTAATTTTTGGTCTATTTTATTAGATGTAAATACTTTGTACTTAATTCTTTTACGCATTTCAACCATTGTCATGACTGCATTTCATGGTGGTTTATTTGTGTGGTTCCTTTAAGGAATTTATTTTATTAATTAGTTTATTTACGTCAATCTGTTGTGTATTTAAGGATGTTGGGTATGGTGTCTGATTCATTCTGATGTAGTTTCTACTTTAGAGACTAAAGTGCTCAATAAATACAGCCCATGTGGATTTTGACCTTGGTTCTCTGTTTTGTGAATTATTGGTTTGCGTGGCAAAGTGTTTCTAATGTTTTACAAGCTAGATAACATATTAACATATAGAACTCAAGTCCAAATCACTTTGTATTTCGGACTGGGTCTAGAGATTCTGCCCAGTGTGGTAATATAAAAATTCTGACTGAGCTTATCAACAGGGACAGTCTCTGGGGGTTCTTTTATAACTAGAACTTTGGGGATTGCATCAGGATTATTTGAAGGAAGTACATTGTCCTCTGGAATTGGAACAGCTGTAGAGTAACTCTGAGAAATAGACTCTTTGTCACAGGCAATTTGCTGCATCACTGGTTCAGAGACTGGAAGTATGTGTTCATGTTTCCTTCTGAAATCCATTCCTTCTGATTGTATAATGTAAGGTCTCGGTTCTTCACAAATATTTTTGACAATTCCTGCTTGGTCATATCTTCTAGATTTTTGCATTCTCACAACTTCTCCTTGTCTTAATGTTCTAAGAGGTTTACTGGTCTTATCATAGCACAACTTCTATGACTGACGTTTTCTCAAAAGGTGAGCTTTGACCACTCTGTTGTTCTTTGTATTTGGTACTAGCAGCTGTTTACTGATGAGGATGTGTCTCTGAACATCAATCTCTGAGCAGGTGAACCAAGTAAGTTATCTCAAGAAATGTTTCTGAGATTGAGTAAGTTAAGGAAAACATTGGTACCAACTCCCCTGGATTTATCCAACAAATGTTTTGCACTCTGAACTGCACGTTCAGCTAACCCATTGGACTGTAGGTACTCAGAACTACTGGTAACATGAACAAAGTCCCATGTCTCAGCAAATCATTTGAATTGCTGACTTGTAAACTGTGCACCATTGTCAGAAATGACTCTGTATGGACTACCATGGATAGAAAAATGTCTTTTCAATTTTGTAATGACAGTACTGGACATCAAGTTAGGAAGTAGGTCAATCTCACACCAATTTGAGTAAAAGTCTACTAATACCAAGTAATGTTGAGAATTCCATTAGAACATATCAGTAACAACTGTCGACCATGGTAATTCTTTTTTTTCCCAAAGTTTTTATTGATTTTTCAGTAACAATCATTTAAACAACAAATTATGATAAAACTATGTACAGATTTTACAAAGGCCTCAGGCACTGTATGAAATGTTATAGATATAAAGAAGGGTACAATATTCATTCATTCATACTTTCAAAGTGACTAATTTGATGGAGATAGATCTAAATTCAGTGACTGAATAAGGGATAAAACTTTTGTCCAGGGGTTGTTAGTCCATTTTCTGGGATATATTCTTGCTTCTTTAACTTTTATTTCCATCGACGCTACTTCAACCAAGAGGGTCTTGAAATCTTGTAAGGTTGGAATGGAGGGTGACTTCCATCTTCTTGTAATACATTTTTTGGCTGCTGCTAGGATTGTCCAAAGAAGATACTTATTTTTGTTATTCAATACAACAGATTTATTTACATTCAGAAAAATTAACTGTTTTGATAATATAAAGGAATCAGTAAAGATGGCTTGGAGAAAATTTTCAATATCATTCCAAAATTTCTTAATGTGTGACCAATCATAAAAGATGTGAGACCAATCGGCCTTGCATTTTAAAGAGAATCTCCAACACATCACCTGCTCTGAGGAGTTAAATTTAGCAATCTTACTAGGCGTGTAAAAACCTCTACGCAAAAATTTCCAGGAGAAAACTTTCCGCATTTGTAAGTTAGAGGTTAATTTAAGAGAATGTAAAATATTTGATTTATTTGTAGAAGTTAGGGACAATACGCAGTCTTTAGTAATAAAATCCCAAAACCTCTGATTAGGAGTAGTCTTATAAGTAATAATAATTTTATAGATTTTTGAAATTAATTTTTTCCAATTAAATTCACCATGTAGTATTTCATTCATAAGAGTTATGCATTTAGGTGGAGAGTTAAAGGAAGAACTCTATATTGTTCTGCATAAATCTTGAGTGAATGGAAGCAGACTATTGAGAACTAGCCAGTCTGATGATGGTAGATCATATTCTTTGATCAGAATTTGTGTATCTATGGTAACTAAATTCTTTGCAGTGAAACCAGCATGTACATTTTTTCCTTTCCTTATAGCTGAGTGTATCTAGACTAATATTATCGAAAAAGATTTTTGTAGCTTTAAAGGGGAGTAAAAGCTGGATCCATATTTTTATGTCAATATTGTTATTTACAAAGCATCTAAAGGACTTATAGATATGATTTAAGTAATCTAGGTTAGTAAATTTAATAGTATTATACTGTATATTAATACAAAGTACATACCAAAGTTTGTTAGTTAATTTGCTTAATTGTAATTTTTTTACTAGTTTATTTTCATTTAGGATAATATTTATATGTAGCATTTTCCAAGCCGAAGAATATTTTGGATCTATCCAATTTAATATTGTTTTTAGATTAGAGGCTTTGATATAGGATTCTAAATCTGGGACATTTATTCCTGCAAGCTCCCATGGTCTGATATGATTGGTTAGAGGTATTCTATGCTTTTTGGGGTACCACAAAAATTTTAATAGCATTTTGTTTATTTATTTTAAAAGTTTTTTACTGGGTTATACAGAAATAGAAAGAGCTATGTAATTTATTTTTGGCAGTAAGATCATTTTAATTAATTGTAATCTATCTTCAAATTTTAGATGTAATTTATTCCATTTCTCTATGAGAGTTTTTAGTGAGTTTATAATGTTTTTATAGTTTGTGTTTAAAGTTAGGTCGATATTTTCACATAGGTCAATCCCTAGATACTTCAAAGAAGAAACCTGGTTCCCAATTATTTCATTAGTAGTTGAATTAGTATTATCATTAGAATTTTTTTTTATTTAAGAGCATATGATTAGATTTAGAGCTGCTAATTTTAAGACTAGGACTATAGAAATCTTTTTTGACTAGCATATCTAATTCTTGTAAGGATTCTTCGGAATTTATTAAAGTAAGCAAGATATCGTCTGCAAATAACATTATCTTGGATTTAAATTGATTATTTATATTTAGGCCTATAATTTAAGGATCTGACTGAATTGCCAAATAAAGGGGATTCTATTTCTAAAGTGAATAAAATCGGAGACATTGGGCATCCCTGCTTGGTACCTTTAGTAATTTTAATTGATTCTGATGTAAATGGACTTAATTTTACATATGCTAAATTGTTATAATGAATATTTTTTTTATAAAAGTAATGAATTGAGTGGGGAATTTATATAATTCTAGAATTTTAAAAAGATAATCCCAGTTTAATGAGTCAAAGGCCTTCTCAATATCAAGAGTGAATATAAGAGCCTCTTGTTTGTCTCTATTTAGGATATCTATAGTAGTTATAATTCTTTGGATATTATCTTGGGTATGTCTATTATAAATAAATCCCGTTTGGTCTTCTGAGATGAGATGTGTTAATGATTTCTTAAATCTGTTAACTAGTATAGACATTAATAGTCTGTGATCAGTGTTAATCAATGAAATTGGTCTATATAATTTGCATAAATGGGAGTCTTTATTTTCTTTTAATATGGGAGTAATTAGTGAGTATCTCTATAAGGGTGGAATTGTACCTTGTAAATAAGATTCATTTAGGGCTTTGTGTAAGAGTGATATAGCAGAGGGTGTTAGAAGCTTATATATTTCATTAATAATACCATCTATACCCGGTGATTTATTATTTTTGCTTTCTTGAATTTTCCCATTAATTTCCTTTAGAGAGATTTGTTTCTGAATCTCATTAATCAAAGTCTCTGGTAAATTCTTAAATTCCGGGAAGTTCGAGCTATGCTTTGAGAATTCATGTTGAATGCCTTTGTTTTTGTACTGTTCCAAGAAGTGATACTTAAAGGCATCCAAGATATCACCAATATCAGAAACTTTTTTATTATTTCTACCTTCGTGGAGTATACTCACAATATTATTTTCAATAGAATTTCTTTTCACTCTCATTGTTAAATTACACATATATTTTGGAGATACAGAGAAAGAATTTAATTTTAATTTTTCTAGGGCCAAGTTGGTTTTATGAGTTAAAATGTCATTATATTTTTTGTTTAAGGATTCAATTTATTTTTTCTTGTGTGGAATGGCTCTAGTATTATCTTTATTAATTGATACAATTTGTTTTTGTATATTAGATAGTTCCGACTCCCATTCCTTCATTTTATTATTAAACCATGCAATAATTTTGCCATATAAATAGGCTTTCAATAAATCCCAAAGTATTACTGCATTTACTTCACTGGTTAGATTTGTAGCTAAGAAAAATACTATCTGTGTATCAAGCCAAGGTTTGTACTGTTTCAATTTAGTAATATATTCTGGTATTCTTTTAGTGAAAGACAGTTTTTTCAAAGCTGTTTGAAGATTAAAAGTAAGTGCATTGCGATCAGACATAGGGCATGGGTCTATTGTATAGGATGATATTTTTGTTTTTAGATCTTGGGATATAAATACTTTCTCAATTCTGGTTTGAGTCCTGCATCTAAAATCACAGTAGGAAAATTCTAATGAATTATCATTTCTAAGATAAAATAAATCAAATAACTATAAGTTATATACCCATTTTTTAAGATTTTTCCCTATAGGAGTAATACAAAAAGGTCTCTTGTTAGTAGTTTCTGTCATTCAGCAAACAATTAAAGTAATCTCCTAAAATCAAACTACCCTTAGAATTGTTAGTGCTGAGTTCTAAGTGTTTTTTTTTTATTGTTGTTACCCCAGTTCCTGGAAACCAATAGACATTGGCCAGTGTCCAAATTCTATTTCTAAATTTTATTATTATAATTGATAAAAGTCCTTCCTTATCTTCATAATTATACAAAATTTGAGGAGAAATAATGCTTTTCCTCCATAGTGTTAGAACACCTCTTGTCTTTTTGGTGTATGAGGAGTTGGACAGTTTTAGGTATTCATTTGGGTTCCAGCTAAAACTATCATTTATTTTGAAGTGGGTTTATTATAAAAATATTACTTGTGTTTTATTTAATTTCAAGTATTTTAACAGGTTGAGTCTTTTCCCTGGATTATTTAATCCATTAACATTTAAGGAAAGAAAAATCAAATCCATCTTATTTATTCAATGTTTTAGAGTGTAATAGGTGTGATAACAAAGTAGTCATAATATTTAGGATTTGCGTACCCTTCTTGGAAAGGTTATATTTTAACAACAAGGTGCTGATTCCCAATATAAAATACGATTTAATATCAGACTGAGGCCTAAAAAAAGAAAATAATATTTAACGCTAAACATTTAACAATCAGTAAATCCATTAACTGACATGGAATGTAAAACATTCCTAATCTGACAGGAAAAAAAATCCGGTCGGTTTGCCCAACTTGAGGCTCCAGAGTATGTATTTTATGAAAGTCTATAGATTAATTGATATGAGCGAACAACAATATATTGATGTACTATATAGTTTGATTATATATAGTACAACTAATTTCACTAATAAGCCTTTGTTTGATTAAAAAATACATATCCTCACTTCTGTATGAATTATTATAGAAGCAAAGAATTTACAATTTGATAATGAGCATGTATAGGTGATATTTATCAATTAAGGTCTCATAGAGCATCTGAATACATAAGATTTGCAATAATTTAAAGATAGGTAAATGTAACAGTGTTAACCAGGATAAATCAGTACAGTAGTCGATCAGCATTTAAAGTATTTATAATAACAGATATTACATGTAACTAATTGCTAAAGCATTTCTCTCACTATGACGTGTTATGTGATTGTCACTCCTCTATATAGTAATTTCACATATTTCCCTACTGCTACTAGTTAGTAACAATATTACAATAGTATAATCATAAGCAGGACATATGGAAATGAGATGTGTATTTACAAATGATGATGGCTGACAGGGGAGATACTGCTCAAGCAATTTCTATCTATCACAAACTCACTAAGTTCATATAACCATGGAAAGACTCCAACAATAATTAATAAATATAAATTTACTTTCTAACAAATTATGCAAGGTTTTATATAAAGAAGCATGTCTTAATATTTCATTAACAATTAAATAGTCTTCACTATTGTAAGGTAAAACTTGGTAGAGTCAACAATTTCAAACATATTTAAATGCATACTCATTCAAGAAAAACTCTTCTTTTTTTGTACATGTATATTTACTTCTTTCCTCTTTATTTCCTCTTTCTATTTCTCTTTTAACCTTCTTTAAATGAAAAGAAACATTTGCTATATAATCCTTAGTATTGTCAATACATTCCTTATGTATTGAGTTGAACATCTGAGCACTGCACAGTGAGTCCCCATTACTACATAGTTAATCTTCAGCCTTTTACTCAGGTCAGACTTGGTGACATAGTTAATTACAATAGCACTGTGTTTGTGTATACATTTTGTTTTCATCATAATAGTTGTTTTCTTTTATATATATATATATATATATATATATATATATATATATATATATATATATATATATATATATATACATGTTCATATTCTTATGTATCCTTATATATATGAGCACATATTTATGACTACATTTCATTACACACATATATGTTGATTTACATTCTCTGTATTAATTTTGTCAATAACCAAGAGAGCCTTTGTGTTTGAAAGAAAAGTTTGAGAATGGAATTAAAGGAAAATTCCCCTTCTTAACATGTTGTCCAATTATTTGTTATTGTAGTTATCAGACAATCTCTCATAACACATCTGATATACTGATAAGTATATTAGAGTCTATATTGAAGGCATTATTGTGTGTACATAATAAGGTAGCCTCATCTTCATTTAACTCTTATTTCAATAAATGTTCAAAGAGTTCTAAAATCACATATCTAGCTAGACATCTATCTACTATCCTTTTTCCCCCACTATTGTATATGAGGACACCATTCCAATAGTTGTAATCCTCTAGGGCTTTAACATATTGAAATTAGCTTAACTTCTTTATATACCAACTGCAGGATGGAGATTAATTGTAACATCACTAAGCATGGTTAAGCAGAAATGTATTAATATCTTGGATATTTTTGCCTCATGGGCCAGCGCCTATAACAGTTATATTGTATATTTCCTCAATAGTTACACTGTAAGGTACAGCATAGTTGTACCAAATTAAGCAGATATCTCAAATCAAAACTGAAAGAGCCTGAGTCCAAATGTGAAATGATGGTGCTAGAAAATAATTTTATACGCTCCTTATGACTGTCCTTACTGTTTTACCCACTGGGAGATTTTAAACAGGAACAGTTTAGATATGTTACAGCCAATTGTAACTAAATATTTATACTATATCCTACTAACTTGTCACCAGATTATTACGACAGCTCTTGATCACAAACTGAGGTCTTAGTGCAGAGCTTTTAAGATTTCTATGAGTCATCACAACCTGTTTAAACATATATTAGTTACTGTCAGCTATGATGTACAATGTATGGGCTCATGTCTGTAACTTATACTTGCCCTAGAACCCCTTAGTAGGTATGAATTAATAACAAATGCCTGATTTGCTTTCCTCCTTGTGTATTTATTTGTGCACAGCAGTGTTCAGGGTACCAGACATGCTTAATGTATGTACAAATTCACAGGATTTCACAATATATCAGTTGTATTATCTATGTGGCATCCTCAGGATGGAACAGCATCTGTTCTGATGTTATGCTCATGTTACAATCGGGTTGTGAATGGTGGAGTTCTGTACTAAAGGAGATTATGATATAGTCAAATGCAATACTGTACTTAAATGCAAAAATAAGCATAATCTGATTCAGGCCTTTTCTTAATTAGCACAGATGTATATACTCAAGGAAGATTACCTTATCTGATGTTCATGGCTCAATTCTCACAGTTGTCATAACCACTTTAGTTTGTCATGTTAACTTTTTTTGATTTATTGATCTAGGATTTTACTATACCATTCTAGACTATACCATTGTTGCTTCACAACAAGAGGCTCTCCCGTTCGATTCTTTGCTGGAGCGCATCCTGTGTGAAGTCTGCATGTCCTCTCCGTGGTCGAGTGGCGTTCGGTTATTTCCTCAATAAAAGCTTGTGCTGTAGCATTTCCTCATTCATGTTACTCAAGAGTAATAGCACTTTACTAAAGGCTGTTTGAATGATGAAGATTTCTAGGAAATCTATAAACTAAACTTTTTCCCACAATGAGGTAATCTTCTGTGCCCCACTTTCATATAATTACTTTAATACCACTTAAGAAACAAGTTAGAGATGGACTGGTAAGTTCATAGGTTCATAGGTTCATAGGTTCATACTAGGCTATCTGCCCGAGGGCATTTACAAGCCTAGCCCATAGTTTTGTGGCTTACGCCACCCCTTTAGTATGGGGAACTATACCCATTATTTTGCTGTGCCTCTGTTGAGCAGTGACACTGAGGTAATCCCTGGGGTATATCTGCGATCTCCCATCCATTGGTCAAGATTTCTCTTGAACAAGGCCAGCGAGGTGCTCTGCCTCACATATACCGGGATTTTATTCCACAGCATAGGGAGTCTTTGGGTGATGAATCTATCCCTCCAGCACATCCTATTAATAGCCGTGTTGAGGTTTAAGTCTCCCGCCCTTGTGGCTCTGACGGATCTAGATTTTTTGAGGTGAAGCATATTCATCAAATCTGGGTTTGACATGGCCTTGTATGTTAGGCAAAGGTCACCTCTGAGCAAGCGGTAAGCGACTGAATAGAGCTGGAGTTCTTTCAGTCGGGCAGCATAGGACAGATGTTTGAGACCCTTTATCCTTTTGGTGAGGAACTTTGTGGCCTCCAGCTGCTGCAAGTGTCGGGTCAGATACATTCCGAATGGGGCATTGTACTCAATCATTGGTCTGATGAGTGATGAGTATAGGGAGACTATGACCTCCCTTGATCTAGATGAGAATCCCTTCATGATAAGGTGGGCAATGTAGAAGGTCTTCCTAACTACTTTAGCTACATGGGTGTCGAATGACAGACTACTATCAACCTGGGTCCCCAGGTCCCTGATAACTTCTTCTGTGCTCAGTGGATTGCCACCTATTTGGTAGCTAGGGGTAACCTTGTTTTTCCTGAAGGGTATGACTATGCATTTTTTGGCATTTAACTTTAGGCCATGGCTCTGGCACCAGTTATCCATTTCTGTGAGACCCTTCTGAAGGATATCTGTGTCAGATGTGTTTTCTACTATGGCCAGTTTGCAGTCATCTGCAAACTTTGTCAGCCATAACCCTCCTGTGTTTGCTTGTACTTCGGAAAAGTAGATGCCAAACAAGAGTGGGCCCAGGACTGAGCCCTGTGGTACACCACTTGTGACAGGCTTTGAGTCTGACATGGCGCCAGCAACTCTGACCCTGTGGGTTCTGTCACTTAGCCAGTTTGCAACCCATCTTGTGATGTATGGGTTAACATTTAAACTGATGAGTTTTTCAATGATACCCGAGTGGGGTATTGTATCGAAGGCCTTCGCCAGATCGAGGTAGGCTGTATGGACTGCCTTTCCCTTATCAATGGCTTTGGTGACTGTTTCGAAAAAGTCAACCAAGTTTAGAAGGCATGATCTGCCTTTGACAAAGCCAAACTGGGATGGATCCAAAGTCTGCAAATTCCCTATGTCTTTATTTATGAGGTCCATTATGATCCTCTCCATGGCTTTGCACATAAGGCTTGTCAAGCTAATGGGCCGGTAATTTCCAGGGTCGGTGGAGGCACCGCCTTTGTGAAGTGGGACCACAGTTGCAGTGCGCCACTCCCTAATGGAGTGAAGTATTTGCTTATTTCTAAGCTCCATTTGTCACTAATAGTTAGAACTTATAAACGATGACAGCTCTAAGCATTCTTTTATTCAACAGAATTTTTTTTTATCTTTTCCTATCCATTATTTCAGAATACTTTCATTTTTTATGTATACAGTTGCTTGTGTGTAGACCAGAGTAATAATGTATTTAATTATTAGTGACATATTATGTAAAGCCAAATCTATTAAATTTTGATCTGTTAATCTCCCAAGCACTCCAGGAGATTTGTAATGTAGCAGTGATGTCATCACCATTTACATAGTCCCACCTTGGTTACTGTAGAGATCAGTTTCTAATTAATTTTACTTGGATCAAGTTAGCAATTCTAATAATTTCTAACATTTAGTTTAATGTCTTATTTGTATTATGTTTCAAGTAACTTCAGGCTGCTGAATCAGCGAGATAGGCAAATGAGATCTCCGTTACACATCAGTAACACTCATACAGCTGACCACGGATTTCTAACGCAGTACGCAAAGACAACTCAGATAAGCTTATTAATGTTAAACAAAGCTCAGTTTACAGGAAGCCACGAGAGTACTTGAGTGAAAAAAAAAGGGAGAAGCAACTTTTGAATTCAGTGCAGTGCTTGAGGTTACTTTCCTCATGAAAGAAAGAAATGACAGTTTGAAATGTTAAAACGCTAAGCTGGAAATAGAGTCGGGAAAGAATATTATAATATGTTGAAGTCATATAGTGACAGAATGCTTGAAATGACTTCAAAAAAAGGAAAAATAAATAAATAAACATATAACAAGTGTTCTTTGCATTGTATATGTAAAATCAGATTCTGAAATTATCTATTTCAGATTGCTAATTAAACGGACAGGACTAAAATTACCTTTTTTCAAACTCTCCCTACACCACTTCCCTTTTCTTCCCTTAACAAAGCAATGGAAGGAAGGAATGACAATTCAATAAATAAATGAACATATGTGTGCAGGATTCAACTAGCTATACACCCTAGGTATCACTAGCAGCTGTATCTAAAGACAATTCAATAAATAAATGAACATATGTGTGCAGGATTCAAATAGCCATACACCCTAGGTATCACTAGCAGCTGTATCTAAAGACAATTCAATAAATAAATGAACATATGTGTGCAGGATTCAACTAGCTATACACACCAGGTATCACAAGCAGCTGTATCTAAAGACAATTCAATAAATAAATGAACATATGTGTGCAGGATTCAACTTGCTATACACCCTAGGTATCACTAGCAGCTGTATCTAAAGACAATTCAATAAATAAATGAACATATGTGTGCAGGATTCAACTAGCTATCCACCCTAGGTATCACTAGCAGTTGTATCTAATAATAGTATAGCAAGACAATTCAATAAATAAATGAACATATGTGTGCAGGATTCAACTAGCTGTACACCCTAGGTATCACTAGCAGTTGTATCTAATAATAGTATAGCAAGACAATTCAATAAATAAATGAACATATGTGTGCAGGATTCAACTAGCTGTACACCCTAGGTATCACTAGCAGTTGTATCTAATAATAGTATAGCAAGACAATTCAATAAATAAATGAACATATGTGTGCAGGATTCAACTAGCTGTACACCCTAGGTATCACTAGCAGCTGTATCTAAAGACAATTCAATAAATAAATGAACATGTGTGTGCAGGATTCAACTAGCTGTACACCCAAGGTATCACTAGCAGCTGTATCTAATAATAGTATAGCAAGACAATTCAATAAATAAATGAACATATGTGTGCAGGATTCAACTAGCTATACACCCTAGGTATCACTAGCAGCTGTATCTAAAGACAATTCAATAAATAAATGAACATGTGTGTGCAGGATTCAACTAGCTATACACCCTAGGTATCACTAGCAGCTGTATCTAATAATAGTATAGCAAGACAATTCAATAAATAAATGAACATATGTGTGCAGGGTTCAACTAGCTGTACACCCTAGGTATTACTAGCAACTGTATCTAAAGACAATTCAATAAATAAATGAACATGTGTGTGCAGGATTCAACTAGCTATACACCCTAGGTATCACTAGCAGCTGTATCTAAAGACAATTCAATAAATAAATGAACATGTGTGTGCAGGATTCAACTAGCTATACACCCTAGGTATCACTAGCAGTTGTATCTAATAATAGTATAGCAAGACAATTCAATAAATAAATGAACATGTGTGTGCAGGATTCAACTAGCTATACACCCTAGGTATCACTAGCAGCTGTATCTAATAATAGTATAGCATTATTAATTTTAGACTGCAAGTTTTATAAAGACATATGCAAGACAAATAAAGTGATGATACATACTTCTTTAGGTCTAGGTTTCCATAAACTTTTATGACTTAGTTTGATCTTTGAGAGAATTAGGAAGTCCAGCAATTATGGCTCCAGTTTTCAATTTCTTCTTTCTTACATCCATCCAGTTGTTTTTCTCAGATGATCTCTTAAGGGTCATAGATGGTGGCCAATCCATACCTTCTGGGATTGTAATGATGTTATTGTTTTGGATAAAAGAAACAGCTTCTTCTACATTGTTGAAAGATCTCATCTCATTCTGGTGGTGGGTTTTGATTTCGGCTGGATAGACTAATTGTGCTTTCATTTTATTTTGCTTTAAAAACCTTACCAGTGGCCAAGAGCATTTTCTCATTTCCAGGACTCTTGTGGGATAATCATTGCCTAGCCTTATTTGGTTTCCTTTGAAGGACAAGGGACTTTTCCTGCAAGCTGTTCTCAGAATAGGTTCTTTATCTAAGAAGGATAGGAACTTCACAACAATAGATTTTGGAGAAGCATTAGGGGAAGAAGAAATAGGTTTCCCCATGGCTCTATGTGCTCTCTCGATCCCGTAGGACATACCTTCTTCTAAGTCTAAGAATTCAGGCAGCCAGGAATTTAGGAAGGAAATAATATCTTCTCCTTCTGTTTTTTCAGGAAGACCAAAGATTCTAATATTTGTTCTCCTCTCTCTGTTTTCAGTGTCGTATACTTTATTTATCAGCCAGTTATTTTGTTGCAGAATGGTCTCACAGTGGGATTCATCTTCCTTAAGCCTTTTGTCTATGTCATTCAGTGAAGTTTCAATGTTCAGAATTTTTGATTGTTGCTGCTGGAGGATTTCCTTCAGAACATCAGTTTGTTGTTGACAGTTCATCTTTAAAGTTTCAAGATTGTCAGTAAATCTATCCATTTTAAAGACAGTTCCTGGAGAGTGGTAGATATAGACTGGATCTCCTTCCTTAATGTGGAATCAGCATGTGAAGATTTTGAGTTGCTGATCTCTGTTTAGTTGTATAATCCTTAGTTTTGACAGGAAATTTTTAAGAAAAGGTTGCAAAGTTGAGAATCTAGTAAATTATAGATTCCCAAATAGATTGTATAACTTTAAGGAGCTGGTAATAAAATTTTAAATAATAATTTTCCTGTTTCTTAGTAACTGATATGGAGCTCAAGAAAAAAGCTGTTACCAGTTGACCATCTAGGCTTCGCCTCGACCATGGTAATTCTGGAATCTGGTTTAGCTGAAGTAGTTCTTTTTGTTGATGTGATTTGGTGCTGTTTCAAAGTGAACATTCTAGAGTTTCCTTCTCTATATCTTTTGACATAGAAGGCCAAAATACTATGCCTCTTGCCCTTCTTTTGGTTGAATTAGTACCCGGGTGACCGTGATGCAAGATGTTGATATATTCTTGTCGTAAACATTTTGGAATTAACACTTTTGGACCTTTCATGATGATTTATCTTCCATCACGAGCTTGTCTCTGTAAGGAAAATACTGCTGAATGTCTAGTGGTAAATTGGCTTGTCTTGCTGGCTATCCTTGACTGATAACATTTTTCAGCTTCTGGAGAACTGGGTCTGAAGTTCTGTGATTTCTGAGTTCATCAGAACATGACAATGAAAAATGCCTGACTTCCATGACTTCAACGTCTGCTTTTTCATTCTCTTGCTGTTCTGTAACTTGTCTGGGTGATCATGACAAAGCATCAGCCAGGTATAAATATTTGCCTTTTATACAGACTATGTTAAAATTGTAGTTTTGCAATTTTAACATCATGCATTGCAAGCATGCTGGGGCTGTATGCATTGTTTTTTCTTCAAAATTGTCACTAGTGGTTGGTGATCAGTCTCTATTTGGAAAGGTCTGCTATGAATATAATCATTGAACTTCGAATATGTGAACACTACATACTGCCAAAAGTTCTTTTTCTATTTGCACATACTGTATCTCTGTTTAGGTTAAAGTTCTGGACACATGCGCTACGAGTATGCCTTCTTGAAGACATGCTGCACGAAGGTCAGACCTCGAAGCATGGCAAGAAAGAGTTATACATTTGAGAACATCATAATATCTCAGTGTGGGTGGACTGGCAATTTTCTGCTTTAGAATATCAAATGCTCTCTGGTGTTGTTCAAAGCAGGACCAGTGTACATTTTTGTGTGTCAGCTCACATAATGGTGCAGAAGGCTCACTGAAGTCTGGGATGAATTTTTCGAAATAGCTGACTACACCTAGAAAACGTGTGACTTTTTCTGGAACTGGCATTTCAAGAATTGCAGTTTGCTTGAACAGATTTGGTTGTAAGCCAGAACTGGTAAGCAAATGTCCCACATAAGTAACATCTTTCAGCTTGAATTTACATTTCTAAGGATTCAGTTTAAGTTTCAAGTGCATGGTCTAGAACTTTCCTGAGGTTTCTGTAATGTTCGTCTTCACCATTGCCTCCAACAATAATTTTGTCTACTACAATAGCACATGCATAACCATTGCACATTGAAGGACTTCACTGGCAGAATTTATTACAAATGGCATTCTCAGAAATCTGTATCTACCAAATGATGTGCTGAATGTAGTTAACAATGAAGATTTATGATCCAGCTAAATTTGCCAAAAGGAACATTTTGCATCTAAGACAGAAGAAATAATGGCATTTGGCATGGGAGCAGCTACCTCTTCTACTGTTTGTATCGGATGATGAGATCACTTAAGTTCTTTGCTTAAAAGTCTCTTAGGTCAATATATACTTGAATATCATCTGAGATTTTCTTATTAGCTATGACCATGGAGGATACCCATTCAGTTGGTTCTTCTACTGGAATTATTACACCTAAATTCAATATTTTGTCTAGTTCTGCTATTACTTTACTTTACTCTGTATTGCTACTCGAATCTTATGTGCTGGTCTGACAACTGGACTTACTTCATAGTTTAACTTCATGGAATATGTGACTGGGAGTTTACCAAGTTCATTTTTGAAAATATTAGCATATTCTCTAAAAATATTCTGTGTAAAAACTATCGTTGTTACTCATATTTATTTATTTATTGCATTTGTTTACTGGGAAAGTCCACTGGGCCAGAGATGAGCCCATTTTCAGTGGAGGCCCAGGGAGAAAAGCTCCACATGTAATTACATAAAAGAACATATAATACAGAATATATCAGGTAGTGGTAGTACATTAGACAAGTGAATAAGAGCATACAATAATACAGCATGAATTACAATACAGTAGTGAGGTGATAACATTGTATAACATGGTGACATTGGTAGAAAATTGTTAAAATCATGATAGAAATATAGAAATAGAAGGTGTGGATGGCAGGTAAGGTTGTTAGATGAGAGAGAAGATTGTATAAAGGAAACAGAAGCAGAAGGCTTAGAGTAGAGATGGTGCAGGCTGGTGTCAGCAGAAGAAGTAGGTGTAAAGGCGGCAGAAGGCTTAAAATAGGGATGGTGCTGGCTGGTGTCAGCAGAAGCAGTAGGTGTAAAGGAGGCAGAAGGCTTAGAGTAGAGATGGCACTGGCTAGTGAAGGAGGCAGAAGGCTTAGAGTAGAGATGGCGCTGGCTAGTGTCAGCAGAAGCAGTAGGTGTAAAGGAGGCAGAAGGCTTAGAGTTGGGATGGCGCTGGCTACTGTCAGCAGAAGCAGTAGGTGTAAAGGAGGCAGAAGGCTTAGAGTTGGGATGGCACTGGCTACTGTCAGCAGAAGCAGTAGGTGTAAAGGAGGCAGAAGGCTTAGAGTAGAGATGGTGCTGGCTAGTGAAGGAGGCAGAAGGCTTAGAGTAGAGATGGCGCTGGCTAGTGTCAGCAGAAGCAGTAGGTGTAAAGGAGGCAGAAGGCTTAGAGTAGAGATGGTGCTGGCTAGTGTCAGCAGAAGCAGTAGGTGTAAAGGAGGCAGAAGGTTTAGAGTAGGGATGGCGCTGGCTAGTGTCAGCAGAAGCAGTAGGTGTAAAGGAGGCAGAAGGCTTACAGTAGAGATGGCGCTGCCTAGTGAAGGAGGCAGAAGGCTTAGAGTAGAGATGGCACTGGCTAGTGTCAGCAGAAGCAGTAGGTGTAAAGGAGGCAGAAGGCTTAGAGTAAGGATGGTGCTGGCTAGTGTCAGCAGAAGCAGTAGGTGTAAAGGAGGCAGAAGGCTTAGAGTAGAGATGGCGCTGGCTAGTGAAGGAGGCAGAAGGCTTAGAGTAGAGATGGTGCTGGCTAGTGTCAGCAGAAGCAGTAGGTGTGAAGGACGGAATGAAAGGAAAGTCTGGGTGTAGAGATAGGCTAAGATGGTTTTGGGGAGGGGGTCAGGTAATGGAATTGTGGTTAAGGGTGCAGGTGCATATCCAATGTGATGAGAGGTGAAGTTTAACAGAGTTTTTAAAAGCAGTGGAGCTACTGATAATTCTTATTGAAGGAGGGAGTTTATTCCAAAGCTTGGAGACAGTGAAAGAGTAACACATCTGACCAGCTGACAGCTTAGGTTTTTCAGTATTTAGTAACATTTTTTTTCTGACCTTAAGTGTCTATTTGGATGGTAGATGGTTAAGATGTCAGTTAGGGCTGGGCAGCTTTCTGGAAAGTAAATGATTTTTTGGGCAGTAGTAAGTTGTAGGTAGGTGAGGTAATGGGGAAGTTCCAACCAATTAAGTTGATGTAGTGTGGAACAGTGGTGAGAGGAAAATTTAGCATTTGTAGCAAATTTGGCAACTTTATTGTAGCATGTATTGAGTTTAATTTTTAGGGAGGACTGAATATTAGTTAGGATGGGGGCGCCATATAGGAGGAAGCAGGAATGAGGAGGCAAGAGCTGTTTTTGCAGAGAAGGTGAGAAAGTAATTGTGCCTCTACAGGGCACCTAGCTTTTGATTTTTTTTATGTTATTCTGTATATGAAGGTCAAAAGTTAAGTTATCATCAATGATGACACCGAGCAGTTTGGTACTGGGAACAACATTAATAACAGTATTGTTCTGGGAATGAACTGAAAATTCAGGCTTATTAAGTGGGCTAGATTTTTTGGGGGTAAATATTATCAGTTTGGTTTTGTTGAGGTTAAGGGCAAGATGATTTTGTGACATCCAGGATTCAGTTGAGGTAAAAGCCTCTTGGGTAAGGTGCTGCAATGTAGAGGCAAATTTGGAAGAGCAGATAACGGTAAAATCATCTGCATATTGGATTACAGTACTGTGGGGAAGAATTTTATGAAAGTCATTGATGAGTATACTAAATAAAAGGGGGCCCAGTATGGAACCCTGGGGGACTCCTGTGTTGGTGTTGTTGAAATGAGAGGAGCAGCGTTGCCATATGGTAGCTTGTTGCCTATGACTGAGATAGCTGGAAAACCACTGAAGGGTGCAGGGACAGGTGCCAAGGTTAGAGAATTTAGTAAGTAGAAGGGAGTGGGAAACTGTGTCGAATGCCTTTGATAGATCCAGGAAGAGTGTAGAGACTATGGATCCATCATCCCTGGCTCTATTAACAGTGTCCAGAAAGGAAATGAGAGCAGTGTTAGTGCTATGTCCTGGCCTAAAGCCATGTTGAGTGGGGGAAAGGAGGTGGTTTGTAGTCATGTGGCTAAGGAGTTGAGTGTGAATGCACTTCTCTAGTATTTTTGAGATGGGAGACAGAATGGCAATGGGCCAGAAGTTGGGAATGTCAGAGTTGTTGCCACCTTTATGAAGTGGTAGAACATATGCATTTTTCCAGATATCAGGGATGCAGGAATCCTGAATGGACCTGTTAAGGAGGATACTGATGGGGTATGCAACTGAGGAGGCAGATAGCTGTAAGAATTCTGCAGATAAGTCATCTGGGGCATTGGTGCATGGTTTTAGTTTGTGAAGGAGCTTTTGTATGGTGGAGGTAGGTATGGGGGACAGTAAGAAAGTTGGTAATGAAGGTGATGTGGCAAGTGGCGTGGCGGGTGTTGTTGGTTAATGTTGATGGGTGGGAAGGTGGTAGTAAGTTTAACAATACTATCAATGAAATAAGAATTAAAGAGAGAGGCTAATTCAGTGGTTGTTTTTTCGGCATCAGGGCATGGATTGTGGATTGTTCCAGGATGGAGTATGGAGTTGATTATTTCCCAGAATTTCTTGGGGATATGATTATGTTGGCTTTGGAGGCTTTGGAAGTAATCTTTTTTGTTTTTTGAGAACTAAACATTTGGCCTGTTTGCGAAGTTGTTTGTATTGGATGAGGGTAGCAGGAGTTTTGTTTTTCTAGCCTGGCTTTCCAGGCTTTATCCCTAGAGGACATAATTTGCTTTGTTGACTTAGTGAGCCAATTGGCATGTTTTGTCTTGACTCTTTTTAACTGGAGAGGAGCAAGAGAGTTCAGGATAGGCAGAAATGTAGTATTAAAAAATTCTACAGCTTCATTAAGAGGGAGAGATTTTAGTGGATTCCAGTTAGTATTTTGCAAAGTTTTATTAAGAGTAGTTGGGGAGAATTGGGACAAATTCCAGGTGTATCTATATTGGTGTTTGTTAGGTAGGGTGGTAGGCTTAGGTATTATGAATGTTGGAGAGTGGTCACTTATACTGTCTACAAGAGTACCAGAGGTGGATATTTTGTCAGGGTCAGAAACCATGATCCACTCCAAGATTGAACCTTTGTTATTCTTAGTGTCAGGTTTGGTGATATCAAAAATAAGCTGGGTATAGCTGTGAAGGTTGATGTCTAATGAGTGATTGTTACTGGAGATATATAACCAATTAATATTTACATCACCTAGGATTAGTTTTTCATTTTTTATGTTATTGGTAGTCCAGGCAAGGATGTCTTCTAGAATGGGAATATTGTTGCCTGGGGGAATGTATATGACTATAATACATAGGTGTTTATAGTTATTCAATTTAAAATAGGTGATAAGTAATTCTGAGGTAGAGAAGGAGGAAATGGGCTTAGAATATGGAAATACTGAGAAGGTACTTGGATATAATAAGGCGATGCCTCTGCCTTTTTTGTGGAGTCTGTCTGATCTGAGGCAGGAATAGTTTGTGGGAAGGAATTCGGAATCCTTTATGTATGGTTTTAGCCAAGTCTCAGTTATGGCTAAGAAGTCAGGTTTATATTGACTTAAACATGCATGTAGAAGATGGGTTTTGTTTCTAATACTTTGAATGTTGATAGTAGTGAGATTGAAGGATCGTGTTGAGTTAGGGGTGTTATGAGGAGAAGAAGGACCAGGGTTAGGGTGGATGTCACCACACTGAACTAGGTTAGGATAACTAGGAGGCATCATTGGATAGAGCTCTTTTTTGGATCTTTGACATGGTTTTGTACAAGGTCTCTAGGAAGTCTGTATTGTGTGGAGAGGATTGCTGGTCTCCTTTGTAGAATAATATTAGAGTCATAAAGACTAGAGCAGATTGCTGAGTAGCTGTAGGAGATGGGAACGTAGGTAGATGTTGATGTAGGTATGGGGGGTATACAAGTTGGTTGAAGTGATGAGAGTTGTAGAAGGAGGGAGAGGTATATGGAGAATAAAAGAAGGATGTTGTGCAATGGGGGCATTTTTGAGACGAGTGGTGTTCCCTGCTTAGATATAGAAAGTTTCTGGAAAAAGAAAATGTGGGTAGGTATTAGGTCAGATGTAGAGGTAGGAGTGTATGGTGATATAAGTGAAGAAAGAGGTAGGGTGGTTAGATATAGGAAACTAGAAGTGGAAGGTGATAATGGACTAATGAAGAGTTTAGGAGTATAGAAACTGTAGCTGTTAGGTAGGCGTGATGTAGAAGAGTAAAGTAGGCTGAGGTTGTAGAGTAGGTGAGATGGAAGTTAGGGTGTGGTGTGGATGGGTGGAAATGGATTGGAGGATTGTGGGTGGGTGTGATTTGCTTAGGTATAAGTGTAATTGAAATGGGGGTGGGTGAGACTGGGGGTAGGGTAGGGGAGTGTAGTGAGCCCGAATGTAGCGAGGGCGAATGGAGCAGGGACCCACTGATCTGTGGAAGACCAGGGTTGTGGAAAAAAACAATCAGAAGCAGCACTTCTTGAAATTAACCAGGTCAATACAGTACAGTTATATAGTCTTCACTAAAGAACTAGCCTTTTTGTTTTGTTTTTGGTGTGAACAATTAACTTTGGGGATAGAGTTCCCTGCTTGGACAGGCTTACTTTGCATTCGCTCAGTAGGTGAGATGAGTGGCAGATAGAATTACCATTCACTCATATGGTGAACCTCTTTATTAAATGAAATCAGTCCCATTCTCAGACTGTCTTTGAGGCCTAACAGTGACTGCACATGTCTTTTGACTATATAAAACTGCAAGTCATAGCTTTTTCAAGCAGGAAAAAACTGCTGCACCATCAGTTTGAATCTCTTCACCACCATAAGCAAATAGTTTTGCATACTTTGTGAATCAATTTTCTCACCAGCTTTTACTCTAGCAAACATTTCTGCTGACATAATTTTGCACTTAAATCCAGTGTTTATTTTAAGTTCTACAGGTTTCCCATTTATTAGTACAGTCCAAAATATTTCACTCTTTGCTGATAACTGATAGTTTATTATATTAACTGTTTCATTGATCACAGAGACACCATCAACATAAAAAGTTTGCTCACAGCTTTCTATCTGATCTACTTTCTTCTTTGGATACTGTCTTTTAATAAAAGATGGTGCCACTTTAGACTTGCAAAGCCTTTTGAAATGCTTACATTTGTGACACTGCTGACCAAAAGCTAAACACTTTTCCTGTTTAGGTTACTGACTGCCTCCACAATTGGAACAGTTAACAATGAGATTTGCTGCCACACCCTTTGGTTTATATTTCTTTTTTATCTTAACTTTCTACTGTATACTATCAACATTCGTACTAGCAGATACTGCAAGTATGCTTTTTTTCACTTGTAAGCATATTCTTATGCTTTTCTGTAAGCTCATATATTTGACAAATCTCTGTGGCTTTGCTCAATGTTAATTCACTATCTCAAAGCAAAATCTTTCTCACTGCATCATTATTAACACCACATATAAGACTATCTTTTATCAACTCATCTCTTAGATCACCAAATCTGCACATTTTTTGTTTTATTTCTTAAGTCAGTTCTATATGCTGCAAAAGTTTCACAAGGCTTTCGAATTATTGTGTAAAATATGTGCCTTTCCATTGTAATATTAATTTAAGGGTTACACATTTCTCTAAATTTATGTTTTAAGCAGTCAGGTTCTTCCCGTGTTTCAGCCTGTATCACAATATGGCAGTTTCCCCCTCCCTACATGGCAGGTGCATAAATAAATGAACATTCTCCCTCAATGGCTTCTGTGCCAGCTAAATTGAGAAGTATAAATGCTTTTGTACATGCACCTTTATTAGAAAATGCAGCCTGTATGAAAATATCATATTCTTGCTCACCAATTCTCAGCAATATTATTATCAAACACCAACACTGCAGGTCTATGAAATCCTTCTGCCCTAACAACAAAATTAGTTTAAATATAAGTATGACAACTCTCCACCTCTGGACCAGTAATCACCACTATCTCCTGTGGGGTACTTTCACTGGAAGGATAACAGGTACACACCCAGTACTTTCAGATGCATCTGTCTGTATCAATTACAGTTAAAGCACAACTTCCTTGAAGAGCACACAGGGAACACAGACAGTACAGGGTTGGTTCCTCTCTTTCTCCAGAGCCTCAATAAGACTCCCCACTGGCACAGCTATAGAGTTGAGCCCTTAGCCAGGGGTCCAAGCCAAGTCATCCAAAACTGTCTCTGTCCAGCCACTGCTTCATGTCCCTGACCAAGTAGCTGACACACACAGACTTTGAGATTTGATTACACACACACACACACACACACACACACACACACACACACACACACACACACACACACACACCTGGGAAAGGCTGAAACAGGCTTACTAGCTATGCCCCCTTTGCATAGACTATAAGGTAGTTATCACTGCCACCAGAACCCCTTGCCAGCTACTTTAAGACCCTTAACAAAGGATGACCAATTTTACTGGGCAAAATTAATATTAATACAAATGGTAGCTTGACCAAGAGCAAGGCTATTAGGAGTGGCTCAGATAGTGTCACCAAATAAATATGCAAATACTCTCAAAACTTAAATATCTCTACAAAGATCAGCCACAATGAAATGTTTACATATATTCAATAATAAATAATAAAATAACAAGACAATACTAAATATCTATTCACAGTGATATCAGAATGCAAAATCACAGGAAATGTTTAAAATAACATTACAGAACAGACAGAGACAAATAAAGAAAAATGATAGCTAAACTAAGTTTCATTATATTCCTGACTGAATCTAAGAGAATCACTATTCCCTATTTAGTTAATAGAGCAAGACAGATGATGTGGTGAATGGTTCTTCTTGTTGTCACGCCCAAGACAGAATACAGAATGCCCAGTCTCACTAAGTGGCTTCTCAAAATAATATCTAAAAATATTACTTGTGGGATAGCTTGCAGAATGTCATCTCTTCTGGTCAAGTGCCTTCTGGTTCCCATCTAAACCCTCATTGTGGAAGCTTGCAGGATTTTGCACCTACCTGTAAAATACACACACAAAAGCTTTTGCTCAGATCTATGGCAGGTGCTGAAAGTCATAAAACAATTGCATATCTCCACAGTTCCAGAGTAGCAATTAGTTCATGGCAAAAATATACAGAAAGCTTTCTAGCACAGACTTTGTGTCTCTGGCTGCATTGAAACCTGTGAGATAGCATTGTTATGGCCTAGCCCACAAAGTGATTTCATTTCAGATATATATTAAAAGTTTGCTGGACTAAGGTTAACCCTCCTGTTTTCCAGATTCCTCTGTTAAAACATATACATTTAAACAGTTACAATAGTGCATGTACATTTCTGTTCTCTACAGTAGGGCACACTGTGGATACATTTCAAACACAAGCACTTTACAAATACCTTTTCAACAGAAATGTCTATACAAATCAGTTTAATATACACATGGCATAGAGTGCTGATACATTTGTAACACAAGCATCTTGTATTACTCAGTTTGATATTCAGAAATGACATATACTTATTTACAAAATTCCAGCTAGTTGCGCTGGTAGTACATCCTATCATCCCATCATCCCTCCTCCACCCCCCCCTTCAAAAACTCAAGCTAGTTTTTCAAGTGCTCCTTGAGAAATGTTGTTTGAGATGAATGAGCCTATCTGGGAATACATTACCCAATACCCTGTCTTGAGATTCCATCTGCCTTTGCATTGCTGAACCCACTACAGTGTTGCACTGTCATATCATATGCCTGCAACCCTAGGCTCCACCCCCCACAGTAACTTGGGATTTTGCTGGCTGGCTCCCTGTAGCCATAGATCTCCCTCAGACTCCTTCTTCCTTCTACTGCAAATACCTACTACCAGGGTTCCCTATCAAGGCAAGGTTTCATGGTGATAACATGGTACAATTTGTGCCCCTGCCTTCTGCCTAGCAGTTCTACCATGTAGTTCATAGGTTCATAGGTTCATAGGTTCATACTAGGCTATCTGCCTGGGGCAATTATAAGCCTAGCCCAATTTTGTTTGGCTTACGCCACCCCTTGATTTGAGTATACTGTGCCCTTTTTATGGTTTAGATTACTGTGCCTCTGTCTAATAGTGACACGGAAGTAATCCCCAGAACAAACCTACGATCCCCCATCCACTCATCAAGATTCTTCTTGAAGAGATTCAATGTGGTGCTCTTGCTAACATCACTGACTTTCCTTACCACTTTGAAGGGTCCCTCCCATGCTGTCTGCAGCTTGTTGTGTCTGACCGGAATGAGAACAATTACCTGCAGCCACACAGCATGCTCTCTGGCTCAAGCATTCCTGTCATACCAGACCTTTTTCTGCTGTTGGGCTTCTGCCAGTTTCTCCAGGGCCAACCCCAAGAGGTACCAGAGCCTTGTCCTGAGGTTTAGGACATATGTCACAACAGACTGTCTATGGGATTCACACTCACTCTCCCACTCATCATGAATCAAATCTAGAGGCCCCCTCATCTGATGCCCATACATCAACTCAAGGGATAAAAAAAACTGGATTCCTGGGGTACCTCTCTGTAAGCAAACAACAGATGGAGCAAATATATGTCCCACTCCCCTCTTTAACTGTCTGCAAATGCCCATAGCTCACAGGTCCTGCAGTACTCTGTTACATTCTTTTCAATCCCCGGCCAATAAAAGTTCTGCATAATTTGCCCCTTGTTACACTTTATGCCCATATGACCTGCAAAGGGAATATCATGGGCTTTGGCTAGAAATCCCAGTTGGTAGGCTCTGGGCACTACCAGCTGCTGTATTCTCTCACCCTATATCCCCCCAGAGGTCCATTCTCTATACAGTAAACCTTTGTTCCAGTATATGGAATCCCCTTTTCCTTGAGAATCAGGCACCTCCCTAACTACCTCTCTGAAGCCTTGTAATGTAGGGTCTGAGAACTGAGCTTGTCTCAACTCTCTCTTTTTAACCCTCCCCAGCTCCCCTTCAACAGGAAGCCTGGCATCCTCTGACAGTAGTGCCACACTGTCAGCTTGGGTACTACTACTCACCTCTGCCCTTTCAGTCACTCTGTCCAAGGGAACATCAGTACTCACAAGCAGCTGTGGCCCACATTCAGTCTCCCTGCTACAGGGTAGCTCCCTCCCTGAAGTAGCCACCTCACTTGTCCTGGCTTCAAGTATGTAGTCTGTCTGGGTGCCCCCCAGGCTACCAGACCCACATATCCCGCCTATCTCCAAGCCTGACTGCATGTAACTGCATGCACACAAGGTAGTGCATCATCAAAATCATTCCCTATCAGGACATCTGCAGGGATATGCTCAAACACATCTACCTGCTTGCTTTGTTTTCCACCCGCCCAGTCAAGGTGAACCCTAGCCAAAGGTATTTAGAATGGGGTCCTCCTAAAGCTCTGACTGAAGTAGACTGCCCAAGCAAGTAGTCCTCCTCTTTAGTCATTGCAGGCTTCACAATGGTTGGGTCAGAGGCTGTGTCTGTCTTTGCAGTGGCCTGTTTCCCATTTACTAAGATAGGATATAACCTCTTGTGGTAGTTTGGTACCCATATCATCTCCAGACAACTTACTACTGGCATTCTGTTATTCCAATTTGCTGGCTCCCCCACCTTTTGTTCCCACCTTTGCCTCTGTGGACATCTATATGATGCATGGTCTCACTGGTTACATTTAAAACATTTAACCCTTGATCCTGGCTGTGTACCTGAACTAGTGGCTTCCCCCTATTACTGGCAAACTCTGTTGTGGCTGTTTAGGGTGCCAACCCTGGAATCCCTTAGATCCATGAGCAGCACTGGATATCCCTTTCCTGTGCTGTGATGCCCTGCTTGTTAGGTATAGGTCTCCTTTTTTCCCCCAACTTATCTGCAGAGTTGCTTTCCCTGTCTACCAACCAGATTCTCATGTCCTCAGGGAAAGTGCAAAGGGCTTTTCCTGTCACCAAAAGGCTTGCCAGCTTTTCAAAAGTGGTGGTCTGACACCCACTCACCCACCTATGAAAATAAGTGCTTTGCTCAGCAATATAATCAAATACACTTTCATCTGCCTTGCACATATGCTCACAATTTTTTTTCTATAAACTTCAGGTGTTAACTTAAAGCATGCCAATAAACAATTTTTAACTGCATTATAATCAGTATCAGAATTTAGAAACAGCAGTTACAGCTTTACCATGGAGTAAGGGGGTGAGGAACCATACCCAGAGCCCTCGGCCAACATTATACTGTTTGCAAACATATGAATAAAAATATCAAAATTATCACCTTCTTGGTAATGAGGAACACATTTACTGACCGTTATTGCTTCTGGGGTTCAGTTATCCCCTTTTCTGTTACCTCCATGAGCCTGACAAGAGTCAGTGTTTCCTTTTCATGCTGCCTCTGCCTCTCATTTTCTTTGGCTTCCAGACATCTCAGTCTCTCTGGTGATTATAAATTCATCTGTTTCTCCTTTTTTCAGACTCCAAATTCCATAGTCTCTCTGCTGTTTCTAGTTCCAAATGTTTGGCCTCCAGTTCAGATCTCTTTAATGCGAGCTGGATTTTAAAGTCCTCTGAGGAAAAGCTGAGCGGTCCATTTTCTGAGAGCTGTACACCCCCAAGGCCAGTCTGGCTGTCTTCCTAGTTGCTGTTCTGAGATGCTGCTGTAAATAAGGCTGCAATCATATCACCTTTAGTCAGGTTGGCATGTACCAGTCCTTTGGCTTGGCACATCTCAGCCAACTGGCTCCTTGTCAGCTTGCCATAATCCTCCCCTGACATCCTTGCCTGTTCCCCCTGATTAAGCTAACAAAAATAAATAAATATATAGATAAATAAATAAAACAATTGTGACATGAAACTCTAAATGTTCACAGTGTGGTTGCTTAAGAGTACAAACACCTTCTTTAGTGACCACTGTTTACAGGCTACAGGAGTTCAATGTCCACACCACTGTTCACCAATATGTGATGTGGTGATTGCACCACTACCAACCAATATGTGATGTGGATATCCCACCACTGCTAACCAATATGTGATGTGGATAGCCCACCCCTGCCAACCAACATTGTGATGACCCTCCACCTCTGGGCCAGTAATCAAGGAGCCTCAATACTCACCACTGGCTCCTGTGGGTAACGTTCACTGGGAGGATAACAGGTACACACCCAGTATTTCCACATGCAGCTCCCTGCAACAAGTACAATCAAGCACACTTTACCTTAAGAGCACACAGGGAACACAGTCAGTCCGGGGCTGGTTCCTCTCTCTCTTTTTTCAGATTCCCAAAAAGACTCCACACTGGCACAACTAGAGCGTTGAGTCCTTAGCAAGGGTTTCAAGCCAAGTCCTCCAACACTCTCTCTGTCCAACCAGTACTTCATGTCCATGACCAACTAGCTGACACATACACTCTTTGAGATTTGATTTGTGCACACACACACACACACACACACACACACACACACACACACACACACACACACACACACCAGGGAAATGCTGGCACAGGTTTACTAGCTATGCCCCCTCTTGACCAGACTCTCAGTTAGTTATCACTGCCAGCAGAACCACTCACCAGCTGCTTTAAGGCCCTTAACAAAGGGTGTCCAATTTTACTGGGTGAAATTAATTTTAATACAAATGGTAGTTTCACCAAGAGCAGGGCTATTAGGAGTGGCCCATGCAGTGTCACCAAATAAATGTGCAAATACTCTTAAAACTTAAATATCTCTACAAAGATTATCCATTGTGAATGTTTAAATATATTTAATAATAATAAAAAAACAAGAAAATACTAAATATCTATTCACAGTGACACCAGAGGTCAAAATCAGTAGAACTATTTAAAATAACATTGCAGGGCAAACTCAGAAAAATAAAGAAAAACAATATCTAAACTAAGCTTCATTATATTCCTGACTGAATCTAAGAGAATCACTATTCCCTACTTACTTAATAGAGCAAAGCAGGTGATGTGGTGAATGGTCCTTCCTGTTGTCAGTCCAGAGACAGAATACAGAATGACCAGTCTCACTAAGAGGCTTCTCAAAATAACATCTAAAATATTACTTATGTGATAGCTTGCAGAATGCCAACACTTCTGGTCATCTGACTTATGGTTTCCATGCAAACCCCCATTGCTGGAAGCTGGCAGGATTTAGCACCTACCTGTAAAAATACACACACAAGGAATTTTGCTAATGTTTGTGGCAGGTGCTGGAAGTCATAAAACAATTGCATACCTCCACACTTCCAGAGTAGTAATTAGTTCAACCCAAAGGCAATACAGAAAGCTTCCCAGAACAGACCGTGTGTCTCTGACTGCATTGAAACCCGTGAGATAGCATCTTTATGGCCTTGCCTACAAAGTGATTCAATTTCAGATATATTTTAAATTTTGCTGGACTGAGGTTATCTCTCCTGTTTTCTAGTTTCTTCTGTTAAAACATATACATTTAAACAGTTACAATAGTGCATGTGCATTTCTGTTCTCTCCAGTAGAGCACACTGTGGATACATTTCAAATACAAGTATTTTACAAATACCTTTTCTATACAAACATCTGCACAAATCAGTTTGATATACACATGACATAGAGTTCTAATACATTTGTAAAACAAGAATCTTGTATAAATCAGTTTGATATTCACAAATGACATATAATTATTTACAAAATTCCATATAGCTGTGCTGGCAGTTCCTCCTGCTGTCACAATAATCATAGACCAGGTACTTGTAATTATGCCCAACTGCACAACAATCTCTTTGAAATGGCTGCATGTTTAACACTGTGAACACTCCAGACACTTCAGATACTTTGGAAAGACTTATTGTGAAAAAGTATTACATTGTGAAACAAATGATCATTTAAGCCTTTTCATACAATTTAAACAATTCAGAAATTATTCTGAACACTTTTATCAATATGTCACTACTTCAGACATTTCATTTATCCCGGTAACTACTTTGAATGTTTTGAATGCTTCCCCACGTATTTGGTGACTGTAAAATCATTGAAACAAGTTTGAGTTCCCATGAATAATCAGTGACCTGTTTGCAAGTTCACTCCTGTATAATTCTCCACTTCTAATTTCATGCCTCGTGGTTTTAAGCTGTTATAACTTCGGATCCCTTTCTGATGCCATGCCGCTTGTCTCATGGATTCAAATGAGACATTGAGGCTGTGTATGGGTTCAAGTTGTTTATTGTACATAAACACAGCAGGAGCTGTAACTGGATCATAAACTTCGAGCTAACTTACTGACTTGTTACTTCAAACACTCTCACTTGTGCATCTCCATTCATGCCTGCATTCACTCTGACTGACTATACAAAATGACATTGATCTTCCATGTGCTCATCAACTTATAGGCAGATGGTACCTAGCTACAGTAGCTGACTGGGTTCAACATGCACACTGATCTACAGTTACCTTTTTATAATGTAGAATTAGCCCTCTGAGCATCATGAAGATGCAAATGAGGAATGAACTCATTAGAATTGCTGAATATCAAACTTTTGACTTCATGTAATGGATGTAAACATAGTGTAGCCTCTGCACCATTGTTAGGTGCTAACGGCTTGCAACTGTGAATGATTAGTGTGAGTGAATGAAAACACAACAGCAATGTCAGTGAGGATACAATAAAACCAAACACTACACATTTATAATTTTCGGCCGTAATAGCACAACTATCCTATCTCTGCTCAAAACTGTTATTCACTGTTATGTATTGGTATCACACCTTGAAAGAAAAATAATAGGAAATGCATTACAGATTGGATGTCTGATAGTAAAGCAGAGATAAGGGAATAAAGACTAGAATGCAAAGATAAGACAGAGCTGCATTTTGCAAACATATGCATAAATATTTGTATGGTCACTGACTGCACTAAATATGTTAGGTACACATGCACAACTGCATGTATAATTAATACTTGATATGAAATGGGAATTGCTTACATGCACATGATTTGAATGGTATTAGCAAGCTGTGACTGTGCAAAGAGAGATAACCTGCTACAACTGTGTTGTGCAAGTGCAATAGTCTGATGGTTCAAATGCAGATATGTCTAATTGTTTAATCTTTGTTTCCTTTTTATTTATTTATTTATGTATTGCCTTTATCATGTGTGTGGTGCATGGTTAGTGGCTCAAAAAGTGAAAAAATTTAATTTCAGTTGCCTTACAAAGTGCAAACATGCTTAGCGGCATGGTGCAGCATCCATCACCCGGTTCAGCAGCTACCTCTCTGATAGATCTCGGGCTGTGAAATGGAAGACTGGCACCTCAGCCTTCCTTCCTACCCCAACCTGGGTACCCCAGGGATCCATACTTGGCCCAATGCTCTTTAATATCTTCATTAATGATTTCCATGCAGCCATTCCTAACACTAAGATAGTACAATATGCTGATGATTCAACTTTAGTCTGCTCTGCTTCTAACCTCCCCAAGCTCCAAACAAAAACTCAAACTGCCTTCTCAACTACTGAGAACTGGATGCTTCAAAATCACCTCTCTTTGAATGCCAACAAATCAAAGATCCTTCTATTCTCTCCCTCAAAATCTTTCCCCCTCGACAAAACCTCTTTCAATATTATCAGCCATGCCAACTCCACTATAGAAGTTGTTCCTTTTGCTAAACTTCTTGGGGTTACTATTGATGAACACCTAAAATTTGATACCCATATTCAGTTAAATGAAGATCAAAGGCAAGAAAAAAAGGCAAGAAAAAATTCATTCATTGGCGTCTTGTTTGCTTATCCCTTTGGAATTTAAAAAGACCTGCTTCAGTGAGTTTGGCTATCTGGCTGAGTTTATCTTTGAAGAGTTTCACCTCTCTGACTGTTTAGTTCTGCTGCTTGGAATTAGGAACTGTGTTGGCTTAGTAGCAGCTTGTTGTTTTTGCCTTTGTCTTCCAGAACAAGCATACGTGTGTTTGGGAGGCATTTAGTCCTGCTGTTTGACATCAGGAGCTGTGCTGGTTTAGTAGCATATTCAGTTAAATATTAAGAAAACCCATCAAAAATTTGGCATGCTGTACAGAAACTCCCACTTCCTCTCCCATTCAACAAGGCAGACCCTCACCATTACCTACTTACTACCTTCACTGATGTATGGTGCTCCACTACTAACCAACCTATCTTCCTCCATCTCTTCTAAACTGGAAACCTGTTACAACAAAATCTCAGAGTTCACCACCACATCCAAATACTCCAGTCACCACTGTATACCTCTCCACCAGCTGCAATGGCTAGAATTTCTAACTATCTAGACTACCTCAAACTCACCACAGCTCACAAGCTTATTTTTAAACCAACTAAATGTCCAGCACTAACAAACATCTTACCATTATACACCCCACACAGAACTCTAAGATTTGCCCATCAAAATCTAATCTCTGTACACAAACCAAATTGTCCCGCTGGTCAGCTTCTCCTATCCTTTTCTATAGCCAAAAAATGGAATTCTCTCCCTCCTTCTCTACGAATCTCTGAAAACTTTGAACTCTTCAAAACCCAGCTCCATTCTTACATCTCCTATAAATGGAAGTGCAATTGCACTCAACCTACGTAACCTGCTTAATTCTTGAATACATTCATTACACATAAGGTTCATTCTTCCTTACACAGTAGGGATTAACCCTATTTACTGCCTTCTTCCTAATCTTACTTTTATACCATTCTCAGATGTTTCAAACCTCTGTACAAATTTAACTCTGTACTACTGTTCCCAACCAGTAAACATGTAAATATGCATTATATTTTACTCCATGTTGCAGTTTAACTTTGTTTTTTTGCTATTTTATAGTTACAATTTGTTTAACTGATACTATTGCATCTTTGTATTGTACTTTGCATTATGTAGCTTGTACTTTGCATTATGTAGCTTGTACTTTGTATTATGGAGCTTTTCTCCCTGGGCCTCCACTGAAAACGGACTCTTTCAGCCCAGTGCACCTCCCCAGTTATCAAACTGGAAATAAATAAATAAAATAAATAAATCATCATAGATGGTAATGACTACAGAAATTTCACCTGCTACACAGCCGTCTCTGTGGCACAAGGTGTATATATGTTGAAGTAAAAAAGAGAGAACATAGATAAAGCAGGGCTGGCATCCCACAGTAGTTATTTGTACTGAGGAAGGGTCATAATGAGTATTTACACAGGTAATATATGTTCACTATTGCCATTTACATTTGCACATTGCTTACCTATGCACAAGCAGGGTTCACTACTTAAGGCAAAAAGTGAACATTTTAATTTAGTTTGCCTTACTTCATGCAAAGAGGTTTACAGGTGATGCATGGATGCCAGCACTGTGGATAGTACAAAGTATGGAAAACGCGCTTACTGCTTAGCTTTTGCTGTGGCAACAGGTTTAAATGTAGTGAGTTCATGGCCTGAAGACAGGTGAGCCAGGGTTCAAATCCAAAACACTTGACTTTTTAATAAGGGTGTCCCACAGTAATGTTTAACAAAACGTTGATTATAAAGGTAATACTCATACCGACAGCTATGTATGGCAGGGTGATTGACAGAATCATAAAGGTAATACTCATACCGACAGCTATGTATGGCAGGGTGATTGACAGAATCATAAAGGTAATACTCATACCGACAGCTATGTATGGCAGGGTGATTGACAGAATCATAAAGGTAATACTCATACCGACAGCTATGTATGGCAGGGTGATTGACAGAATCATAAAGGTAATACTCATACCGACAGCTATGTATGGCAGGGTGATTGACAGAAAGGTATCATTACTGTTTGCGTGCACATACTTTTGCAGGTACTATCCATTTGCAGACTGTTGTCAGACATTAGTCCAGTATCATACCTACACCTGCATAAGTCAGGACCTTTTAATGTCACACACATACAGGCTGAATTGCAGCAGTCACTCTTTAAGCTGTATATTTGTAATGGCTAAAGTTGACAGACACTTATTCTGTGGCAATAAGGAATAATCACCGATGTGGAAATGTATGCCTTCTCTTTTAAATAGGTTCATAGGTTCATAGGTTCATACTAGGCTATCTGCCCAAGGGCATTTATAAGCCTAGCCCATAGTTATGTGGCTTTCGCCACCCCTTTAGTTTGAATAAAAACTATGCCTATCATTTTTCTGTGCCTCTGTCAAGCAGTGACACTGAAGTAATCCCTGGGGTATATCTGCAATCTCCCATCCATTGGTCAAGATTCCTCTTGAACAAGGCCAGCGAGGTGCTCTGCCTCACATGTACCGGGATTTTGTTCCACAGCATAGGGAGTCTCTGGGTGATGAATCTGTCCCTCCAGCACGTTCTATTTATAACCGTGTCAAGGTTTAAGTCTCCCGCCTTGTGGTTCTGAGGGATCTAGATTTTTGAGGTGAAGCATATTCATCAAATCTGGGTTTGACATGGCCTTATATGTCAGGCACAGGTCACCTCTGAGCAAGCGGTATGAGACTGAATAGAGCTGGAGTTCTTTCAGTCGGGCAGCATAAGACATATTTTTGAGACCCTTTATCCTTTTGGTGAGGAACTTTTGGGGCCTTTCAAGCTGCAGCAGGTGTCTGGTCAGATACATTCCGAACAGGGCATTGTACTCAATCATAGGTCTAATGAGTGATGAGTACAGGGGGACGATGACCTCCCTTGATCTAGATGTGAATCCCTTCATGATCAGGTGGGCGATATAGAAGGTTTTCCTAACTACTTTAGCAACATGAGTGTCAAACAAAAGGCTACTGTCAACTTGGGTCCCCAGATCCCTGATGACTTTTTCTGTGCTCAGTGGATTGCCACCTATATGGTAGCTAGGGGTGACCTTGTTTTTCCCGAAGGGTATGACTATGCATTTTTTGGCGTTTAACTTCAGGCCATGGCTCTGGCACCAGTTATCCGTTTCTGTGAGGCCCTTCTGGAGGATATCTGTGTCAGATGTGTTTTCGACTATGGCGCCCAGTTTGCAGTCATCTGCAAACTTTGTCAGCCATAACCCTCCTGTGTTTGCTTGTACTTCAGAAAAGTAGATGCCAAACAAGAGTGGACCCAGGACTGAGCCCTGTGGGACACCACTTGTGACAGGCTTTGAGTCTGACATGGCTCCAGCAACTCTGACCCTGTGGATTCTGTCACTTAGCCAGTTTGCAACCCATCTTGTGATGTATGGGTTTACATTCAAGCTGATGAGTTTTTCAATGATACCTGAGTGGGGTATTGTGTCGAAGGCCTTTGCCAGGTCGAGGTAGGCTGTATGGACTGCCTTTCCCTCATCAATGGCCTTGGTGACTGTCTCGAAAAAGTCAACCAAGTTTAAGAGGCAGGATCTGCCTTTGACAAAGCCAAACTGGGTTGGATCCAAAGTCTGCAAGTTCCCTATGTCTTTATTTATGTGTTCCATTATGATCCTCTCCATGGCTTTGCAGATAAGGCTTGTCAAGCTAATGGGGCAGTAATTTCCAGGGTCTGTGGAGGCACCGCCCTTATGAAGTGGGGCCACAGTCACCGTGCGCCACTCCTTGGGTACGTATCCTGAGGTGAGGCTAAGATTAAACAGCTGTCCTAACTGTGGGTTTAATTCCTCATTGAGTTCATGAAGCACACAGCCGGGGACACCATCCGGTCCCATGGATGCTGTGTTTTTTGCCTTAATGAGGGCAGTTCTCACCTGGGCGTTGGAGATGTTTGGGGGGCTACAATCCTCTGGAATAGATATCTCTCCTTTTGGGGGGGGAGTTTGCACTGAACCTGTCAGCCAGTATATTGGCAATGTGTGTAGGTTCAGTAATTTTCACATCATTTTGAACTAATTCTGAGCATATCTGGGAGTTTCCTCCTAGGTTTCTAACATAGCTAAAGAAGGCCTTATGATTGTCTTTAGAGTCCTTGGCGATTTTTCTCTCAAAATTTGCCTTGGATGATTTTATGAGAGCTCTTAGTTTTTTACTTATAATGATCAAAGGTGTCTTACCTTTCAAGGATTTTGCTCTATCTTGTAGTAGCTTCCTCCTTTTGTTGTAGAGCTTGTTTATGGCTGGGGTCCACCAGACTGGATGCTTGCCTTTGGTACAGAGAGTCTTAGTTTTGTTTGGGATTGCCTGATCCATGCAGTCCTGTAGGTGCTGGTAGAAGGCATTTGTAAGTGATTCACTGGTTTGAGTAATGTTTACCACTGGCTCAGGGGCCTTAAAGGAGACCACACTAGTTTTTAGAAGTGTGAAATCGGCTTTTGAGAAGTTTTTCACTGTGGTCTTTTTTGTTTCAGGTGGGGGCGGGATGAGGACCTCCAGCGAGATTAGTTTATGATCTGATCTCACCAGTGAGGGGTATACTTCCGGTGTTGAACATTTTGATCCCATGTTCGTGATGTGAGATCAAGTATGTTTTCTCCTCTTGTGGGGATGGTGACTAGTTGTTCCATGGCATTTGAGTTTATGAACTCCAGGAATCTTTGGGTTAGAGTGTTCGGGCTTGAGTAGTGTTCCCAGTCTATATTAGGGTAGTTGAAGTCACCTAGTATGATGGTGTTTGGAGATACATTTATCCCCTCCAATGTTTTCAGGAAGGCCATGTGAGGTTCCTGAGTTTGAGAGGGTGGCCTGTAACATGCTACAAATTGCAGAGCAGTCTTGCCTATGGTTAATTGCACCTGGATGGTCTCAGATGCATCGTGCGTTGCCACCAACCTTAAGGTGTGGGTGTCCTTTATGAATATGGACACCCCCCCTCCTTTCTTGGTGTTGGCTGGATTTTGGGGCCGGAACGCATGATATGAGGTGAAACCTGTTAGTGCTGGGGTGCCCTCAAGAGCCTTGAACCAGGTTTCTGTCACAGCACAGACATCGATGTTCTCCATATTGAGAAGGGCCTCGAGCGCGTGCATCTTGAGATTGAGACTTCTGGCATTGAGCAGCATTACCCTTAGTTTTTTTCCTTTTTGGTGTTCTAGGGTGGTAGGTTTAGAATTTGAGCCTTGCCTAAAAAAGGCACTATGGGGGTGGCAAGAGCCTTTGCCAATATCCGGAAGCCCAGGGGTGACAGGTGCAAGCCGTCCCTTGCGAAGCAGCGTGGCTTGTCCAGCATGTCATCCCAGGCAGACAGACATTGGATCCCCTTTGAATGACACCAGAATTTAAGCCAATTATTAAAGCTGATCATCTTATCACTGTATTGTGGCATCATTCTAGGTGAAGGTAGGATACTGCTCAAGGTCAGGGTCATACCTGCCTGGGCTACATAATCAGAGAGCTCCTCGATGTCCCTTTTCATGTAGTCCAAGGAGGTACGTCTCAGGTCGTTGACACCAGCGTGGACAGTGACTGAGCCGTACTTGTACCTGCTGTTGAGAGACCTGAGTGCTTGCGTTATGTGGTGGATTCTAGCACCCGACAGGCAGCTTACTGTGACCTTCTCCTTACTCAGTCTGGTTTCAATCCCCCATTGTACACATTTATTTAGTTTATTTATTTATTATTTATAATTATTTATTATTATTATTACTATTTATTTAAATAAATAAATAAATAATTATTTATTTTTCATTTTATTTTACATTTGTTAACCAGGAAAGTCCGACTGGACACATATCTATTTTCAGCGGAGGCCCGGGGAGAAAAGCTCCAATAGCACGACATAAAGCAATTACAAAAGGATATCATGCAGAGATTTAGGTTCCATAGAAACATACATTAGGTATAGTTTTACAATCTCTTTAGCAAAGTCAGCATACAGTAATCCAATAATAGGGCTTATATAGAATATGAAATATAAACATGAGAACAAAACATTTTTTTCAGTCTAAGTTATGAGTACTCTCAATACTTTATTACAGAAATAACCAGTGATTATTAAGCTTTACAGTGAAAGGAATTAGGGGACCTTTAATAGAATCCTTGAACATGGTATTGGTGCAAATTAACATGGGGAGTAGCATGAACAAAGCCAACTGTTTGAGAAATGGGTTCTCAGGAGTTTCTTAAATTGAATAGTGCAGGTAGTGGAGGTTATTTGGCTAGGTAGTGAGATCCAGATTTTGGCAATAGTGGAGGCAAAGAGAGATTTGCCAGCATCATTTGTGTGTCTGATAATGCTTATTAGGTTCTGAGAATTAGATTGTAAGGCTCTGGTAGGGATGTGGGGTTAATTACATTTTGTAGTTAGGTTTTTTTCTGAAAGGTAGAAGAGATTATGCATTGGGGCCACCACAGTGGTGCAGCGGTTAGCGTTGCCACCTCACAGCAAGAGGTTCTCCGGTTCGATTCTCAGTTGGGGTACCTTCTGTGCAGAGTCTGCATGTCCTCCCTGTGGTCGCATGAGTTTCCTCTGGGTACTCCGGTTTCCTCCCACATCCTAAAGACATGCTGTAGGTGGATTGGACAGTCTAAACTGGCCCTAGGTGTGAGTGTGTGCATGTGTGTGCCTTCTGTGGAAGGTTGGGCGTTGGCCTGGCAATTAAACACCATAAAACTTCACTGCCAATCATGAGCGGACAGGTGATCCACTGTGGCAACCCCTAACCGGTAAAAGCTGAAAGAAGAGATTATGTACTATTGTGAGTTGATTAAACAGAAGTAGTTGAGGTAGCTTGAGTCAATTGAGGTGGTTAAGGGTGAGACAGTGGTGGGATTTGTATGAGACTTCAGGAGCAAACTTGGCTATTTTGTTATAATAAGATTACATTTTGTTCAGATCACTCTGGCAGAGATTAGTAAGGATGAGAGAAGTATAGAGTAGGATGCATAGGAGATTAGTCCTTGCAATAGTAGCTTTGTTTTGTTTTGTGATAAAGTGTTTGTTCCTATAGAGAAGTCCTACTTTTTTATTAGCTTTCTTAATGGTTTGTACTATATGGATGTCAAATTTGTGGTTATTGTCTATTTCTACACCTAAGAGTTTAGTGTGTGCAGTTGGGGTGATTTGAATGTTATCTTTGGAGTGAACGATGAAAGTGTTGTTGGGCAGGGGGGGGGGGGCATGACCTGGGCTGAAAAGAATTAATTTAGTTTTTTGGGGTTAAGAATAAGTTTGATGTTTGTGAACCATGTTTCCGCTACAGTAAAAGTGTTTTGGGTGAGGATTTGCAGTTCCTTTAAGGTGGGGGCGGCACTTATAAGGGTGGTGTCATCTGCGTATTGTACTACTGATGCTGTGAGTGAGGAGGAATTGATTTGGTTGGTGAACAGTGAGAACAATAGTGGACCAAGGATGGATCCTTGAGGGGCACCTATGGATACTGGTAGCAGGGGGGACAGCTGGTCATGCCATAGGACTGCCTGCTGTCAACTAGCTAAGTAGCTAGTAAACCATGATATAGTGGAGGGGCTGAGGCTTAGGGTAAAGTTTGGAGAAGAATGTTATGGTCTACCATGTCAAAGGCTTTGGATAAGTCTAAGAAAATGTAAGATACAAATAGTCCCTTGTTTCTGTTGTGGTTAACTATATCTAAAAATGATAGTAATGCTGTGGTGGTTCTGTGGGATGGTCTAAAGCCATGCTGGGTTTTGGAGATTAAGTTACAACGTTTGTAAGTCCCCACAAAATAGGTTCTGACTCACCCCAATGATCCCTCCAAAGTCATGGCTAAAAAGCCTAATCATGTAGCATTTCAGTATTGACCAGTGAACAAAGTGTGACCAGTTATAGCCACACACATGCCATAAATAGTGCCAAATCTGATATCTCCATTGCTGTTTCATAAACTCCATTACTCTTTGTTTGGAAATGTTTGTCTTTGCTTACCATCTTGCAAATGTGGTTGGCATGTTTGCTCACTGGTTGTAAAATTTGATATCACAATTTGGTGGGAAACCATTGAAACTGTTGTTGGAGGACTGTTGTAGACGTGGCAGGAGATGAGAAAGATGCTGACAAATTTGGGCACAGAGGTGAGGTGCAGAAGAATCAGAAATCTTTGTTGCACTCCTTGTGAAGTGCTACAGCTGTTTGCTGCTGCAGGGAGACTATACTGGATCTCAGCACAAGGCTGAAGCTTAGAACAGCCTAGCCAGGGCTGTCTTCATTGTGACTGGCATACCATGCACTGGGGAGCACTGAAGGTACCACTACAGTCACCTTAAGAGGTGCAAACAGGCACAACTTGACCAGTGACAAGATGGGTTTCGAACTGCTGACACCCCCAGTGTCGTAAGTATGTAGCTCAAACAACTTGAAATGATATAGAATGGTGTACATAGCCAAGTCTGGTATACATAATGCTTTCATGTGCCTTTTTCTCTCATTCTTTATTTTACAACTGCAGAGGAAATCACAAAGAACAGGGCAGCACATGCTGAGAGACTGGAATGACTCAGAGAGACAAAGAGTATATCTACAGAACAAGTGACCCTGATTGTAGGAAATATATTGTGATTCCATAGATCAGTAACACCTTCAGCATACACATTTAACTGCAATAGCAAGCATGCATACTTTCTTCTGTAGCTCTTGGTAATTGAATTAAGAAAGTGCAAGTGTATTCAGATTATGTGGGTTCAATTCCCACAAGTAACCTGTAGAGTCACATTGGAAAAGTCTAATTTTTAAATTAAAAATGCAGCACTAGTTACTTTAATGCTGTGTAGTTAAAAAGACATCCAGTCACTAATATCTAGGGTGCAGAATGTATTACTTAAAATGTACAAACTGGATACCAAAATAGAAAGTTTCAAAGAAGAGACCAGAAAGAAGATGGAACATTTAGAAATGGTTATGTAACAACAAAGTGCACAAAATGATCATGAAGGGAGAATAACTGAATGTGAGTCTCCTACTGAAATTATTTAAAAAAAATAACTGACTCATAGATAAAGTTGATGATTTAGAAAATAGACTGAGATGAAATAACATCAGAATTCATGGTATACCTGAAAAGTATGAGGGAGACAATATAATAAACTTCTTAACAACCTGGCTGCATAAAACATTAAATGTACCTGAAACTTTATCTTTTGGGATTGAAAGGGCACATAGATCCCTGAGAGCAACTTTGAAGAAGGAAAAGTCACCACCATGTTCAATTACAGTTAAGTTTATGTCTAGCTTAGAAAAATATCATATATTAAAATCAACACGGTCCAGCCTACCCATTAAAATACGTGAACATGTAGACATATTTCACAATGATTATTACAGTAAAATAATGATCAAAAGAAAAAGCTGTTTATCACTGAAAAGGAACATAAAAATAATAATATTAAAGCCACTTTGGTGTTTCCTGCAAAGATTAAATTATTTCTTTCTGAAGGAACTAAAATATTTGACACACTGGAGGAGGCATCCACTTTCTCCACAAATATAAAATGCTTAATATTGAAGAAATGGATTAGAACAGTATATTCCTCAAGAGACAGATAGCAGGCTTATTTTAGTCACTGCATTTATAGCAAATAGCTCATTACTTGTTCTTAACTCTTCACAGTAAAAATAATAAGAGCATGTCAGCCATTGCCTCTGTATCCCAAGAAGAGAATTCTGTGGAATGCTAGGAAGATGATCTTGTCCTTGCAGTTACTTGCAAGTCAAAAAACAGCCAATACACTGACAGAATAATAAGGACATTGGACTTTGAATAGTAACAGCTAAATTCCCTGGACTGTGGCCTGAACAGGGAGCACTTGTGTGATCTTATAAATCAGGAGGAAGTGGCTGTCTTAGTTTTTGACCAGTGCAGAGAAGCAATGGCTAGTAGGATGCAGTTTGAGAAAAGGGGGCTGTAGTAGGAAAGGACCAGCTCTAGCTTGACTCTTTAGGTTGTAAGTCTGAGTGGCAGTAAAAAAGTTGGAAGAGAAAGTAAAGGAGGTGTCCAGTTTGAGTATTTTAAAGAGTAAGGAACCAAGAACAATATTTGATTTGGCCTGTACTGGAAGCCAATTAGCCTTTGAAAGAGCAACATAGTAATGTAGTGGTGCTCGTTCCATGCTGTGGTACTCATTCCATGGTGTGGTGCTCATTCCATGGAGAGTTTGCTGCGAATCAACATATTTTTATTGGAGAAGGTTAGAACAGTGGCAGTGACTTTGACAGAGCCTAATGCAAACAATGGGAGATCATACTCAAGTTGGGCAAGTAACAGTGGTGGATCGTGATATTGGACTGCAGGACTGCAGCCCACCCTGCTGTAAACCAAATCCCCAGCTGTAACCAAAAATCCCAGAACTCACGCATGCCTGTTTGGGAAACTTGAATCTGGACTGCTGTTTAACCAGTCTGGATTCAGAAAGAGTCAGCAGGATGCAAATGCCCCAGAAGTCTATGCGGTTAGAACTGCATAGACTGGAAGGGGAATGGACTGCAAGGTCTGCAGTCTGTGCATAGTCAGAATGAATGAGCTGAGCAGCACATACATGCATGGCATTCCGGCACCGAGAGACAAGTGCTGCTGCTCTTGTTTTGAATGGAGGCTGAACTATTCCAGCACCTGTCGAGGATGGAGGATTTATTTTGGTTAACTTATTGACCGGGAAACAGGAGGGAGCTGTGGACGAATGTCAGCACTGGGAAACTTGACGTTTTGGTCCATGAATGGAGGCATGTATTCTGTATTTAGTCAGGTGTGTGGAGGATTTTATTTATTCTGGTGTATCATTCCACTGGAGGTGTGTGTAAAAATGCCCCAGTTAACTATAACTGGTGGCTAGAGAGAGTAACTCAGGCTCAAACCCTCAACCTTAGGTACAGGTAGCAAGAGTCTGAATTCCCTACTCACCACCACTTCTAAAAAGCATTCAGATTTTTGCCTCATATTTTTCTTCTGTTCTGTTCCTTATTTTGAATTCACTAAATAATGACAGACATTTGAATTTCAAATGTCATATTCTTCAGAAAGTACATGGTAACACGAAACATTTTATTCTAGCAATTTTATAAGTTTATAAGATCAATATTTGAAATGTATCTCTATTTTTGGGGCTGTATTCCCCCATTATTTTGTGCAGGTTTTTTTTGTGCTAAGAGGTTGAGAGCTTTGGTAAGAACTGAATTCACAGAATATGTTTGGGGGCTGTATTCCCCTATTACTGGCTTTGTCCAGGTGTTTTGTGCTAGGACTTTGAGAGCTAGAGTGAGAACTGAATTCAGTAAATGATAGCCATTTAAGTTTCGGTCTTCCTGTCTTTCAGAAACAACTGATCCGGCATAGTGGTATGATGTTCTGACTGTAGTGCACAGGGTTCTAGGTTCAAGACTTGACAGTGAAATGCATGGTGGTAGCACGGCATTTTATTCTAGCAACTTTCCAATGTTATACAAGCAATGTTTAAAATGTGTCCCTGATTTTTGGGCTCCCCCCCAATACATTTTGGCTTTTTCCAGATTTCTTGTGCTCATGTGCTGCAAAGTTGAGAGATACAGTTGTGTGTTGAGTGGATTTTACAAGGAGCTAAGAGCTTCAGGGGAAGTGAAGTTTAGTGCTGCTTATGCTGAGTTGGCTTGCATTGTTAATAGCACAACCGATAGTGTACTTGCTTTCGATGGAGAAAGCTGTGGGTTCTACTCCCACAGTATGTAGATGCAGATACTGTACTGTGTTGTAGTTTTAAAGGGGTGGATGTGTAGTCCTGAGAATGTCCTTTTTGGCAGAGATATACCTAGTAACTATCAACTTGTTATCAGTTTGTCATCCATTCCCTATTGCAATATTACTAGCTTATCATTTTTTAATGTAACATGGGTAATTTATTCCTCAAGGGCAACAGGCACTTTATTTGTACATGAAGCAATGAAATATAAAGTTGTTTGCTAGCAGCAACCTCTTTATTAGTTACAGATCTCTTTAATGTGGAATTATTTAGATGACTTTTACTTCTGCAGATATTGTGCATATTTACTGATACTGGTGGATTGTAGACTTTTAGGTTGGAAATGTTCTGAATTGGGCAGTTTAGTCATTATTGGTGCATGCATTTTGTTTCATTATTTACTAGAAAAATGTTTAAAACAATAAATTTAAAATGCCGTCTAACAACTGTACTGTATTATACAAGGAATGTAATTTAATACAATCAGGAAGGTGTATCAAAATACCACATGTATGTTTCGTGTGCAAGGGGCCTATGATTTGAACAGCCCAAAGTTAATCTTTATCTGCCACTGGCTAGATGTATTTTCTTTGAAGGTGGGTTTCAATGCTGTTTCAATTAATGTGAGTTTCAAGGGCAGAGAAGTTTTAATGCTAAGTCTGTTTTCATTGTGAGACTGCATTGCTTTGTTTAGCAGATGTCTATTAGTCTTTAGGCTGTAAAATGTAAAATAATACTTTTAAAATTAAATCCAAATCATCATAGAAATAAAGCAGTGTGCACATCACAGTGTTTATGACAAATGAGTTGAAAGTAAGTAATGGGGCATTGGAATGGCTGCAGGGGGGAGGCCCAGTTCGACCATGATTTTGTGAGGGGGAGAGGGTGGAAAACTCAAAGATAGCCACGGCTGAACTATACCTTTCCTCTGTCCAGATTTGTGCAGCATGAATAGACTTTTGCTTCTTATTGTTGATTTGTTCCTCATAAAATTTGTGGTTTTCTGGCAAATCATTTAGAAATAAAGTCACTAAATAATGACAGACATTGAGTTTCAACCTTCATACCCTTCAGAAAAATGCATGCTATAGCAAGACCTGTTATTCTGTCAACTGGCTAAGTTTATGCAAGAGCAATTTTTAGTACTGTCTTTATGTTCTCCCAATATATTTGGCCTTGTCCAGATTTCCTGCATTAAGAGGTTGAGAGGTACGTGTCAATAAATTGCTTTATAGAATTAGGTATATCCAAACCTATTAACTGTCCCCATCTTTGGCTCAAAATGTTGCTCTCCCCCTAATAATCCCCTCTACAAAATGGCAATTTTGGAAAAAATGTGGAGGGTTTACAACTGATAAATAATTGTAATGATCAGAGTTATAGATTATTTTTATTTCAGAAATGCATGTAGATTCTCTTATTTTGTCAGCTGCTCTACTTAACAGTACTAATATTAAAAATGTGTCCCTTCTTTGAAAGGTTCCCAGCTGTATTGTGTGGCTATTTTATATTTCTGCATCACATTTTTGGTCCATTTTTCGTAAAATGGTGGCTTTCTGGCAAATTAGTGGCAAATTATTAAAGATTGAAGTTAGAAAGTAATGACAGAGATATTTGAATTCCAAATTTCATACCCTTCAGACAATTTATACTAATGCAAGACCTACTATTCTATTATCTTTCTTAGTTTATAACAGCAATACTTAAAAATTGTCCTTATTTTTAGGCCTTTGTCCCACTTCTATTTATGGCTTTGTCCAGATTTCTTGCTCTGAGGTTGAGAGGTATGACAAATGTGTCAGGGCCATCACCGTCAGTCAGAGACATTTCAAATTGTGACATACTTGTTGCACCCCACTCCCCCATATAGTGTCCAAGCAAGGCAATAAGCAGTTATGCAGTGCAAGTGTGCAGAGTATGCCCCCATCCAAGGTAAACACGTACTACAGTGGCATTTCATCTGTCCTTGATTTTGCAGAATGTTCTGGTTTTCTGTCATATTTTTATACTGTTGATTTATACTTCTTATTATTCATAAAATTCATGCTGCAGTGGCTGTTGCTCGGTGTTTAAGTAGCTATGCTTTAATGACCATCAGGTAAGCTTGTCTGAGATTGTAAGATGCAAGTAAGCTTTAATAAGCATGCTGTTAAAGAATTACCAATGTTGAAAGCCTTTTTGTTGTTGCCATGCAGAGAATATTTACATAACTAGATAACTTATAAGCCTTGGGTATTGAAATACATATGACAGTATTTGTAATAAAGGACAAGATTACAGTATTTTCAGAAGCTCATTACATTTGTTGGAGACTTGCAGTCATCTTTGCAGGCTTTACCCATAAACTAAACAGAATGCCAATCTATCATGTGTGGTCCATAACCTGTGCAGTAATCCTTTAAGCAATTTATCTTGAGCTTGTTTCTTGTTTGCTGTTCATTTTTTACTTTGATCATGTTTCCCAATGAAACAAGTAAATAATTGTTGTCAGGCAGCAGGTTTTTTTTGGATAGGAAACATTTTTACAAGTGGGGGTATCACAGAGATTTCTACTTTCAGCATGTTACTTGGTACTTTAATAAAGCTGAATATAAATTATAATTAGAAATGCAGTGCAAGGAGAAGTGGTTTGAGTTGAGTGCTGCTTGTTTTTTTATACTTGATTTTGATGGCATTCCAGTCTTCTTCTTCTTTCAGCTGCTCCCGTTAGGGGTCGTCACAGCAGATCAACTGTTTCCATTTCCTCCTGTCCTCTGCATCTTGCTCTGTCACACCAACCACCTGCATGTCCTCTCTCACCACATCCATAAACCTTATCTTAGGCCCCCCCTCTTTTCCTGTTACCTGGCAGCTTCATCCTTAGCATCTTTTTCCCAATATACTCTGCATCCCTCCTCAGCACATGTCCAAACCAACGTAATTGTGCCTCTCTGGCTTTGTCTCCAAACCTTCCAACCTGGGCTGACCCTCTAATATACTTATTCCTAATCCTGTCCATCCTTGTCACTCCCAGTGCAAATCTTAACATCTTCAACTCTGCCACATCAATCTCTGACTCCTGACTTTTTGTCAATGCCACTGTCTCCAACCCGTATAACATAGCTGGTCTCACTACCCTCTTGTAGACCTTCCCTTTCACTCTTACTGGTACTCGTCTGTCACAAATCACTCCTGACACACTTCTCCACCCACTCCATCCTGCCTGTACTCTCTTCTTCACCTCTCTTCCACACTCACCATTACTCTGAACTGTTGATCCCAAGTACTTAAACTCATTCACCTTCACCACCTCTACTCCCTGCATCCTCACCATTCCTCTGTCCTCCTTCTCATTCACACACATATATTCTGTCTTAGTCCTGCTGACCTTCATTCCTCTTCTCTCTAGAGCATATCTCCACCTCTCCAGGGTCTCCTCCACCTGTTCCCTACTCTCACTACAGATCACAATGTCATCTGCAAACATCATAGTCCACGGGGACTCCTGTCTGATCTCGTCTGTCAACCTGGCATTCCAGTAATGTATTTAAAAAGTAATTTATTTTTTCATGCCTCATAACCTTTTTGTTTCCATCTAGATATTAAGTAAGCTGTCATGTAGCCAATGCATTGAAATATTTTTTTTTCTTCTACACTTCATTTTGTCTTGATTGGACTCTCATAATGATGGTTTGGCACCCAGTGCAGCGTATTTAATTTAAGTCCCAGTTGTTGTGGTTTTGAGCATAGCTCTTCCCCTTTCTAGTTGGTCACACCCCTTCCCATTGGCCCCAACCATTCAAATGTCTCCTGCAGCCCCCCTTTGATTTAAAGTCACCAGCTGCCACTGGTAAGTAAGATACCTTTGCTAGATGTAAGAAGAACTGAGATATTTTGTTGGCCAAGAACAGTATACTGTTGATAATGGCTCCCAGTTTTTCTAAGTACTAATGGAAGCAACACCACCAAATATAAAAAAGGTGATTGTTTCAATGAGATTGTTATCACAGTCAAGGATATTAAAGAACTGGGAGATTTGGATAATCTTCTAAGGGTACCAAATAACTTGGACTAATGGCATTGAGAAATAACCTATTGGAGCTTAGCCAGTGCAGTAAATTAACAATGTTTGTTTGAAGTTGAATTTCACCTGTATGATGGGAGGGGTTAAGACTTATAGATGACCATCTTATCTGTAGGTCTGATCCCCTTCCTACAAAAAGGCCATTCACAAGCAGAGTCCCTCAGGGATCGATCCTGGGACAGCTCCTTTGTAGGATCTAGTTCTCTGAAGTCAAGGACAATGGCAATGGCCTCTGGCTGACTAAATTTGCAGATCATTGCAAATTAGGAGCTGTCATGGAATCCCCCACTGACACAAATGTTCTCCAGGAATGGCTGACATAGATAAATAACTGGTGTTGGAAACATGCACAAAAAAAAAATGCCAGCAAATTTATAATAGTATCTTTTGGGAAGTCATCCACACCTGGTAACTACCATACTGACAACTCACCCCTAAGAGTTGACTCAATAGTCACGAACTTGGGGACACACATAGGTAGTAATCTAGCCTTTGACCATCATGTGTCTACAGTAGTGAGGAAGGCATTCTATGCTGGCAACTTATAAACAAAGGTATGGCATTTAGGTCCAAGAAAGTCATTGTCCCACTGTATTCTGAATTCATCAGACCCATGATTGAGTACAATGGTCCCTTTGGTATGTACTTAACAGGCATATCCAACAACTGGATCTTCCACTGATGTTCCTCACTATAAGAATACAGGGCATAAGTAACATGTCCTATGTAGACCACCTCAAGGCCCTATCCCTCTATTCTATCTCCTACAGGCTGTTGAGGGGAGATCTATGCCTGGCATTCAAGGCATTGTTAGATCCCACTTTGATAGACTTCCTGCATATCCACAAAACAAACAGCACAAGCTTTACCCATTCTAAACACTTAAACCTTGCTTGTGATGTAAATAGGACCTGCTGAAGAGACAGGTATATATCCCAGAGATTACCCCTTCGCTGGAACAGGCTCCCCATCCATGTGAAGCAGAGTTTCTCCCTAACCCAGTTCAAGTGTAACTTGTTAAAAAAATGTCAAAACACATTCTGGTAAAAAGCATGCTATGGAAACAATATGAATATAATAGTCAATACTTTTGTTCCTTTAAAAATCAGAACTTCTTTAGAATAAACTACTCCATTCAAACTTATATGATTAAATACAAATGTAAAATATCACATGACTTAAAATATACAATGAAATAAATAAATAAGCAATCCAGAAATACAATATTTAAAGTTTCCTATGGATACTGTTCTTTACAAATTATTAATACATTAAATTAATAGATGTTCTTGGAATTGATTAATAAAATATATTAAAATGAAAATCTAGATAAACTATATATGCAATTATAATTACAGTCTCCCTCAAATTCATTTAACTGGCTAGAATCTATGACAAAAAACATAAACTTCTTAAAATTAAACATTCCCTTGAGTGTTTAGCTAGAAAATTACTACAATTTTCTTTTGTTGATTGTTGCTACATGTTCATATATTCTTTTAGATAATTTCTAATGTGTTTTCTATATAAAAAAAAAACATCACATGCCACACATAAAGCTATATATACGATTCCAATGGAGTTGCAATAAAATCTGCCCCTGGCCTATATTTGTTTCTTTACTCCCTTAATAATCATGTTGGAAAAATCACTGATAAATCTGCAAAATTTACACTTATTACATTTATAAGTTCCTGTAACAGAAATATTAAATTCCTTTTTAGTATCAGATTTTTCCAGAATTGGTTTTATATTATTCCCACTTTTATACGTAAAAATTGGTTTCTCTACTAATACTGTTGTCAAATCTTTATTACTTAAAATAATTTTCCAGTTATCCACCATTATTTCCTTTATAATATACATATAAAAAGAAATTGGAAAAGGAAATGACCTACAATAAACACTTTGTCCACACTATCAATTGTATGTGATTTTTCCAAGACTCATATGGAATCTGTTATTTCCAGTTTTAAAATAGGTTTAAATCTACCTTGTCTCAAAGCAAACAATTCTCTCATAATTCTGTCTAAAAATCCACCATTATGACCTCTTTCTAAAAACATAATTTTGAGGTTGTCAGCATTTAATAAATATACTTTATATTTACTGGTTACTCTACTTAACTTAATAAACTGTCCTTTAACTGCATTTTTCTTCATATGCACCAGTTGTTGACTTCTCTTGTATAAGTAATTGTTAACAAACGTCTCCTTTCTAAATATTTTGCTTTGAAATCTTTTTCAATTTGTTTAAGGAGATAGTTAAATCCAAAACATTGACAATATCACCTCTGTTATTTGATGTACAGGACAAAAAATCAGTACTACTGTTTAAATCATTGTAAAATTGATCAAATTCTTCTAATGTACTACCACAATAAAAGAAAAGGTAATCTATAAACCATTTATAAAAATATACTTTATCAAACAATTAATGTGCTTTTAAAAATTCTTCTGCCCACCATGCTATTACTAAATTTGCAAACACAGGTGCAACCCTAGCACCTATGGCCACTAACGTTTCTGTTTAAAAACTGTTTTGAAATATAAAAAAAGGGTTTTAATACTATCTCTAGAAGCAGACAAATTGTGCTAATATATACATTATCAAAATTGGTAAATTTAGTTAAATGTTTTCTAACAAACTCAACTTCTTGCTCTTGATTGATAATGGTGTAAAGTGATGTGACATTTAGTGTTCATGATAAAACCTCCCCTCTCTGCACAACACAGTTCTGCAATAATTCCAATAAATGCCAAGAGTCTCTTAAATAAAACTCTGATTTCTGTATTATAGGGATTTAGTACATAATCTGAATAAATAGATACAGGTTCAGTTTCATAAAAATCAGCTGCTACTACAATATCTATCTTTATGATTTTTTGGAATAGAGGTCAAAATGTGAATTGTGATTAGATTTGAATGCACTCCTCCCCTACTATCACAACCCTGTGGTGAGACATAAATAGTGAACCAACAAACATGGCCAGCACTCCAAATGTGAGATAAAATTAATCCAAATTTATTTATTCATTGTAAAGCAGCCAGAAATAATCATTGTAAAGCCAACAACAGGTCACAGCTGCAAACAGACCAGTTTTGGTATATTAGTTTTCATCAGTGTATATAAAATTAAGGAAAACAGCTGTATATAAATGACCTGTCCCACTTATTCCTGACTATGATTGGATTATTAGAAATGCTAATTTCAAATGCTCATTAAGACCTGGTGAGAATAACCCACCAAGTCTAATAATCCAACTATTCTCTTTTTTACTTAAAATATTATGCCAACCAGCTTTATAATTCCTGTCCCCAACAATGTTGTCAATAATTACAAAAGTCAGGTGTGCAATAGGATGTTTAATGGTGTGTTTATATAATGCATTAAATGATTGTTTGTTCCTAATATCACTTAGGTGTTCTGAAATCCGCATTCTGAAGGACATGAGGTTTCCCCTACATAAAAGGCAGAACACGTGCATGTAGCCATATAAATAATCCAGTATGTTCTAAAATTTCCAAATACATGGATATCATAAACCTTAAGAGTATTACTGCTAGTGAACTGTTTACTCCTCAGCACATATCTACATAAAGTATAATGACCACAAGGGGCCCTGTCCTTACATATCTACATAAAGTATAATGACCACAAGGGGCCCTGTCCTTACATATCTACATAAAGTATAATGACCACAAGTGGCCCTGTCCTTACATATCTATATCAAGTATAATGACCACAAGGGGCCCTGTCCTTACATATCTACATAAAGTATAATGACCACAAGGGGCCCTGTCCTTACATATCTACATAAAGTATAATGACCACAAGTGGCCCTGTCCTTACATATCTATATCAAATATAATGACCACAAGGGGCCCTGTCCTTACATATCTACATAAAGTATAATGACCACAAGGGGCGCAGCCAACCAATATCCCCCACCAATCATGGTGTGATGTAAACTCTTACAATTAATTTTTTTTTTGTAATTGTAAAAAACCTCCCAATGTTTTGTTCCTTCTAAATGAAAAGAGGCATCTTGATGTCAAAATATCACACAGCGTGTCATGTGATAACAAAATATTCCAATATTTCTGAATTAAATCCATAAAAATGAAAGTGTCACAGCCATAACTGGTAATAAACCTAGTAACACATTTACTCCTAGAATCTCTCTGTTGCTGTTTCAGCAATTGAGATATATCATAATTATGTACCAATTTACTAGTTTCAATTATTTGAAGCTTATTATAACCTCTCTCACAACACCTGGTAATCAAATTATTTTGGTGTAATATCAATGCTTCATCAGGTGAACAAATGCTGTGAATAAGTAAAAACTGAGATTTGAGGATATTGCGTATGATGTGTTTGGGGTGGCAACTGGAAGTATGTAACAAAATGATGAACTGAGGATGTTTTTGGCAGACACTACTATCTTGAGTTCTATCATGTTTACAAACTACATTAACATCTTAATATACAGTACATTGAATGCCCCACTTACTATCATTAAAGTATTGAACAATTTCTGTTACATAATCAACTTCTGATCTCCACACCATCCAGCAATCACACAAATACTTACACCATACATCAATCTCATCTAAAAATAAATTATGATTCACATCACATATGATTTTTTCCTCCACGTAGCCCATGAAAAGCTCAGCATAAATGGATACAAAAATGCTCCCATAGCTGCACCCTTCAATTGCAAATAGCACTAACCATTAAAGTAGAAAACATTTTTGTTAAGTACAAGTTCAGTTAAACACAAGAAAAAAGTGATGAATGCAGGCCTGTATAGTAGAATATGATAAACCCCATATTCTAGTGCCATCAGGCCAGCCCAGTGTGGTATATTGGTATATAGTGCTGTTACAACCAACGTGCACATAATCCCACCTGGTTCTATTTGCATATCCGATCTAATGTTTAAAAATGCAGTGGAATCCTGGATCCTAGTCCTAACTCCCTGTAATAATGGTTTAAGATATTTGGTGAAATAGGCTGACAATGGCTCAGTTAGAGAACCATTCCCTGAGACAATGGGTCTTCCTGGTGGTTTATACAAATCTTTGTGTATTTTGGACAATAGGTAAAGTTGCTGTGGTAAGGGATCCTATACAGTGTAATGGAAGACCTCTTCCTTGCTAATAATGCCCTCACCTACAGATGATTGAAGAAATTTGTCAATATCAGCTTTAAATTTGTGAGTAAGATCTTTTGACATTTTAGCATAAAACCGACAATCAGACAGTTGTCTCCGGGCTTCTTCTAAATACATAGACCAGTCCAGTACAATTATGGTACCTCCTTTATCCACTGGAACAATAACTAGTATTGTTTTTAATGGTGTTCAAAGCTTGAACCTCTGATTTAGATAAATTATTTTTGAAAATACCTGTACCGGATCCAAGCCTAGATCTTTGAGAACACATTGCTGGAACGCAGCAACATTCTTGTTCATTGGCAAAATAAATTTAGATTTCTGAAATCTGAACTCATTCTGAAAATCTGAATCATTATAATGATCATAACTGCCAAAATGTAATCTTAAATTTAACAATCACCAAAATGAAATCACATCATTGGCAAAAACATCTTCAGATGCAAAAAAAAAAAAAAAAAAAACAGGAATAAAGTTTAATCCTTTGTTTAATAATTGTATTTCTGCATCAGATTATGGTACAGAATAAATATTATGTACATTGTGGTACTAACAGATGTAAGTGTTTCTAGAGTGGGAGCCTGATTTATGCTTTCTACCACCCCTTCTTCTGGTCCTAAAGGTTTGACCAAACTCCATTTCTTAGGAGCTGGTGACTCTTGCCTATATTCATTTTCAGTGTCAGTTACAGAGAAAGAATCTTCCCCAGAGGCTTTACTAGTATTTCTATTTTTTTTAAAAATAGATTTTTTCCTTTTCCTTTTAATAGATGTATGTCCTGGATCATTACTGGAAAATGTTATAAGTTTCTTATGACCAAATGGTTTACCCCAATTATAGTCCCTAAGATTGCTATTAAATTTACAAATTTTTCTATCCTTCAGTTGTTTCTCTATTTCTATTAGGTCCTCGGTTAACTTTTGAAAACAAGTTTTGTAAACAGACAAAATTTCAAATGATTTTACATCATCACATATTATAAAGACCACTTGGCATAATGGTTAATGTCTTTGCCTCTTACACATGAGGTACAAGGTTCAATCCTGATGTCTGACCAATGCCTGTTTGAAGTTTGCACATTCTCCCTCTGTCTCTGTGGGGTTTCTCCCATGTCTGAAAAACATGCTGATTGTTTTCATCTCAAACTCACCAGTGAATGGAGCTGTGGGCAGCAGCACAGACTTTGCATGGTGCCCTATAGGGGGAAGAGTTGTACAGACCAACCCCTTTGGGGATATTCTGTGGTATGCATTATCCCAAGATAGAAGAACACAGATCACAGACTGCAGGGTGTGCCAGCCTAGCTAGATAGAATTTTGTAGCTAATTCTATGTCATTTTAAATATTAATATGATCCACAGGCTTGTTTCAGAAATGTAAAGAAAACTGTGTTATGTGCTGAGCTTCAACAATGTAACCACGGTGCACCCTGCTGGAAGAAAGCTTATAAGTGAAGCATTCTGTGACTGTTTGATGTCAAGCTCAGAGACAGGATGTCTGGACTAAGAAATGTTTTCTTTTGTCTTAGGACAAGAGTTAATATATGTAAAGTGTCCTTTATTGCTGTGGTTTCGTAGCAGGTACAAGATTACAGATCAGTGTTAAATTTTGAGTTCTGTGAGCCTGGGAAACTTCAGCAGAGGTGTCAAAATGATGTAATGTGAAATTACTCAACAGCATTGGGTGTTATCAATTTAAGACTTTCGCAGAGAGAGAGATTTGCACATTTTGGATTTTGTCTGGAGCTGGCATCAGCTCACCAGCACTTACTTTGCTCTGTAAGTAGGATTGTAGAATTTAATATTTCTCTTAGAGATAGATAGAAATAGTAAGATTAGTCCAGCTGTTTTCTATATTTATGTCAGACTATCCTACAATATTGTTTTAAAGTTCCTGTAACTTCTGAACTCTTGATTAGCACCGTGTTGAATTGATGAGATTTGTCTTGTGCTTTTATTATTTATTATTAAATATTTTTAAACCTTTCAACTGTGGCTGTTTTGTGTAGAGATAATTTAAGCTCTTAGAGTACATTACATGTGTTTGGTGATACTGTCCAAGCCACTCCAATAGTCTTAAGGTTCGGCACACTTACTATTTGGATAACAGTAATATTACATAGTGAAATTGGTCACCCTTTGGGAAGAGCCTTATAGTAGCTGATAGTAGTTATTGGTGGCAGTTGGTACTACTTTTTAGTCTGGGCAGAAAGGGGGCATAGCTGGAGAATCTGTGCCAGCCGTCCACAGGAGAGTCTGTGTGTTTGTATCTAAATCAAATCTTAAAGTTTGTGTGTGTGTCAGCTACTTGGGCAGGGACACAAAGTACAGGTTGGACAGAGAGGGTGCTGGAGGTTTTAGCTGGACCACTAGACAGAGATCTGGACCCTATAGCTGTGCCAGTGGGGAGTCTTATTGGGGATCTGGAGAGAATGGGAGAAACCAGCTCCAGACTGACTATGATCTCTGTGTGCTCTTAAGAAAAATTGTACTTTACTGAGTGTGTACTTGTTATCCTTCCCAATGTGCACGCCCCTCACTGGTGTTAAATTGTACTTTACTGTGTGTGTACTTGTTATCCTTCCCAATGTGCACGCCCCTCACTGGTGTTAAATTGTACTTTACTGTGTGTGTACTTGTTATCCTTCCCAATGTGCACGCCCCTCACTGGTGTTAAATTGTACTTTACTGTGTGTGTACTTGTTATCCTTCCTAATGTGCACGTCCCTCACTGGTGTTAAATTGTACTTTACTGTGTGTGTACTTGTTATCGTTCCCAATGTGCACGTCCCTCACTGGTGTTAAATTGTACTTTACTGTGTGTGTACTTGTTATCCTTCCCAATGTGCACGCCCCTCACTGGTGTTAAATTGTACTTTACTGTGTGTGTACTTGTTATCCTTCCCAATGTGCATGCCCCTCACTGGTGTTAAATTGTACTTTACTGTGTGTGTTCTTGTTATCCTTCCCAATGTGCATGCCCCTCACTAGTGTTAAATGGTACTTTACTGTGTGTGTACTTGTTATCCTTCCCAATGTGCACCCCTCACTGGTGTTAAATTGTACTTTACTGTGTGTGTACTTGTTATCCTTCCCAATGTGCACGCCCCTCACTGGTGTTAAATTGTACTTTACTGTGTGTGTACTTGTTATCCTTCCCAATGTGCACGCCCCTCACTGGTGTTAAATTGTACTTTACTGTGTGTGTACTTGTTATCCTTCCCACTGTGCACGCCCATCACTGGTGTTAAATTGTACTTTACTGTGTGTGTACTTGTTATCCTTCCCAATGTGCACACCCCTCACTGGTGTTAAATTGTATTTACTGTGTGTGTACTTGTTATCCTTCCAATGTGCACGCCCCTCACTGGTGTTAAATTGTACTTTACTGTGTGTGTACTTGTTATCCTTTCCAATGTGCACGCCCCTCACTGGTGTTAAATTGTACTTTACTGTGTGTGTACTTGTTATCCTTCCCAATGTGCACACCCCTCACTGGTGTTAAATTGTACTTAAATGTGAGTGTACTTGTTATCCTTCCAATGTGCATGCCCCTCACTGGTGTTAAATTGTACTTTACTGTGTGTGTACTTGTTATCCTTCCCAATGTGCATGCCCCTCACTGGTGTTAAATTGTACTTTACTGTGTGTGTACTTGTTATCCTTCCCAATGTGCACACACCTCACTGGTGTTAAATTGTACTTTACTGTGTGTGTACTTGTTATCCTTCCCAATGTGCATGCCCCTCACTGGTGTTAAATTGTACTTTACTGTGTGTGCATTTGTTATCCTTCCCAATGTGCATGCCCCTCACTGGTGTTAAATTGTACTTTACTGTGTGTGCACTCGTTATCCTTCCCAATGTGCACGCCCCTCACTGGTGTTAAATTGTACTTTACTGTGTGTTCTTGTTATCCTTCCCAATGTGCACGCCCCTCACTGGTGTTAAATTGTACTTTACTGTGTGTGTACTTGTTATCCTTCCCAATGTGCACGCCCCTCACTGGTGTTAAATTGTACTTTACTGTGTGTGTACTTGTTATCCTTCCCAATGTGCATGCCCCTCACTGGTGTTAAATTGTACTTTACTGTGTGTGTACTTGTTATCCTTCCCAATGTGCACGCCTCACTGGTGTTAAATTGTACTTTACTGTGTGTGTACTTGTTATCCTTCCCAATGTGCATGCCCCTCACTGGTGTTAAATTGTACTTTACTGTGTGTGTACTTGTTATCCTTCCCAATGTGCACGCCCCTCACTGGTGTTAAATTGTACTTTACTGTGTGTGTACTTGTTATCCTTCCCAATGTGCACGCCCCTCACTGGTGTTAAATTGTACTTTACTGAGTGTGTACTTGTTATCTCCCAATGTGCACGCCCCTCACTGGTGTTAAATTGTACTTTGCTGTGTGTGTACTTGTTATCCTTCCCAATGTGCACGCCCCTCACTGGTGTTAAATTGTACATTACTGAGTGTGTACTTGTTATCTCCCCAATGTGCACGCCCCTCACTGGTGTTAAATTGTACTTTACTGTGTGTGTACTTGTTATCTCCCCAATGTGCATGCCCAATGGTGTAAAATATGTCTCTAGGTGATTCGGTCATGTTGACTAATGTCTCCAAAATGGGCAAGGGTAGTTACTGGTGATAAGTGGGTTGAGGACCCAGCCTACTCTGACCTACACCAGGGATCCTTGATAACAGTGGGAGGGGTATGTGTGCCCCTATCAGCCAGTGTGTGTCCACCATAAAGCCCAGCAGCCCTAGGTCAATAAGCTACTGGCCAGTCAGGGTCTATTTGATAAGCCTGAGGGATAGCTCTGTTGAGCGAAAGCTGGACATAAATTCAGCCAACCTTCCAAACATGAACTGAGAATTGCTATGATAAATGTAGATTCACTGACAGGATGCAGCTCAGAAGTGGATGGCATGATGATATGGAGGAGGCTGGATATCCTATGTATCCAAGAGACAAGATGGAAGGGCAGTGTAGCAAAGCCACTTGGATTGGGGTCCAGACTCTACTACTGAGGAGGGGGCAGTCTAGAAATGGTGTAGGAAGTGTGGCGAGGGAGAGGCTTCAGAAGGCAGTGAGGGATATCATCAGAATTAATGAAAGACTCATGGTGATCAGACTCCAGTGCAATGATAGGGCAGTATTCATAATCTCAGCCTATGATAGGGCAGTATTCATAATCTCAGCCTATGATAGGGCTGTATTCATAATCTCAGCCTATGATAGGGCAGTATTCATAATCTCAGCCTATGACCTACAACGGTTGTGGTAGTGAGGAAAAGAGTGAATTCAGACAGCAGTTGCAGGATCTATTATATAAAGCAGCATAACATGAATGGGTGACTTGAATGCACATATCAGGACAGACAGAACAGGATATAAGACAAACCACTGCTACAGAAAGCAAAATAGATTTATTCCACTCTCTGGCACCTCGGCCAAAAGCCTTTACTGGAGTACAAAAAAAACACAATATAAGGACTGCCTTAGTCCACATGGCAGGGTCCACAGGAACAAGGAAGGAGAAGCCATTCTAGACTTCTGTCTGGCAAATGGCTTGATACTAGCCAACACATGGTTCAGAAAGAGAGGCAGTCACAAGATCACATGCAAGAGTAGCCAATATGCAACTCAGGTTGACTTACTCCTAAAAAGGAAAAAACACTGGGGTAAAATACATCCCCAGTGAAACAGTCGGCCCAAAGCATAAACCACTAGTTGCCACAATCAGCTGCAAGCAGTAGTCAGAGAAGGCTCTAAGGTCAGCAGAGACCAGGTTGAATACCTGGAAGTTGTCTGGAGAGAAAGTACAACAGTTCAAGGACTTACTCAGGGTTCTAGCACCCCAAGAAGAGGAGGAAATAGGTAGAGTTGAACAAGAATGGCAAATCCTAAAAACTGCATGTGTTAGGACTGCAGAAAAGATATGTGGCTGAGCCAGGTATGGAAATAAGGTACATAAGGAAAGCTGGTGGTGGAATGCAGAAGTCCAGGAAATCATCAAAAGAAAGAAGGAGTGCAGGAAGAAGTGGGAGACAGAAAAGACTGACCAGGCTAGGAAGGACTACTGGTTGGCTAACAAAGAAGCTAAGAAAGAAGTTGCAATAGCAAAGAATAGGGCATTGAAGGCACTCTACCAACTTCTGGAAAGTGACTCAGTAAGGGGCACAAAGAAACTATATCAGGTTGCAAGGCAAAGGCAGAAAGATAAAGAAGATAGTCAGACACCCTTCATAAGGGATGCCAGAAACAACCTGCTCACCAGTCCACAGGACATCAGAGGCAGATGGAAGGAGTATTTCAAGCAGCTTCTGAATGAAGAAAACCCCACGGAAGCTGTACTGCCCCAGAAACAGCCTACGATGAGAAAAGAGGAGGAGCCCACCCTAGAAGAAGTAAGAATAACATTCAGGAAAATGAAGCCAGGGAAAGCAGCAGGCTCAGATGAGGTCACAGCAGATATGATAAAGATGCTGGGTGAGATAGGGGAGAAATGGTTCCTCAGGGTACTAATAATGGAGAGAAAGGTGTATCCCTGATGACTGGAGAATAAGCATACTCATGCCAGTGTACAAGAACAAAGGTGACATCTACAACTTTGGGAAGTACAGAGGCATCAAACTCCTATCACATTGCATGAAAGTTCTGGAGAGGGTGAGTGAGACATTAATATGCAGAGTAGTAGAATGTAAGATGGGAGATGAGAAGTTTGGATTCAGTTCAGGATGCAGCACAAGTGACCTGATGTTTGCAGTGAGACAGATACTTGAGAAGAAGCTAGAGATGAGGAGAAAGTCCAAGTGGGCATTCCTAGACTTGGAGAAAGCATATGACAAGGTCCCAAGAAAGCTGATCTGGGCAGTACTGTGGTGGTTTGAAGTCCCAGAAACATAGGTAGAATTAGTGCAGGCTAAGTACAAGGACCCAAATGACTCAAGTATGAACAGTGTTCAGCCTCACAGAGGGGTTCCAGTGGGTGTGGGTGTACATCAGGGTTCAGCTCTGAGCCCACTGCTGTTCATACTGGTGATGGACTACATTAGCCAACAGGTCAGAGGAGGCAGATCAACAAAGCTGCTGTATGCAGATGATGTAGCAGCACAGGCAGAGTCTGAGCAAGAATTTCAGCAAAGGATAGATGGAATGTAAAACTGAAGGCACATGGAATGAAACCAAGCACAGAAAAGATGGTGGTAATGGCAGTAAATTGGACAAATCAGAAGAAGCTGAGAATAGAGATGTAAGGGAAGATAGTGGAACAGATAAACAGCTCAAGTATCTGGGAGGGGTGGTTGAGGAGAAGGGAAGTCTGAATGAACAGGTCACAGCTAGTATCAGAGGGGCTGCAGCCAACTGGCATAGAGTGTCAGGTATAGTCTATGACAGTAGAATGCCAACGAAGCTGAAAAGTAAGGTGAACAAGACAGTAGTGAGACCAGTACTACTGTATGGAACAGAAACCTGGGACTAAAGGCAGAGAAGTTGAATAAGCTAGAGGTGATGGAAATGAAGTGCCTGAGAAAGGTGGTAGGATGCACACTGAGGGACAGATGAAGAAATGAGGACATAAGAACATGAGGCCAAGGTAGCTCCAATTGCAGAAAAGAACAAAGAGAACAGATTACGGTGGTTTGGACACATGCAGAAAAGCAGAAGATAATCTGGTGAGGAAGATTTGGGACAGACAAGAATGAGGTAAGAGGAAGTGAGGATGTCCAGCAAAGAGGCGGATGCATTGTGTGAAAGAAGGTCTGCGATGGTCAGGCATGAGTGTTGAAGATGGAAGGAGTGTGACACAGAATCGAGAGAGTCGGCTGCAGTTAACACGATACCCCGACCCCATGTAGAAAAGGGGAAAACCGAGAGTGATGATGATGATGATAATGATGACATATTTTGGTGACTTCAGAAATAGAATGAGAAACACTCTGCTCATAAAAAGCAAGTAATACCTCCATAAAATGCATTGAGGCCATCTGTTGGGCCATAACCCATTCCTTTAATAAAGTATCATCGGCTTGACTAACAATAGGCTGAATATGTATATGGAAACCTCTTGATGTTATACTCTTGGATCTATAGGCTTTAAATAATTTTAGATGCCATACATTGGACCTTAAGCTCTTCATAGACATAATAAGTTTAGAAACTCCTTAATACTCTTGCCTCACTAAACCTATCAAATACTTCCCTCTCCTGGTTGCTAAGCTATCGTTCTGACAGACAACAAGCAGTACAATGGAAATCTGAACTCTCACCACATCTGCCTGTCTTAGTCGGAGTCCACCAAGGATCCATACTTGGGCCCTTTCTTTTCACCATCTTCTCTAATGATCTAGCCTCATCTACAACACACACTAAAGTAGTTCAATATGAGAACAATTCAACTTTAATCTGTTCAGCAGAAACCTTACCAGACCTCTAAATAGTAGCACAATCAAACATATCTAAGTAAATTGCAGCTAATCCTCAACTCCAAAAAGACACAGTCAATGCTATTTACGAGTAGAAAACAATCACCAACCACCCCTCCCTTCACCATTCTCTCAGCAAACAACACAGTCATCAATCCAGTTGAGCATACAAAACTCCTTGGCGTGACAACTGACAACAAACTTAGATTTGATCAACACATAGTCATCACAATTAAGAAAGTTCACATCAAACTTGGGTCACTGTACAGAAGCAAGCCATTCCTCACTGACAATACCAGAATAGCCATATCCAGAACCTTCCTCCTCTCTATGCTGCTGTATGCTTTCCCCCCTCTTGTCCAACTTAAAAAGATCAGACTTAACCAAATTGTAAACTTGGTACACCAAAATAGCTCACTTCACAGCCAATCTTCCCCACCAAACCCACCATTGTATTGCTCTACATAAATTAAATTGGCTCGAGCTACCTAACCTTCTCCATCTCTACCAACTTAAATTCACACACACAATATCATCTTCCATCCTGACAGTTGTCCATCCCTCAAGGAACCTGTTGTTCCCTACTCATGCCCACGAAGTCTAAGATCTGCAGACAGAAACTTTCTCACAGTAAACAAAGTTAACACCACTCATGGTAAAGCCTATTCCCAAATCAAATAGCCAAGTTGTGGAACTCTCTACCCCACACCCTCTAAAACACACCTGAATCTAACAGTTTTAAACAACTACTATTTGAACATATATCCAAGAACTGTCACTGCTCCTGCACTACACCTGACTGACAAGATATCTATAACTCTGTCAACACACTGTCCACTCCTTGCCACTGACAAGATATCTGTAACTCTCTCAACACACTGTCCACTCCTTACCTCAACCTGACTGACAAGATATCTATACACTCTCAACACACTATCCAGTCCTTACCACTGACAAGATATCTATAACTCTCTCATAACACTGTCCACTCCTTACCACTGACAAGATATCTATAACTCTCTCAACACACTGTCCACTCCTTACCACTGACAAGATATCTGTAACTCTCTCAACACACTGTCCATTCCTTACCTCACTTTCTCCCTCTCCTCAGTGTTTATTACTATTCAAAAATAAATATATATAAAGGAAATCTAATTTGTTCATAACTATTATTTAATGTGTACACACTACTAACTTTATTTTTTCTCACAGTGATCTTTACTGAAATGTTTGTGTTTTTCTTTTTGAACCTGTATCTACTAGAAAACTGTATTGAATACATCTTTGTATAGGCTAACTAGATGATGTGTATTCTACATCTTACTATATATATATATATATATATATATATATATATAGATTCACTAGACAATCTCGACATACTGAAATGTCAAATTTCAGTACGTCGAGACTGAATAGTGGAAAGTGCAGTTATGCGAAAATGCACTATGTCAAATGCGGAAATGTCAAATCCGCTATCGTGGTGTCGCATTTGTAATGTGTGGTGTGGTTTGTGGATTTATCTGGGGTTTCAGGTAGGTGGTGTATGTATAAGGATATTGGGTAGGGATGTTAGTGTGTCTGAGTGTGTGTAGTGATGTTTTTTGTGTGTTTGTGTGTTTAGTGCGACCTCGGAGTTAGAATATATAAGTGGGGGGTGCAGCCCCCCCCACATAGGGGGGTGCAGAAGGGCTTGCCTCCCTGCTTATAGGTAGGGTAGGTGTGTTTGTGGGTTATGTTGTGTTTGTGTGTGTTGTTATGTTTGTTTTAGTGTAGTTAGGTAGGTGTATGTGTGTGTGTGCTTATGTGCTGATTTGTGTGTATGTGTGAATGGTCGCAATTGTGCTATTCGTGGTTTTGGGTTTTTGGGTATGTGGGTTTTCCACTCTTCAGTCTCGAAATACTGAAATTCAAGATTTCAGTATTTTGAGATTGTCTAGTGAATCCATATATATATATATATATATATATATATATATATATATATATATATATATATATATATATATATATATATATATATATATATGCTATTGTACTATCTAAATATTGTATTTTGCTTATATTTCTGTGGAGCTTTTCTTCCCAAACCTCTGTTGAAAATGGTCTTCTTCCCAGTCGGACTTTCCCAGTAAAAAAATGTAAATAAATAAATAAATAAAAGGCCTGAATGCATGGCAAATCAGAGTTACTATTATTCGATTCATGGAATACACCATTATTAGAACCATTAAACAAGTACCAAAAATGACAAACTGAAGAACAAGACACAAATGTAAAACCATGTGCTCGTGGCTAGATGGAGCAAACTTTTAATCACCAATTGTCCCTTTGTTTTAAATGGACTCAAAATATTAAATAACAACCTTGTCATTCTAAAAACTAAACTTAAAAATCCTTATGTGCATAACTTGAGTTTAAAACCTCACCTTGTTAAGGAATAAGCTTTTTTTTTATATATAATATGAGGGCAATTTTCAAAATTTTCCCTTATATCAATGTCTTCCTTTATAATAATCCAGTTTTTTAACAACATTTCCTTTATCATGTCACTTTCTGAACTAAATGTTACAAGAAGATTTTTGCAATAATGTATACACAGCATGCATATATAGAAAACCTGCATACAACAATAGTTTTCTCCACTTTTCTAGTGCACACCCATTTACACAAATAAAATCTGTAGTAAAGGGACAGTTCATACATGCTGCCAGAATGATAACAAGGAATAATGACGTTTTAGATGAATGTGAGAACTTAAAGTCAATATTCCTGAGTAGAGGGTATCCTCTTGTAATGGTTAACAATTTAAAAGAAGTAATAAATAAAACATTTTTAGGATATTTAAACCTATCCTAAATAAAGAGGAGCAGAATCTGGATAGTGAAATTTAAACTCTAAAATTCGGGGACAGTCACAAAAACGGGTGTGTTTTAATATTTAGTTTAGAAAGTGACATGATAAAGGAAATTTTGTTAAAAATGGACTATTATACAGGGAAACATTGATATAAGGGAAAAATTAGACAATCACCCTCATATTATATATAAAAAAGGTCTAACTTTAAAAACTATCGTAGAGAGACCAGTCTTAAAGCCAAACATAGCATCATTATGTAGGGGGGCATACTGTCGACATTGCAATTATTATAAATATATTTTACTGGGTGAAAAAGTGAGTATAGGTGATTACAATGTTTGTTTTAAGGAGAGATATGATTGTTGCACAAAGGGGGTTGTGTATGCTGCACTATGTCAGAAGTATTCAGCATTTAATATAGGTAAAATAGAATGCCTCCTAAAGGAAAATATTTATGAGTATAGTTATGAGATTAGAAAACATAAAACTAATAATACACTTTCTAAGCATATCATGGCCTATGATAAGCATTGGTTCAAATTTGTTGTGCTGGAAAAGATCCAACAAATTGAAAGGGGAGGTCCTTGGGCAATTCTACTCGAAAAGTGGGTGCTTTATTGGCAGTTGCATTTGAACATAATGAGTTATCCAGGTCTAAGTGAAATGGTTTCAATTAGTAGTATTCTTAGGTGGAAAGCCTTAAGAAGGTGAAATTTTAAACTCAGTTATTCACATCAGGATTTTGAACTTTAGTTTTTAGAATGACGAGGTTGTTGCTTTATGTTTTTGAGTCCATTTAAAACAAAGGGGACAACATAGGAAATATATGTAAAAAAAAAAGGTGGTGGGAGGGTGTGGCAGTATCCGTGACTGCTTATTGGTCAAACTCATTTGCTTATGTTAAAGTTCTGGGTTTTTAGACTGACTTAATGATAAAGTATATTGTCTGATGAAGTCTTGGTATCGTAACAAGATGAAAGTGCTTACTTCTGTACAACTTTTATTGTTTTATAATACCTGTATGTGATTTAAAGCTTGCTCTGTCTAGCCATGTGAGTGCCTGGTTTTCCATTTGTGTATAACTGGAACCATCCCCAAATACTTGTATGTCATCTTTGTCTGCAGATAAACCTTTAAGTATAGCCAACAGATCCATACTAATAGTTGTAAAAAACAATAAATCAAAAGTGATATAACAGGGATAACCTAGGCAAAGGATGTCTTATTAAATCAAAAATTCAGTACCATGTCCAAGTTGTAATAAACAATAAATCAAAAGTGATATAACAGGGATAACCTAGGCAAACGATGTCTTATCAAATCAAAAAATCAGTACAATGTCCAAATTTTAATCGAATTACATATGATTAGAATGAACAGTTATTCCCATTCATTGTTAATACAAATGTATCTTTGAATAAAATAAACCAAGATGCAAATGGTAGCTGTTGTCCACAGTTAAAATAAACATCAGCACAAATCCTAAAATCTGACCACATGCTTTTAGATGAAGAATTCACCCAAAAAAGCTGTGCCGTTTTGATTGAATGTCCGACTGATGTTATATAGTGGACATTTCCAAAAATTAACCAGATGTTAAAATTATTCATTCCTGTCGTTATAATCGGCCCAACTGTAGAAATTAAATTACCAAGCTGACCCTATAAAAGTCCATAATAATTCACATAGAGAAGTCCCAAATCCACATAAACCCCTCGGACAATGTTAAAAAGGCACATTATGACAATAGTTTTTTAAGATCTACTGGCTTCTTAGCGATGTTCAAATTAAAGTTGTTGCTGTTCACAACAACAAAAGTTGTTACACTTCACACTTGTAATAATGTCAGTCAAGAAGGCTGAAGCCACAACACCAGAAAAGGGCACACATTTATGATAGCAAAACAGTTGAATAAAATAAAGTCAGAAATATACTGTTGAACAACAATGGCCTCTATACTATTGACCAAATGGAATAGAGATTTCCAACATCACTGTCCTTAATAAGCCCTGAACACAGGTTAAATAAAAGTGTTAGGTGAATAAGTAGGAGCCAGTTAATATCCAATGAAGAAATATAACATACCAGCACAGAGGTCCTTCCATTTCATTCCTATTTACACCAACAGCCCAAAAACTCCCAACCATGCAAAAATGAGTGGGACCAAAGGATGGCAAACAGACTTAAAGCAGAACTGGTGAAAAAGGCTGTTCTGGGCTGCTATCGTATACCATGAGACAACAGAAAATTCTCACAAACAAGAGCTAACAGTGAAAGAAAGGGAATCCACAATCTTCAACAGGACTTCCCCAAGTACAGCAGGTGCAAAGGCCAAGAATCCTAGCCAACACAGCAAACCGACAAACATGGCCAGCCACAAGTACAGCAGGTGCAAAGGCCAAGAATCCTAGCCAACACAGCAAACCAACAAACATGGCCAGCCACAAGTACAGCAGGTGCAAAGGCCAAGAATCCTAGCCAACACAGCAAACCGACAAACATGGCCAGCCACAAGTACAGCAGGTGCAAAGGCCAAGAATCCTAGCCAGCACAGCAAACCGACAAACATGGCCAGCCACAAGTACAGCAGGTGCAAAGGCCAAGAATCCTAGCCAACACAGCAAACCGACAAACATGGCCAGCCACAAGTACAGCAGGTGCAAAGGCCAAGAATCCTAGCCAACACAGCAAACCGACAAACATGGCCAGCCACAAGTACAGCAGGTGCAAAGGCCAAGAATCCTAGCCAACACAGCAAACCGACAAACATGGCCAGCCACAAGTACAGCAGGTGCAAAGGCCAAGAATCCTAGCCAACACAGCAAACCGACAAACATGGCCAGCACTCAAAGGCCAAGAATCCTAGCCAACACAGCAAACCAACAAACATGGCCAGCACTCAAAGGCCAAGAATCCTAGCCAACACAGCAAACCAACAAACATGGCCAGCACTCCAAATGTGAGAGAAAATTAATCCAAATGTATTTATTCATTGTAAAGCAGCCAATAATCATTGTAAAGCCAACAACAGGTCACAGCCACAAACAGACCAATTTTGGCATATTAGCCTTCACCAGTGGATATAAAATAAAAGTTACAGCCACGGTGGTGCAGCGGTAGCATTGTCACCTCACAACAAGAGTTTCTCCCGTTTGATTCTCAGCCGGAACACCTTCTGTGTGGAGTCTGCATGTCCTCCCCATGGTCGAGTGGCGTTCGAAAGACATGCGTGAATGGGGGTGCCTTCGTTAAAAGTTGGGCATTGGGCTGGCACCTTGGCACTGTAAAAATCTACTGCCAATCATTAGCGGACCAGAGTTCCACTGTGGCAACCCCTAACCGGGAAAAGCCAAAAGAAGAAGAAGAAGTAGATATAAAATAAAGGAATACAGCTGTATATATATATATATATATATATATATATATATATATATATATATATATATATATATATATATATATAAAACCTGTCCCACCTATTCCTGACTATGACTGGACAATTACACATGCTAATTACAAATGCTCATTATGAAATGGTGGGAATAACCCACCAAGTCTAATAATCCAACTATTCTCTTTCTTACTTAAAATATCAAACCATCCAGCTTTATAATTCCTGTCCCCCACAATTTTGTCAATAATTATCAACATAAAGTGTGCAACTGGATGCTTAATGGTGTGTTTATATAATGCATTAGATGTTCGTTTGTTCCTAATATCACTTAGGTGTTCTGAAATCTGCATTCTGATGGGATGTGAGGTCTCCCCCACATAAAAGGCAGAACACGTGTATGTGGCCAAATAAATAATCCAGTCTTAGTTTATAATTGGAAGGTTGATTCATTTTACATCCAGTTTTGCCTTAACACAGCTATCCAAGGTTGGACAACTGGACACCATCCAGCCAGTAACTTATTGATCCAGGGCTGCTGGCTTTATGGCGCACACTGGTTAATAAATGCACATAGGCCACACCCACTGTTAGCATGGGTACCTGACAGAGGTCAGTATAGGCCACGTCCTCAACCCATTTATCACTGTCAAATGCCCATGACCATTTGACAACATTAGTCAACAAGACTGAATCACCCAAAGCCAATCTTTACAACATCAAGTGGCTAGCCATGCCATAGCATGTAGTCTGTTATCAGTGTTCTCCTGTCTTGAAGACAATGCTCAACCACAGCTGATGTCCAAAGTGGTTGGCCTATATAACTCTTCCCACATAGGGCACCAACCAGAGGCTGTGCTGCTGCCTACAGGGTGAGATTGAGGTGGAAACACTAAACATGTTTTTGGAAGTTGAGTGAAACCCCACAGAGATGCAGGGAAAACATGCAAACTCCATGCAAGCATTGACCAGAGATCAGGATAGAACCTTTTACCTTGTGCATGGGAGGTGAAGACATTAGCCATTATGCCAACTGGTCTCTTCCACTCATTCTCGCACACTAAACTCCTCAATCAACTTTCCACCCTAGGTCTATCATCTCCATCTATTCAATAGTTCACTAACTCCCTAGTCAATGGGCAAGAGTCCATCTCTACATACCTTCCCACTTCCACAGGAGTCCCACAAGGATCCATCCTTGGCCCTCTACTATTCAATATTTTTATCAATAACCTACATTCATATTTTTGTGAAGGTATCCTGATTCAATATGTAGATGGCTTCAAATACTTTAACTCACCTCCAAGAAATCATTCAATAAGCTTTCATCTTCATTGAAACCTGCCTTACAAAACCCAAACTTTTACTCAACCCCCCCCAAAAAACAAACTCTTCCATTTTACCCCAGACACTAACACTCCTAACAAAGCATCTTTCAAAATCTTTTTCAGCAAATGGCACTGGAAGTGTATTAGCTCACCATACCAAACTATTAGGATTCATAATAGATACTAATCTTAAATTTAACCTCCACATTCAAAGCAATGCCAAGAAAACCTAAAAAAACTAGGCATGCTATACAAAAATACACAATTTCTGAGTACACCCACAAAAACTACTGTAGCCAAAACCTACCTTCTGCCCTCCCTACCCTATGGAGCCCCAATTCTAACCAGTTTACAATTATTCATAAAAAACAAACTTGAAAGTTGCTACAACAAAATTGCCAAGTTACCTACTAATTATCCTCCTTTACCCCTCAGTGTAATGCTCTGCATACCCTTAGCTGGCTGGAACTCCCCATCTAGCTCTCCTACATTCACCTTATAACAATACATAAAATCATACACAAACCTTTAGCCTGCCCAAGTCTTACCTCTTTAATCAACATATATTTCCCTGAAAGAACTCTTAGGTAAGAAGACAAACAACTTCTCACCATAACTGAATAAATCACCAGGACAAAGCCTAAAAGCCTATACTTGTAGTCAGTATCAAAAAAAAAAAAAAAATAGAACTTTCTATCTCTAACCACCAAAAATATTTCTAACCTACCTACCTTTAAATACTCCCTAAAAGAAAACCTTACAAAATCATGGACCTGCTCCTGTGTCAGTCCTGGCTGAACTTACTCACTATACTTCATACACTCCTCCTCAACCTAAATCACACCTCACAACCCTCTCTAACCTCCTGCTCTGTTCTTTTCGTTTTCCCAATGACCTCACCATATCCACTCTCTCTCTGTAGATCTTTCCTCTATCTCCTTCTCTTTTCTCCCTACTGACCTTAGCTACCCGAAGAGACCCTACCCTGCACACTTCTTATAATGCTCTTTTCTGTCCTTCCTTACTTCCTTCTATAACCCTAATATGATCACCCTCTCTCACACAAGACATCACTAAATTTCCCCTTACTGTGTCTAATCATATAATCTCTAATATCTAATATCGTATTAGAATTGTCTCAGATATCATTTATCACATAGTAATCTATGCAACAAATAATGTAACTAATGAGCCTTTCCTCATACTTTTAAATTCATGTTATTGTTTTTCATTGCACACTGCTATGAAAGATATGTACTATGTTTTTCTCATTACAACATTTTTTCACTCATATGTTTTCTAGTGTCACATGATACTTTTTAATTTAAAATATCTGTAATTGATTTTTGATAGATTGTGACTGTAGCTTTTCTTCCCGGGACTCCTCTGAAAATGGGCACTTATTGGCCAGTCAGGCTTTCCTAGTAAGTAGTTTGTGTAAACAAATGTCAATAAATAAAATGCTGTGTCACTTGTACAGTAATGGTACAGCAATGTACAAAAGTAGTTTGTGTAAACAAATGTCAATAAAATAAATAAAATGCTGTGTCCCTGGCACAGTAATGGTACAACAAAGTACAAAAGTTGCAAATAAACACATACCAACAAAATCCAGGTATCTCCACTATGTAGCGAATAAGTCCAAGAGGTTGCAATAAAACAGAAAACTAGTAGAGACCAGGCTTCCAGTTTCTAAAAAGCAGGTTTAATTCTGTCAGACTGACACACACACAAGCGCTTTCACAATTGGCTTCTTCAGGTGAATAAGGTGCAGTTACAAGAATACCCATTATATAGCAATTAATTAAGGTCACATGACTGATAATAATTAATCTTAAAGCAACCTTCTTATTTCATAAAATCTATAGTACACTCCATAGACATAATATAACAATAAATAAACAAACTAATAAAAAGCATATTAAATTAATCATATAAATACAACATATACAATATATATATTTGATTAAAGTATACTTAAAGGTCATTTTCATAGAGGTTGTGCCTTAAGTAAAGGTCTGATAGGAACATGGTCATTGAGTCCATGTCCCATATCTGCCCTAAGTCTGATAATCCACTCAGCTTTGAGTGTTTCAGTTCTTGTTTTGATGTCACCACCTCTCATGTTTTCAAAACATCTACCTAATGCTAAAAACTTAAAATTGTGCTGTAAGTCAGTCTCTTTTACATGTTTAGCCAGAGCATTGTGTGCACTCTGTTTCTTGATGTGATATAAATGCTCTCTAATCCTGAATTTAAATTGCTTATTAGTCTTCCCTACATAGAATTTACAACAGACTTGGCAAATGGCTAAATTCACTAAGTGTAAGCTATCACATGTGGCAGATGTCCTAAAGTAAAATATTTCTCCTGTATCTGGATGCACAAATTTAGTCTCTTCTAGAATATATCTACAGTATTGACAATTTCTACAAGCCTTTTTCCCTTCCATGTATTGTACTTTATTAATATCTCTCATGGTACATAACCTTCTTTTTAAAGATTTCTTATTTTTAAAGGTGAACCGTGGTTTAGTATCCAAATATCTACTAACTTGTTCATCCATCATTAAAATATCCCAGTATCTATTAAATATACCTGTATATGCTCGGATATTCCTGTAGTAACTAAGGCACATCCTTAATTTCTGGGGAGTGTGTCTGCTAGTATCTTGTTCACTAATTATAGGGTGAGCATGTTCTGAGAAAAAAGGTTTGGCCCTGTCCCCTCTAAGTTTAGCTACCTGGCTTATGTTAGTTTTTATGAATTCAGTTTCATACCCTCTCTGTATAAACTCTTCTTCTACTTTGCCCATCTGCCTTCTAAACTTTTCATCCTGTACATTAAGTCTAGATAATCTAAATGTCTGGTTTTGCACGACATTTTTAAATATAAAATTGTGATGCATGCTTTCTCTGCTAAGCATGCTACTGACATGACATTCTTTTCTGTAAAGTTTAGTACATAGCCCAGAATTCCAATCCCTAAAAATTGAGACATCTAAAAAATTAATATCTGTGTAGGACCAATTTATAGTAAACCTCAAATAAGAGGTAGTGTGATCAATAAAATGATGAAATTCCTTCAGTAAATTGACTGACCCTCTCCAAATAAGGAAGAGGTTGTCCACAAATCTACAAAAGAACACAATGTTATAACTATATGGACCTTGAACTAAATTACTGGCTTCCCATTCTGCCAAAACTGCATTTGCATAGGTGTTAGCGCATGAGGTACCCATGGCTACCCCATTGCGTTGCCAGTAGATCTGTTTGCTAAATAGAAATACATCATTCTGTAATACTAGATTAAGTAATGTCTTAATCAATCCCACTTTATTAACATCTAAGTCCAAGGCTTCAAATTGTCTAATAATGCTTTCTATACCTGCTCCATTTGGTATCACTGTGAAAAGTGATACCACATCAAAGGTAACTAATAAGTACTCTGGAAGAATGTGGCCTCCATTAGTTTCTTTGCACAGGTCTCTTAGAAATTGCTCAGTATCTTTTAAAATATACTTAGAGATGTCTATAAGACAGTGTAGGCTCTTTTCTAAGTAGATGGATATAGATTCTGTACACCAATTCCTACCTGCAACTATTGGTCTCATAGGTGGCTTTACAAAACTTTTATGGAGTTTAGGAAGTCCTTGGATGATAGGTACTGTGGGATGCTTCATGTTAAAATATTTAAATAGTTCATCAACTACTTTCTGTGGTCTCTTCAACTCATATAATTCATTTTCTATTTTCTTGATCATTTTGTTAACATCATACTGAGTAATACTACTGTAGAAGTTACTATCATTCAACATACTGATCATACTTGTATCATAGTCAAACTTATTCATAACCACAATCTGGCCTCCTTTATCTGCTGGTCTGATCATAATTTCAGAATTTTTTTGTAAATTACATAATGCTTGCTATTCACTTTTAGTTAAATTAGATCTATTACTTGGATATCTCCTTCCCTTATGAATAATGCACTCTATATGCCTCATCTATACACATTTTTTCAAATGCATGCACCAAAGGATTCAATTTCGGAACAAATAAGCTAGGTTTTCTAAATGCATTGAAATTACTATGCATATTCAAATCATCATTGAACATAATTTTTAACATTAAGTTTCATGTAAATTGTTTAATGTCCAACACAACATCTGTAATGTCAGAATCTGAAGTGGGAATAAAGGATAGTCCCTTGTTTAGCACATTGAATTAATTTGCCGTTAAAACATATGATGATAGATTAACAACTAGTTCTTTACCTTCATAAAAGCCTTTTTTATGGTGTAAGGACTCACCATACCTGCATCATGCTTCGTCTTCACTCTGGTGACATCCTTTCCTCTCTGTGAGTCCCTGTACTGTACTCCCCCTCCTCGGCTCATTGACCTCTGCCTCATGGGAAGTGAGAAAGTCAAAGTAGGCAATTCGGGTACGGGTCGAAAATGTGATGGTTCTGTGGAAATTCCATTAATGGAAGAATGAACCGAAGCAACAGCTTCATCTTCCGTTCTGTGTATATCGGCTGTAGTGAAGAAAGTCTTCTGTCTGGCTCCAAGCTGCACAGTATTCTCTGATGTAGATAATGTCATCACATCGCTCTGTATTCATCTGGTCACTCCTCCTTGATCTCAAATGGCTCCCTGATTCAATGATCCATCGGCCTTCGCCTCATCATTGGTTCTTGCATTCTCCTCCTACATCTGGCTGAAATGAACATTATTAATAGATTGAGTCGGGTCACGTGGCCAGGTGAACACATTGCCATCCCAGAAATCTTGGTGTTCCCTTTGTAGTTCTTTCAGTTTAATCTGAATAAGTTTCCTTGCATATGACTGTGCAGTAGTTTGTGTAAACAAATGTCAATAAATAAAATGCTGTGTCACCGGCACAGTAATGGTACAACAATGTACAAAAGTAGTTTGTGTAAACAAATGTCAATAAATAAAATGCTGTGTCACTGGCACAGTAATGGTACAACAATGTACAAAAGTAGTTTGTAAAGTTGACACTACTAATTTTGTTGTTCCAAATAAAGACTTTTTTGTGTCTACCTAGTTTTCTCTTCACTAATTGTTATGAAGATTGAGCAACATAAATTCACACTTGGAAGAATGAATTTTCATCTTAAGATAACATAATAAACTTACATCATAAAAAGAACATCATAAAAAGAAAAAAAAAACACGTTTTAATAAAAACAATTACAATGACTTTGTATGGTTACCATAAAAGTAATACTTCTTGCAGCTTATCACATCTGTTAATGTAACAAATACACACACACACACACACACACACACACACACACACACACACACACACACACACACACACGCACACACACGCACACACACACACATGCATGCACACACACATCTTTATTTAGTAAATCAAGCCTTCAAATCTAGTACCAACTATGTATGATTATCAGTGTGAAAGTCACACACACACACACACACATACACACACACAGTATTATTTAGTAAATCAAGCCTTAGTATCTAGTACCACAGATCTAGTACAGCTATGTATGATTATTTTTCTTTGATCCGATCTAATTAATAATTATTTATGAAGTACAATGGAATTTATGAAGTACCATGGAATTGAAAGTTGAAACCCAAAGGTTGCACAGCTCATGTAGCTATTGAAAAAAATGGATGGCTATGAATCATTATGGTGCAAAAAAATAAACAATGGCTGAAATCTAGCCTGACAAAACCATCATTCCTTCTCAGGAAGGTAACAATACACATAGGGAGCCTTCTATAATCCAAACATGTCATGGCTTTTCTTGTGGTTCTTTTTCTGCTAAAGTATTTGCACTGAATGACTAAGAATTACCAACAAAATAAAAGTCAATAAAAGGATGAAAACATCTATAGATTAAGAATGCCGCAGTAACACAGAATTTTAGCTAGGAGATTGTTCATACAATTCTTCACCTTGTACAGATATACTATTAAATGTTATGCAGTGTAAAATCCAAAGTTGTCAGGTCTCCGAAAATTGTATGAATAGAATTTCACAATATCTGTTTTCCGTAAGAAAACCCTGCTGTCAAAGGCATTAATCTGATTAGAGAACTAATTGCCTAATTCATCTCACTGACACCTAGGATGATAATTACACATGCTGTGAATTACTGTTCGGAAATGAAGCACCGGATTGGCGCTGTCCACGGGTGATGGCAATTCTCGTTTTCCTTCCCCCCTAAGGGCTTCAGAAGGTGATATCTTTTAATACAATCTGACATTTAAGTCTCCCCACATTGCAAAACTCTTCAGAGATAACAGGCAGTAATGTGATGAAAGCATGGGAGGCACTCCGTCAGATGGGAAATCTCTGAGAATCAATTCTCTGTGAAAAATAGACATTTTAACCAAAGACACTAAGTTGGAAAAACTTTGTCTTTGTTAGAATGGACACATACCTATGAGCTACAGAATATGGTTTGTTTAGACTAGACATTTAAATAGAGTACACTGAATGTGCCACACACATTTCACTTCATCCCATGTTATTTACGCATACACTAAAAAACTTGACAACACTTAAAAATCAGTTCACTAAAGTCCATCTCCATTAAGTTTAGAAAATATGTGTTTACCTATTGCCAGTGAAAATATGATAATGATCTCTGTTCTGTCCAAGCTAATTGCCATCTGAACTTTAAATAGCATAAAGAAATATAAGAAGCTGAAGCAAAAGGCAGCTGCTACGCCATTTAAGAGCAGATGCTGTGAAAGTCTTACACACACACACACACACACACACACACACACACACACACACACACACACACACACACACACACACACCCACACATGCACATGACCTTATCTGCATGATTTACTAAAGCTGTTTAGATTCATAACAGTTTGTCAGCTTAGGTCAGACAAAGAAGTAGTTAATACAGTAGAGAAAATTAATCAAAACCTAGGTAGACTCTACAACAAACAGTAAAAAACTACAGATGCTTGGATAATCTGGACAAAGCTAAAGCATAAAAATGTAACATTAACAAAAAAACATAATATTGCATGTGAAACTGTTGTACATGTCTCAACAGACAATATTTTGTGGCGTGGGCTCTGTGTCCACTAGCCCTTGATATGGGGTTTCCCCAAAACTTAACTCTGTAAAAATATTATTTATGAAGTCAAACTTGGAAGAAAGAGAAAAGTTATAAAAAAAAACAAAAAAAAAAAAAAACAAACCATTTGCCTTTGCTGTTAATCATCCTACCTGAGAGATAAAGCTAAAGAAAATCTGACACAAAGCAACAACTAACACAGTGTAGCATTAACAGTCATAACTTCACTTTTAAGTGTCAGCAAAATGACAAGTGCTAATATCTCTGTTGACAAAGCAAATGTGTCCTCTAAGATAATATTAGAATGCCTCTGCATCATACATTTATTTATGTCCCTCTCTTATACTTGGCTCTTCTTTTTACTGAGAAACCTGGCATACTGCAGGATGACCATAGGTTCATAGGTCATGACAGAACATCCCCAGGTATACTGCAGGATATCCATAGATTCATAGGTCATGATAGAAAATCTCTAGGTATACTGCAGGATGTACATAGGTTCATAGGTGATGATAGAACATCACCAGGCATACTGCATGATGTCCATAGTTTCATAGGTCATAATAGAACATCCCCAGGCATACTGCAGGATGTCCATAGGTTCATAGGTCCTGACAAAACATCCCCAGGTATACTGCAGGATGTCCACAGGTTCATAGGTCATGACATAACATCCCTAGGTATACTGCAGGATGTCCATAGGTTCATAGGTCATAATTGAACATTCATAGGCATACTGCAGGATGGTCATAGGTTCATAGGTCATGATAGAACATCCCCAGGCATACTGCAGGATATCCATAGGTTCATAGGTCATGACAGAACATCCCCAGGTATACTGCAGGATTTCCATAGGTTCATAGGTCATGATAGAACATCCCCAGGTATACTGCAGGATGTACATAGGTTTATAGCTCATTATAGAACATCCCCAGGTATACTGTAGGATGTCTATAGGTTCATAGATCATGATAGAACATCCCCAGGCATATTGCAGGATGTCCATAGGTTCATAGATCATGATAGAACATTCATAAGCTTACTGCAGGATGGGTATAGGTTCATAGGTCATGATAGAGCATCCCCATGCATACTGCATGATGTCCATAGGTTCATAGGTCATGATAGAACATCCTGAGGGATACTGCAGGATGTCCGTAGGTTCATAGGTCATGACAGAGCATCCCCAGGCATACTGCAGGATGTCCATAGGTTCATAGGTCATGACAGAACATCTCCAGGTATACTGCAGGATGACCATAGGTTCATAGGTCATGACAAAACATCCCCAGGTTTACTGCAGGATGTCCATAGGTTCATAGGTCATGATAAAACATCCCCAGGAATACTGCAGGATGTCCATAGGTTCATAGGTCATGATAGAACATCCCCAGGTATACTGCAGGATGTCCATAGGTTCAAATATCATGATAGACCATCCCCACATTCCTTAGTGTAGCTTTAAATGGCTGCAGAGTAACCAGCAGTTGCCCTTAATTCTGCCAAAGTGTGCACATACATTTCTGTATTCTGGTATGGTTGATGCACTGGTTAAAACACTAGTGAGGTGTAATGTTCAAAAAACTCTGGCCTTCTTTGGAATAGCTAATCTACATACTTAAAATGAAAAATAGAAGATGAGGCATGTTTTCTGATATTTTTATATGCTTTGGAGTACACCTTCCCATTCTCAAAGAAATGTCTCTAGAATAACAGGCGTTTAAAATGTGTCTAAAGATATACCCACAACCAATATGTCAGTTGTCTCTTATATAGCATAGTTTCCATAAACCACACAATGGAACTACCGCTATGATGTAACATATCAGTTGTCATATACCATAAACTGAAACTAAAACTGTGATGTAAAATATCAGCTGTCATGTACCACACAGTAGAACTACCACTGTGGTGTAACGTATCAGTTGTCATGTGCCACACAGCAGAACTACCACTATGATGTAACAAATCTGTTGTCATATACCCTACATTGGAAATACCACTGTGATGTAATGTATCAGTTGTCATATACCACACAGTGGAACATCCACTGTAATGTAATGTATCAGTTGTCATGTACTACACAGTAGCACTACCACTGCAATGTAATGTATCAGTTGTCGTGTACCATACAGTAAAATTACCACTGTGATCTAACAAATCCGTTATCATATACCTCACATTGGAACTACCACTGTGATGTAACATATCAGTAGTGATATACCACATAGTGGAACTACCACTATGATGTAACGGACCAGTTGTCAAGTACCACACAGCAGAATGCTATCTAACAAATTCTTTGTCATATACCCCACAGTGGAACTACCACTGTGATTTAAAGTATCAGTTGTGATATACCACATAGTGGAACTACCACTGTAATGTAATGTAATGTACCAGTTGTCATGTACCACACAGTGGAACTACCACAGTGATGTAACATATCAGTTGTCGTGTACCACACAGCAGAACTACCACTGTGATGTAACATATCCATTGTCATATACCTCACAGTGGAATTACCACTGTGATGCAGTATATCATTTGTCATATACCACACATTGGCTTGAAGAAAAAAATGTCAAGGATGACAGAGTGATAGGCTTCTTTTGGCTGAAGTGCTCTGAGCTCTGCAGCTGTGCCATTGGCTGCTACCAGATTTGATTTTTTTTTTACCTGAGTTGGGCAATCTCTTTCATAACTTTCAACATCAGGGTTCATAAATTCATAGGTTGGTACTAGGCTATCAGTCCTAGGCTCTATACAAGCCTAGCCATAACAATTCCCTGGCTATTTCTTCCCACAATATTTACTTTGTTAAATCTCATTATGCATGTGACAAATGCTGATGAACCTCAGGTGCTTAGTGGAATTCTACCTTCACTTGTGTAAATACAAAGATATAACAATTCTTTCAATAATTGGCTAATTAGTAGGTGTCATTCCAAGGGGATCCAATATGTTTCAGCATGAGATGAATGTTTGGCAAGCCTGCTTGGTTCACAAAAGATCACTTCTATCTCTTATTACATGGCTTGGTCCTGTTTGCCAAAACTCTTACAACCACTATAATGTCTGTTTTAGGAAGAGTCCTACTGCTGGACATCACAACATGATTGATAAAACTTGAATATTCTTAAATTCAGAGTATATTAAGGTAGTCTTTCTCCATGTGTGATGTGTAAATGTCAAATTCCCTGATTTTGAGGATCTCTTGCAACTTGTATGCATCCATATATGTATAATAATGGAAACATTTTTCAGGAAAAACACAGCACTCCTGCCATACCTGGGTTTAGTGTTCAGCATGGATTCAGGCCTGAGATGAATGGTAAGGGGTGTTTATATATTTCTCAGAGACCATGTCACTTTTGGGCTGGTTCCCATAGACCTTCAAACTGAGTGCATTTAATTCCAAATTACACTCAGCAAATTAAATTATCAACTTATTGCCTGCAAAAGGATGCCATCATTGTCAGTAGATGATTATAAGAAATTAATGAATGCATTGCTTCTTAATGGGTGATTTCAATTATCCATTTATAAATCGGTTTTCCCATCCATGACATTCTGATCATACCCAAAGATTTATGGACTTCATAAATGATAATTCCGTGCAAGAACTGATTAATAAGCACACTAGAAAGCATAACATTGTAGATCCTGATCTTACCAAAATAGTTCCCTTATGTTCAACTCTTATGACTGATTAAATCTGTGCATCAGTTGGTTAATTTCTCTTTTAAAGTCACAGTCTCTACATCAATTAATAAATCAGAATTCAAAGTCTTCAATTATGTTATTTATTTGAATTTGTTTACTGGGTAGAGCTCTGATCTCAATGGACGAATTTCAGTCTCTAACCCAGATGTTCAGAAAATATCAAAACAAAGGTATGTAAGATCTTACAATGAAGTAAAGATAGTTACATCTGAAAAAAATCAAGTAGGAAATGTAACACAGTTCAGTTACACTTAAAAAAGAAGAAAATAGATTACTTCATCACTACAATGGATCATACGTTTATAGGAAGTTACTAAGCTAATGGCCCTAGAGCCCTTACAGGCCTAGCCAAGTTCTGCCCTTTGTGCTGCATATTTAAAATGTTATTTTTTTTTTTTACAAACAAGGGTGAATAGAAAAAAATGAGGAGGGTGAGCTGGAGGTTAAAGGTCTGAGTAGGAGATATAAGAGTTGAAGTAATAGTTATACTGACAACTGAAAACTGTATGAGAATATGTTGTAAACAGATGTGAATTAAGGTGTTACATCTGCTAATGACGGCGTTCGCACTAATCCTGAATAAGAATATGCCATCATTGTCAGTAGATGCTTATGAGAAATTCCTGAATGTCATCATCATCTTCTTTTGGCAGATCCAGTTAGGGGTCGCCACAGCGGATCATCTGTTTCCATTTCTTCCTGTCCTCTGCATCATGGTCTTTCACACCAACCGCCTGCATGTCCTCTCTCACCACATCCATAAACCTTATCTTAGGCCTTCCTCTTTTCCTCTTACCTGGCAGCTCCATCCTTAGCATCCTTTTCCCAATATACCCAGCATTCCTCCTCAGCACATGTCCAAACCAATGCAATCTCACCTCTCTTGCTTTGTCTCCAAACTGTCCAACCTGAGCTGACCCTCTAATATACTGATTCCTAATCCTGTCCATCCTAGTCACACCCAGTGCAAATCTTAACATCTTTAACTCTGCCACATCCAGCTCTGACACCTGCCTTTTCATCAATGCCACCGTCTCCAACCCATATAACATAGCTGGTCTCACTACCCTCTTGTAGACCTTCCCTTTCACTCTTACAGGTACCCGTCTGTCACAAATCACTCCTGACACTCTTCTCCACCCATTCCACCCTGCCTGTACTCTCTTCTTCACCTCTCTTCCACACTTACCATTACTCTGAACTGCTGATCCCAAGTACTTAAACTCATCCACCTTAACCAACTCTACTCCCTGCATCCTCACCCTTCATCTACCCTTCCTTTCATTTACACACATATATTCTGTTTTAACCCTGCTGACCTTCATTCTTCTCCTCTCTAAAGCATATCACCACCTCTCCAGGGTCTTCTCAACCTGGTCCCTACTCTCACTACATATCCCAATGTCATCTGCAAACATCATAGTCCACGGGGCCTCCTGCCTGATCTCATCTGTCACCCTGTCCATCACCACTGCAAATAAGAAAGGGCTCAGAGCTGATCCTTGATGTAATCCCACCTCCACCTTAAACGTATCTGTCACTCCCACCACAGTCATCACCAATGTCACACTACCCTCTTACATATACTGTACCACTCTTAAATACTTCTCTGCCACTCCCGACTTCCACATACAATACCACAACTCCTCTCTAGGCACCCTGTCATATGCTTTCTCTAAGTCCACAAAGACACAATGCAACTCCTTCTGACCTTCTCTGTATTTCTCCAACAACACTCTCAGAGCAAATATTGCATCTATAGTGCTCTTTCCTGGCATGAAACCATACTTTTGATCACTAATCATCACTTCCCTTCTTAACCTAGCTTCCACTACTCTTTCCCATAACTTCAAGCTGTGATTGATCAATTTTATCCCTCTGTAGTTACTGCAGCTCTGCACATCACCCTTATTCTTAAGGATAGGTACCAAAACAGTTTTTCTCCACTCCTCAGGCATCCTCTGATTTTCCAAAATTTCATTAAACAATCTGGTTAAAAATTCCACTGCCATTTCTCCTAAGCACCTCCATGCTTCCACCGGTATGTCATCTGGGCCAACAGCCTTTCCATTCTTCATCCTCTTCATAGCTGTCCTTACTTCCTCCTTGCTAATCTGTTTCACTTCCTGATTCACTATCCCCACATCATCCAACTTTCTCTCGCTCTCATTCTCTTCATCAGCCCTTCAAAGAACTCTTTCCATCTACTCAACACACTCTCCTCACTTGTGGGTACGTTTCCCTCACTTTATCACCCTTACCTGCTGCACATCTTTCCCAGCTCTGTCCCTCTGTCTAGCCAATCAGTACAGGTCCTTTTCTCCCTCTTTAGTGTCAAATCTCTCATACAACTCTCCATATGCCTTATCCTTAGCCTTCGCCACCTCTCTCTTTGCCATGCGCCTCATCTCCTTATACTCATGTCTACTTTCCTCATCTCTTTGACAATCCCACTTCTTCACCAGCCTCTTCCTCTGTATACTCTCATGTACTTTCTCATTCCACCACCAGGTCTCCTTGTCCTCCTTCCTCTGTCCAGATGTCATACCAAGCACCTTTCTAGCAGTCTCCCTTACTAGCTCTGCTGTAGTTACCCAGCTATTCGGTAACTCTTTACTGCCTCCCAGTGCCTGTCTTAACTCTTCCCTGAACTCCACCTCACAATCACCCTTTTTTAACTTCCACCATTTAATCCTCAGCACTGCTTTCACACTCCTCCTCCTCTTCTTGATCACCAACGTCATCCTACAGTCCACCATTCTATGCTGCTTAACTACACTTTCCCTGTCACCACTTTACAGTCTCCAATCTCCTTTAGACTGGCCCTCCTACATATGATATAATCCACCTGTGTGCTTCTTCCTCCACTCTTGTAAGTCACCCTATGCTCCTCCCTCTTCTTAAAATATGTATTCACCACAGCCATGTCCATCCTTTTTGCAAAATCCACAATCATCTGACCTTCTGTATTCCTCTCCTTAACACCATACATACCCATCACTTCCTCATTTCCTCTGTTCACTTCACCAACATGCCCATTGAAGTCTGCTCCAATCACTAGTCTCTCACCTTTGGGTACACTCACCACCACTTCATCCAACTCACTCTAAAATTTTTCTTTCTCATCCATTGCATACCCAACTTGTGGAGCATATGCACTAACAACATTCATCATTACACCATCAATTTCAAGCTTCATAAACATCACTCTATCAAACACTCTCTTCACCTCCAAAACACTCTTGGCATACTGTTCCTTTAGGATAACCCCTACCCCATTTCTCCTGCCATCCACACAATGATAGAACAAATTGAACCCACCTCCTATACACCTGGCCTTACTTCCCTTCCATCTGGTCTCTTGCACGCACAATATATCAGCCTTCCTTCTCTCCATCATATCAGCTAGCTCTCTCCCTATACCAGTCATACTGCCAACATTCAAAGTTTCTGCCTCACTACTACACTCCTAACCTTCCTCCTCTCTTCCTGCCTTCAGGCATGCCTTCCCCCTCCTCTTCTCCTTCGGCCAACAGTAGCCCAATTTCCACCAGCACCCTGTTGTTTAACAGTACTGCTGGCGGTCGATGTTAACCTGGGCCTCGACCGATCTGGTATGGAAATATGAAATGTTCTCCGCATAAGTAATTTGGCAGAGGTTTTACGCCGGATGCCCTTCCTGACACAACCCTCCCCATATATCCGAGCTTGGGACCGGCACAAAGAAATGCACTGGCTTGTGCATCCCCAGTCATCATTGTCAGTAGATGCTTATGAGAAATTCCTGAATGTATTGTTTCTTAATGGGTGAGTTCATTTACCCATTTATAAATTAGTGTTCCCGTACACCAAAGACTGGTCATATCCAAAGATTCTTGGACTTCCTAAATGGTAATTCCATACAAGAACTGATTAATACACCCACTAGAAAGGAATTATAGCCAAGTGTTGACTTTTCTGAGATGAGAGGGGACAGATTCCCATAGCTTTGTACAAACGTTAGAGAAGCAATGCTTAGTACAGTGAAGTTTTATTACTGGAGTTTCAGGCAGAGGTAGGCTGTGGTTCTGGCTTCCATGGTTATAGCAGGCAATCTGTGCAGTGAGTTTAGCAGCTAAAGGTGTAAAGGAATCAGAGTTTAGTTTGCATAACTGAAACACTAGTAAATGAGCAGCCTTTCTCTGGTAGGAAGTCATTTGGCTTTTTCTATTGTTAGACAATTATGTTTTTGTCTAAAAGACAGAGTGATTAATCTACATTTATTTGAAAGCCTTTGGATAGCATTTGTGTTCATTCTTGAGGCATCAGTGATAAGTGGCAAATCATAGTCAAGCTATGAGAGAGAGCTATCCCCCTTTATCTATGGGGAATCTGGTAGAATAGAACAAAGTGAGATATTTTCCTGGCCCGGAATAAAAAGTAACTCATTTTTATCTACTTTTATCAAGGTGTATATTAAAGGTGTATATTAAAGGTGTATCAAGGTGTATATTAAAGGTGTATATTAAAGGTGTATCAAGGTGTATATTAAAGGTGTATATTAAAGGTGTATCAAGGTGTATATTAAAGGTGTATATTAAAGGTGTATCAAGGTGTATATTAAAGGTGTATCAAGGTGTATATTAAAGGTGTATGAAGGTGTATATTAAAGGTGTATATTAAAGGTGTATCAAGGTGTATATTAAAGGTGTATCAAGGTGTATATTAAAGGTGTATCAAGGTGTATATTAAAGGTGGGTTATGAGACCAGCCACAGTCTCAGGCAACTAAAGGAAATGATACTTTAAATGCAAATATTCTGAATGGTTTTGATATGAAAGGAGTTTGTGACTATGAAAAGCACAGATTTCACTCAAAGATCATGCATTTGGACTTGCATGAGTTTATGGAGTAATTTTTTTATTGTTAATCCAGGTAGAGCACAAGTCATGGTACACTTGTAATTGGAGCTCCAAAATTGTAAAACCATTGTCTCCATGAAGCTACATCTGCTACTTATGGTTTGAAGCTTTATTCCCTCTCGGAAAAATGCTTAGTACAAACACTCTTTACAACAATGAGTTATACTGGGCAGTACAAAAACAAAACTACAGTGGTAGTCCCTACAACAACCAGTTATACTGAAAAGTAAAAAAAAAAACACAGTGGTAGTCCACTAACATGAACAAGCTCTGTACATGATCTCAGAAGCTCTTTCTTTGCACTTACTTATGCAATGAATGATTCAGACATCTCAGACAGCATTTTGTGTATAGCCAAGTAGGTACGATTACTCTGTCTCCTTTGACTGGAAATAATTGTATTCATTGAAGTTCACCGTAATATGAAATGTTCAGCTCAATGAAAGGATGCAGTGATTTCAAAGCATCAGGCCATCTTGTTGTAATGACATCATAAAGTAATCAAAATTCTAAGTCATTTGTTGTGCAGACCTTTACTACCTGAAACCTTTCTGCTGACTTTGATGACAGGAACACAAGCCATAGCACTTTTAGTTCTTTTTTTCAACAAATATTCTTTGCACTCATTTAGATGCATTCTACTTAGAGTGTCTGCTATGGGCATTCATTTACCAAGTGTGTGCTGAATGTGCAGTTCATATTTGTACAATGATAGTAGCATGCTCTGCAGATAGTGTCTTGTGTATGGATTGTATAAAGATGCTTTAAAATACTTTATAGTCTTTTTTTATACTGCAAGGATCATATGTAATCACAGACATTTTATCAACAATGCATATGACTAGCAGCCCTTTGTCTGTTTGTGTAAAATTGCATTTCTGCTTCTGTTAATATTCTGGATGCATAAACAATTAGTCTTCTGTCTTGAAAAGTGCTGCACCTAGACCTTGCTGTCTAGCGTCTACTTACAAAATTATAGTTAGAGTTCTGTCATAGAACATGAGAGCTGGTGCTGCAGTGACTAAACATTTAATCAAACATATTTCAAAACTCTTATATTGTTCTGGAAACCAGTACAATACTACTTGCAGTAGCAGCTTCCCTATTGATGCTATAACATTTGACAAGTAAGGGATAAACTGGCACAGATACTGCACCATGCCTAGGAAAAGCATATTAGGTTGTTAGTAGACTTCTGCATGCTAATAATAGATTTAGTTGTTTATGCTACCTATTACACCCATTGCCATAGCTTTTATTTTTTTATTTATTTTTTTTTTTGAAAATCTTTTTATTTTATTATCTTATAGACAAACAATATAAACCACAGGAGAACACTGTACAAACATCAACAATAACTATATACAACTATACAATGCCCATATCTTTCATAATATATACAACAGATAATAAATTAAAGAGATATAATACAAAAATGAAAGGTGTTTCAGGTTAAAAGACAATCAAAGAATACATTCCAAAAATTTTCAGAACAGAACTTGTGATTACCTTTATAAAAGAGATACTTTTGTGCCCTAATATGCCTAATTACCAAGTCCTTTAGACCTTCCCATGTTAGTGCGGCTTGGCACTTCCAATGCAATGAGATATAATATTTGATAAATAAGACAATTGAAATCACCACCTTGAGCTGAGCTTTAGGAATATTATCAGGTGGATATGTAATAAAGCAAATTGCCAAGAAAGTGTTGATTTTTCGTATCCCATTTTCTCCAGAATAACTTTAAGGGCACACCATAGTCTGTACACACATTTGCAACTCCAGAAAATGTGATATATATCGGCTACTTGATCCTTACAAAATGGACATAGAGGAGACGAGTTAGGATGAATTTTATTAATGATTGCAGGTGTTAAATACGCATTATTGGTGATCATGAGTTGCGTATAAAATAATTTTTTAAAAGGGATAAATTTAATACTTGATTTGAAAGCCTCTATCATTAGTGTGGGAGTTATACTCGGGTCCTTATCTGACCAGAATTTAGAAAATACTGGCACATTGTTAGATCTAATAGAGATTAATAACTTATATACATTGGAAGTAATTTTCTTTTTTAGCAGAAGAAGTTTCCAAATAACCTTGGCAATTTCGATATTTTCTCTGGATAGGTCTGGAGGATCATAGTATGGATTCAATAGTTCAAGGATTTGTCTAGTTATTAAAGTATATTTATTGGATAAATTAAAGGTTTGCCTGATCTCGGATAACTTCAGATGTTTGACTAAGAAAAAGTCTGCCATGCACTTATCCTTAATAAGGGGGAAATTGTCCAAATTTATCAAGTTACCATTTAGAGTTAAATTGGGATTCAGATGTATTGGTTGGAGGGAAATGAACGCCTGCAAAAGTTTTAGCGAAGACAATAGTTTATGAAATCTGATAACGTTATATTTGAGGCTATAGAAGATTTTATATTTGTTTAGACTAACTTTACTCAAGAAAGGTAAGGCGGATGGATTGAATTTAAGGGATCTAATATAATTGAAGTAAAGTAAAACCCAGTTAGGGTGCCAGGCATCTGAGGTATTAATATAGTTTGCTATCTTAATAATTCTACTACTTTGAATAATATCATAGTAAAGTTTGAAGTCAGGAAGAGAAATACCACCCAAATCCTTCGGGTAAGTAAGTTTAGAATACGAAATTCTCACCGATTTAGGAGACCAAATAAACTTAGAGAAGGTTGAGTGTAATTTATTGAAAAAGTATAGAGGGATAATCGAATTAGTCGAGTTGAAAATATACAAGAATCTGGGAAGGATATTCATTTTTATAATAGTTGCACGTGCCAGAAAGGGAAGCTTAAGTTGAGACCATCTCTTTAAATCCCATTGCACCTCCTTCCAAAGAGAAGAAATGTTCTCCTGATACGAAATAGATTGATCAGTTGAGAAAGTTACCCCCAGGTAATGAAGACTTGAATTAACTGGAATAACATCAGAGGAAAAAGTTAGGGGATATGGTGATGTGATATTAACCGGAAAACTTTGAGATTTGTTTTTGTTAACTTTGTAGTTGGCAAATTTAGAGAAGATATTAATGGATTTCATGATTTTCTCTAAGTCTGAATTTGGTAAAGAGAGGTAGATATTTAGATCATCCGCAAATGCCGAGAGGGGGATACTAGTTCTAAATAGCTTGGGGATGATCTGATGAGTTTTTTGTTTAATAAGAAGGAAGAGAGGCTCTATATATAAATTAAATAATAAAGGAGAGAGAAGGCAACCTTGTCTCGTACCATTAATTATGTTAATCCTCTCAGATATACCATTATTAATATGTAGTGTTGTATAGGCTTTGTGGTAAATGGTCTCAATAAATTTTGTGAACAAAGTAGGAATGTTAAATAGAGGTAGAATAGAGAGTAAAAATTTCATACTCATTCTATCGAAGGCCTTAGAAGCATCTATTGCTAGAGTGTACAGGGGGTACCTAGCCAAAGACGAAAAAGTTATCATAGCTTCTAAAGCTAGAGTATGATCCGAGGTCTGTCTATTTCTAATGAAGCCCGATTGTTCTTTAGAGACTATACTAGGTAGCAGTACTTTAAGTCTATTGGCAAAAATTTGGGCCAAGATCTTTAAGTCTACATTAATAATGGAGATGGGTCTAAAATTTTCCGGTTTGGTAGAATCTGCTTTACCTTTAGGGATAAGAATAGTCTTAGATGCATTGAAATGGGGATCACTTATACCCTGGTGGAGAACATGATTATAAATCAAATATAAAGCCTGAGAGAACTTGTTGGGATATAATTTGTAGAATTCTGCTGTGAATCCATCAGGACCCGGGGCCTTATTTAATTTGAGGTTATTGATCACATCCAGGACTTCCTGAGAAGTAATTTCTTTATCTAACAAGTGAAATTGATCCGTATTTAGTTTTGGGAAGGATAATTCTTTAAGGGTATCAGATAGCACGAAGAAATCAATAGGGTCATTAGGTGAGCTATAAAACTCAGTGTAAATTTTTTGAAAGATTTTTATAATATCCTGTGTATCATGGTAGAGTTTGTCTTGATAAGAAATTTGAGAGAAAATGTGTGATGGCTTATTCTGATTAATTAGCCTAGCCAAGAACCTAGACGGGCATTGAGCCCAATCGGAATATTTGGCCAGCATTTTGGTTTCATGAGCTGATAAATTATCTGCCTGTAGAGATAAATAATCTTTCTGCATCTTAACTAACTGCGATTCTATCTCGTTATCATGTTTGATCTGCAGTTTATTCTCCCATTCTGATATTTTCTTGCTCATTTCAGACTCCCTTTTAAGATATAATTTCTTGAAGTAAGAGGCTTTATTTATCAGAATGCCCCTAATTACCGCCTTTGTGGAGGCCCATAATATATCTATAGGAATATCCTGGTCTTTTGATGCTTGTATAAATTGGTTTAAGGTATCTTCAAAGCAATTCCTTCTTTTTGAAGTAGATTAGGATTAAGTCTCCACCACAATGGACTATTTCTACTGTTACACCTCTGATTGTAATCTAGGGAGAGGGATAGCTTTGAGTGGTCAGATAAATTTCTGTTATCAATATGTAGTTCTATTTAGTAGTTAGCCAGGACCGAAGAAAGAAGAAAGAAATCAATTCTGGACCAGCTCTTATGACAATTCGAGAAAAAAGTGAATTTAACTCTATTAGAGGGTTTTCTGTGTGATATAAATGGGTCAAGCAAATTGAAATCTTCCTTGAGCTCAGCTAAAACTGACACGGCTAGTTTATTATAATTTGTATTACCATTCGACCTATCTGTAGTGGGGTTCTGAACGGAGTTCCAATCTCCTCCTATAATAAAATAGTGGTTGAGGAAGGAGGAGAGAATGTTGTAAATAACCATGTAGAAATTTTGTTGGTTAGCACAAGGAGAGTAGATATTCAAGAATACAATGGGTTTATCAATGTGGGATAACTTGGTAGTAAATAAACACCATCTGCCGTCCTTGTCAGATTCACATTTAATAATATCAAAAGGGAATTTTTTCTTTATTATTATGGCAACCCCAGCACTATTCGATTTAACTCCGGAGTCAATGATCTTTTTCACCCACGGCCTCCTTTTTTCGTGCTCCCATTGGCAGCTGAGCAAATGTGTTTCCTGAACTAAAATTATATCTGCTTTTGATTTAAAGCACATGTGCATGAATAGTCTCCTCTTTTTGATCAGCTGTAATCCCTTAACATTCCAAGAATCACATATAATCATACAGCTACCAATTCAGTGGGGAATAATAAGTGTGGTAGGGAAGTATAAAAAGGAATAAAAAGACATGGGAAATATATCTCACAACATGAAACTTATAAACTTCTATTAGTAGAATATGGGCAAAAAACGCTAAAAAAAAAGACCCTTCCTGCCTAACAACCGAGCATAAACCCCTCTCCACAGGCCCTGAAGGGAAAGGGATTTTTGGGAACTTTGAATTAACTAACCTAACATGAGGGTAAATCAAAGAACCCCCCCCCCTCATCTGAGGGAAGTATAGACCCCCAAAAGATCCCCTAATCACCCTTTGGTCTAGACCGCTTATCCTCCCCATCAGGGTTAGGAATTCGAACCCAGCTCAGCATTTAAAATTTTGAACTGTGAAACAAATAGTGCATAAACCATTCAAAGATAACAATTGCATAACTAAAAATGACACGTTAATAAGACAAAATACTATTTCTCATAAAGGCAATGAAAACAAGCAGTTATGAGAGAAAAATGAGATTAGAACTATAGCCTAATCCAAATGTCTAAAACTGCAACAAGACAGAAAAAATGTTTATACGAAACAAAAACCTCATAGAGTGTCTTGTCACGAGACATATCTTAATTTTATGATCCCAAAAATATCCCCTTAGTATAAAAAGGGACCATATACGCACTGAGTAACTGATCTCGGGTCAGTCCGAGGTTAAACTAAACAATATATTCATTGCTGAAAGAGCAACAACGCTGATAGTGATTTTTAGCTGGAGAAACTGCCCCACCAAAAAGACCCCTCTAAAAGGACCAAGCAACTCGTGACACCTAGCTATAAGGTACACAGTGAAAAAACATAAATGAGTGAGCATTCCTATATAACAAAAAAATATATCAAGGCTGAGATCTTATCCAAACCAATCCCCCACTAGTACCTGTATAACTATTCCCAGCATGCAAATAACACAAAAATATAGGAATGCATTAATTTTAGCCTCCAAATAAATAGGCACACTGTAAACCCCAAACTTAATGGCGGCCACCTCACCGAGTTTTCAGCATTACAGTTACTACAAAAAATTATAACCAAAACTATTAGATGCTAGATCAACATTGGATTACAACAATATTATTGAGAAGTTATTCTACTGAAATCTTATTATATTAGATGAGAGTAAAGTCTGCAGAATGATATTCAAAACATTCCTATAACATAAACACTATAAGAAGACACTTAAGGCTTTAACTACTTAGGAAAATGCATGAACAATACCTTCGACAATGTATTTAAACTAGTAGGAAACCCAGGGGCGGATTATTCAATGAGACAAACAAGAAGAAATCCGGTCCCAATAATACAATTTAAGAATTAGGAAACATTTTCCAAACAAGAAGTTACAAGATCTGTCTTGTTTGACTCATCAACCAGCAGTAACACCTGACACAATGCTACAGGAAATATTTTAAATTGTAGTACAACCTTGTTTCATGCTTCACCTATTTAGCATATAAGTACATATAAAAACAGAAGCCTTTACCAATCTTCATCACCCAATTAATTGTACAGTACTTGCTCAAAGAGTAAACAATAAAAAAAAAAAAAAAAAATGAGCACATCTGACATGACATTTCAGAGACCTCAAGCATTACAACACCTCTGAATACTGATAAGCAATCCTGTACACTGACATTTGCTCTAACCTTTGGCCATAGCTTTTATGTTGGTAAAACATCCAGGAAATTTTTGGACCACACCAAGGAGCACAATGCAGCGATCTGAAACCTGGACTACAAAAACACCCTAGAAAAGCACAGTCCTTATCTTTGAACAAATTAACCACTTCATGGGAGATATGGATACCCTCCTCAAAGTAATGGAACTCAAGTGGCAGCTTCTGCTAAACACTGACACTAATCCTGGCCTCAACAAAATCTCAATGTTCATTGTACTGGTCCAGATAATCACTTTACTATGTAAGCATAGTCTTTATTAAAATCAGAACAACCTTGCCACTTTCTAGCTTTCCCTAAATAATTTCAAAAGTAATTCAGTGTGTTTACTTAAAGTTTTTGAAAAGTTTGTTCAAAGTTTCAAGCCTTTTCCTGATAGCATTCTTGGTGGCCATTCTCACCCAGCCCACAATTTTCTTTGCTAACACTGGACACTCATTTTCATTGGTCCTTTCCTTTGTCACCACCCTTCCATTGGCTATCCCTTCCAGTTCGCCCATTGAACCCCTTCACTTAACATTTTTTTCTGTGGTTTTTTTTTTCACACCACCCACTGGCTACTTTCAACCAAGTCCACCATTGGTCCTGAGTACCCCAATTTGTACACTCATTGGGCACATTCCCTATTGATCTTTGCACTTAACAAAGCTTCGTTATTGGCTGCTTAGATTCTAATAAGTTTAGTTATTAGTTACTATTACCATTGCTTCTTTCAGTTAACAAAGCTAAAAGCTTTGCTATAGAAGACTTCACAAAGCGTAGGTATTGGCTGCTTAACCTATTTTAGCTATTGGCTACCTTGTTATTTCCTCTATCCAAGTTTACCACATAGCTTATGCTATCATGCAGGACAACACACACCCTGCACATGGCCTGTTTAAGCATTTGGCATTGGGCTGGAGATATCGCAGCATCCGCTGCAGGACTCAAGATTCAATAACAATTTCTACCCTACAGTGATTAGACTTCTGAACTCGGGCTCTAGTCCTAGGGGTCTGGACACATAATAAGTCAAATTTTCTTTATTTTTGCAATATATACTTATATATATATTCCAAGTAGGTGCATTGTTTATTTATTATATCTATAGTCAATATTATTTAACCCACTCAAGTGCAATATTAGACAAATAACGTAGGCATTGTTCAATCTGTAGTGTGCTTTGTATTACTTTAAATAGGGTAGTTAATTTAACTCAGGGGAGGGTATTCTTTTTGTATATGAGTGTTGGTAAATGTCTTTACTCTTTCTTGTGTGTATTGGGAGTAGTATTGTATTTGTTAGTTATGTTTATTCCTCTACTTGTATGTGTTGTTTCACTTTCCTTTGTGATCTCAAGAATTGAGCTGATGTACGAAATTTTGTTTAGGCTAAATTTGTGTAGTTCTAAATGACAATAAAGTTTACTTTGACCTAATGGTGGAAAAAAGTCACTGACATATATACATTGAAGTCTGAATAATTCCCTAATCAAGCAAGCATACGCAAGTGAAAAGGAGGCATCCAAAGTGGTCCATTTCAAATACTGGTAAATTTACTCATCAAATACATAGAAGTTATTAGGCAGAAGTATATATATATTACAATGTAATATTTAAGAGGTGAACCTAATAAAAGATCTAAAAGTACCTACCTCCATTATATACTCATGTTTAATATTAATGTACAAACCCGTGATGCCCAAGGTTATAAAAAACTATATCCTCTTCCCAATATTTTTTTTTTTTGCAAAAAAGCATCTCTGATGTACAACTCCATATGGACCAGAGATTTTTCAAAAAAACTTCTTGATAGAATTAACTGTGTTTTCACATGATTGGCCAATACTTGATGTGACATATATACCACAGGAAGGGAAGGCTGCTTTCCGAACCTCAGAAAGCTGAACAAGAATTGCTATGCATCACATGTAGCAGTTTATTGTTTCTTTGCTAAGCTAATCTCAGTACTACACAAGCATTCATGCCAAAAACCTCTGCAACAGTTCTCTGTGAACATTTGCCTGTTGTAACTCTGTCTGCTTTCATTACCAGATTGATTATTCAGATTATTAACTATGCCTTTGTTATATATTTCAGGAGCTGTAATGAGTCATTTTGCATGCAAACTTCAATAATCCTCTGTCACATCAAGGGGGAAAAAACAGAACCTCTGTCCGGCATACTCTATTGATTTAATGGAGCTTGTTAGAGCATTATCTGAGACAATAACTTGAATTTGTTATATTTGTTTTCACAGTGAAGCCAGGTATAATCTAAAAACTGGAGCTTTTTCCATGAATAAGAAAATAACACACTTGTTGAAAGTATGCTGACTTGTAGACTGGATTTTGATTGCATAGTGCCTGCTAAAATGATTACTGCCTCCTCATTGATTGTAAACTTGATTAAATGGTTTGCAGCATGTCTTTTAAAGTCTGCATCTGCAGTGCTTACCTTGGGCGCAATTTCTAACTGCTGGTGTTTTACAAGGTATCATCTTGGATGTCATGGGATAATCTGTAATTTTGTTTTTGTGTCAGTAGCAGATTTAGCTTTGGACTTTATCCTATGCAACCTTAGCACAGTGGTGCAGTGGTTGCATTGTTGCCTCACAGCACAAAAAAAACTCCGGTTTCGCTCTCGGCTGGGGTGCCTTCTGTGCGGTCTGCATGTCCTCCCTGTGTTTGTGTGGGTTTTCTCCAAGTACTCTGGTTTTCTCCCACGTTACAAAGACATGTGCCAAGAGCATTTCAACCCAGGCCTCTGCTGAAAATTGGCTTCGTTCTAATTCCGACTTTCCCAGTAAACAAATGTTAAATAAATAAATACTTGTAATTCCTCTGTTATACCTTTAAAGATGAATGTTAAGACTTTATTTATTTATTTATGTATTATTTCTTTGACATTTGTTGACTGGGTTAGTCTGTCTGACCTTGTGCCCTTTTTCAGTGAAGGTCTGGGGAGAAAAGCTCCGCAGTACAAATTAAACAAGTAAAACAAAAATTCACAGCTTGCAAGTAAAAAATTCACAGAACAGCTTTCACGAGTGAAGAATTAACAGGAGTAAAGTAAAATAAAATAAGCACAATAAAAAAGTGTATACATATAGTGTAAACAGATGAGCAGCTTGAGGAGTGAGTAGGAGACCTCAGCTAATGAGGCGTAACAAAACTAGGAGCATGTTACAGTTGGACAGGAAATAAGAGAGAAAGGAAACTAGGGTCATGTTACAGGGGGCATTAGTGGTATTGGGAGCAGTAGGTGAATATTATTGTAATAAACAGGCAGTTAGACTACATTATAGGTTCATAGGTCTTTGCTAGGCTAATGTCCACAACGGCCTTTTTAAGCATAGCCATGTGTCCCAAATCTCTGACAAATTCTGATACCCTTGATAAGTGCAAGCAGGGGCTTGGGAGATGAAATGTTTACAAGTTAAGCTTGGGAGATGAACCATTTACAGGCTGCTTGTGTCCATTCGAGACATAAGGTGTTAAACCAGGGATGGATTTCCTGTTCCCCATCCGATTGTCCAGGTTGCACTTGAATTGAGTTAGGGAGGAACTGTGCTTCACATGGATGGGGAGCATGTTCCAGAGACAGAGTAACCTCTGGGATACATACCTATCTCTCCAGCAGGCTATCCACCGAGCTATGGGTTATGGGTTTTATACCTAACCTTTTGAGTTTGTCAACAATCCTTAAGTGAGGTATTGTTTCAAATGCCTTGGCCAGGTCAAGGTAGGCAGTGTGAACCATTTTGCTGTCAGCCATTGATTTGGTGACCTTCTCAATGAAGATCAACAGGCTGAGTAGCCATGTTCCGCCCTTGACAAAACCAGACTGAGTTCAGTCCAGGGTCTAAAGGTTTACTATATCATTATTGATCATTTCCATGATAATTCTTTCCATGGCTTTACATATAAGGCTATTGAAACTTATGGTCTATAGTTTCCAGGGTCTGTAGATGGCCCACCTTTGTATAGAGGGATGACTGTTGCTGATATCCATTCATGTGGCATGAATTCTGTTTGAAGGCTATAGTTAAAAAGCAATTCCAGAGGCCCTGATAGGTCATGTTTTATTTAGAAGGCATCCTGGGATATTGTCTGGGCCCATTGATGCAGTGTTCTTGGCCTTAGGGAGAGCATTAAGAACCTGTTCCCTAGTGATAGCAGGGGGATTTATATTAGATTGTATTTCCTGAGGGAAGGTTGAGGGGGAGAGAGGGGTAAAGTTGGAGCTGAATTTATCGGCCAGTAGGTTTGCTATACCTTCAGGCTCAGTATAGATGTCTTCATTTACAATGAGCTCTGCACACAACTGTGTACTGCCTTTGATGTTATGGACATACTGTAGCTAAAGAATGTCTTATGGTTGTCCTTGGCCTGGGAGGCCAGATTCACCTCAAATTTGGCTTTGGTAGACTTTGTCCTCTGAGATGTTTGTTTAGTTTGATGAGAGTGCTTTTATCCTGCTGAGTGCTGCACCTCCTAATTTTTGCCATGATTTTCTTCTGTCTGTTGTACAGCCTATTGATGTTGTCATTTCACCAGGGTGGCTTGTTTTTTGAGTTAGCTCTTTACTTCTTCCTGGTGGGTACAGCTGCCTCTGTGCAGCTATTAACATGCTTGTACAGAGTTTCTATGAAAAGTTTTTCATAGGCAGCAGTGTTCTCATGGTTTATGGGGGCTTGAAAATTTGCTAGTTTATTACTTAACAGCGGGAGGTTAGCCTTATTTTATTTTATTTATTATTTGTTGACCGGGAAAGTCTGACAAGGTTCCACAGATCCTGTTTTCAGCAGAGGCCCAGGGAGAAATGCTCCAGACGCATAATGTGAGAGGAAACCGGAGTGCCCGGAGGAAACCCACGCAAACACAGGGAGGACATGCAAACTCTGCACAGAAGGCACCCCAGCCGAGAATTGAACCGGAGAACCTCTTGCTGTGAGGCAATAGCGTTAACCGCTGCACCACTGCGCCACCTTAGAGTGGTTCCTGAATAGCCCAGGTTTAGCTGGGGGTCCCGGTTTTATTTTTACTTTTAGCTGACCATTTTGTGGTTTGACCTTACCAGGGAAGGCATTACTGTAGGGAGTGTGCATCACTCTCCCACATTAGTAGATATCATAATTGTGGGAAAGGAGGTGGTAGTAAGGAATGTGAAGGAGGGAGAAGAATAAAAGAGGAAAGAGGACATATCAAATCGGACACCTTTTACAGTGCCAGATATGATGTGTCCATCCCTTAGCAAACTATTTCTGATTCAACACACACTTCTGCCTTGAATCAGTGCATTAATCAAATTGCCAAATTTAAACTTTTGAATGTGAGAGTAAGCACATTAAGTATTTACTGTCTCCTGAACCATTTGATTTCTGGAGAAAAATGATGGCCTCGTGTGTGACAGACTCTTGGTAAGTTTCCAGAATGGCTGGAATTTATTATGTAAGGCAGATATCCAATCATTTAACTCCTAATATAAAAATACATAAATACATTGATGGCTTCCTCAATGGTTATAAGAACACTGAACACTATACTCTTTAAACATTTCTCCACAAGTTCATTTTCATTGAGATGCAGAACACTGAATCCGTAATTCCTGTTTTAGGACAGTTTTCCCTGTAGCTTCACATTTTATTTATTATCTGTTACCTGGGAAAGTCTGACATGAAACAAAGCCAATTTTCAACAGAGAGTCAGGGAGAAATGCTCCAGATGTATGTCTTTGTAATGTGGGAGGAAACCAGAGCAAACACATACAAACACAGGGAGGATATGCAGACTCCACGCAGAAGGCACTCCAGCTGAAAAGGGAACTAGAGAACTTCTTGCTGTGAGACAACAACTTTACACTCCACCATCCGTGTATTTGTGGTGGTTGTATTGTCATCATCACAAGCCCAAAACTGAAGAAATGCAGAGTAACTATGTTGGATATTTGCTGTAGAACAAACACAAAATAAATATGCTAGGAGTGAGATGTGTTCTTTAAAATGCAAAAATAAATTTACTTATAATGAAAACTGAAAATAAAAAAATGCGACTAATGGCAGGGTGAGGCAACATGTGCATTTTCAGTGTCACTGCTGACTTCACATTCCATATAGATCTGATTTATAGAATACAAAATAAGAAGCATATGGTGGAAAAGGAATGCAGAGCTGAGAGAAAGCACATGACAACACACAAGTGTAGCAAGACAGAAAAAAAGTCATAACAAAGCAGCTTATAATGTCAAACTGAAATTATTTCTGACAGTGTGTCATGCACTGCAATTAGTCTGAAAAATATACATCGTCATGGAGCCTTGAATGAAGAGTTGTAAACACATAGCCGCTTAAAAATGTTAATGGCCAGAATTTACACCTGGATATCCCCCTATCCCCCCCCCCCCCGACAGCTATACCAGCCAAATTAGACCACTCTTCTTCTCCTCTATAGTCAGTTCAACCAAGTTCCCACTCCCACTGTTTTAGTGCTGGATAATAGTCCAAGGTTCATCTCTCTATACCTGTGACACCGGACAGTCAATAAAAAGGAATGGAAATGTACCCGTCCAGCTCGGATACTTTGGGGCTTCCAGCTATAAATGAAATTGTAATATGCAACTAATTTTTTTCCTTTGGTTTTAAAACAATAAATAAAAAAACAATTATAAAACAAATAACTATTTACACAAGTCCACAGCTGATCAGTAGATCAAAGTTATAGATATCAACAACAATTAATATTTTTTAAGCAAATCTTTAAGTTTAAGCCAAGATTTATATGACTGTGTAATAGTATAAGTTGTCATCTTCATAGTATGCAATTCACTACTGCAAACAATTTTTGCCATACTAATAAATTCAACACTTCATGGGGTAACTTTAATTTTTCCATTGTTTATACAACCCTGCTAAACAAGTTTCATAGATAGTTACTAGGCATGTGGTCTAAGAGACATTTGAGAAGCCTAGCCCATATTTACAGTTGTCCCAGAGCACTGTCTGGTTATTCGACTTGCTGAGAGTCAGATGCTATGCAAATAAAGGCTGAAGAAATGAAATCATGGACTTCTTCTTCTTTCGGCTGCCTCCGTTAGGGGTCAGCACAGCAGATCAACTGTTTCCATTTCTTCCTGTCCTCTGCATCTTGCTCTGTCACACCAACCACCAGCATGTCCTCTCTCACCACATCCATAAACCTTATCTTATCAAATCATCATCATGAAATCATGGACTATAGGAATCAAATTAATTTTAATAAAACTTATAGCCTGTCCTCCAACTGCCACTTCACTTGCAACTTTGTCATATTTCTTTTTTCAGTACAGCAATAATTGTATTAACTAGCTTATTAGGTAACAGAGGAGACTCCTCTGACATAAAAAAGCTACATTGGGGTGTTCAAGATTTATATATGTATGTTTATATTTAATTTGTTTTTCCCATTTACTTGCCAGAATAATTCAGCTGAATTCATAATGCCCCTTTTCATGGTTGCCTGGAGAAAAAGGAGATACATTCAAGTAAAAACTTAAGATGATTACAAAGCAAATTAAGTTAGATTATATTTAAGTGCAAAATGCAAAAATGTACATACAATGTACTTATTTAAGTTACATAGCATACCAGTTTTATTTTGAACTTTTGTGCTATGTAATCTTTCCAATATATAGGTATTGTTTTCCTATAGATATTTAAGAGTACTGCAGAATTTGTAAGCTACAGTGGAAAACAAAAGAAGTAATTAACTTAGAAATTGGCCAGTACTGAATTTAAAAAGTTCAAAACTGAAACAGTGTTCATATTATAAAATAAGATTATTTCTCCCTTCAAGTAGAGAGTAAATTGACAGTCCTCTTGTAAATGTTTGAATATATGTTTTTGCTGCTTTTTCCCATTGGCGGCTGTAATGGGAATCGAGTTACATTTTGTGTTTATGTTTACGAAGGCCGAGTTTTGAAGTAGCTCTCTTGTGCTTTTAGATGTTTAAAATAGGATTCCTATAACGTTTCACAAAACTCACTCATTTTGTTATATCAGCACCATGTCTTGTGTCTTATTTACCGAAGTATAGTTTTACCTTTACAGAAACTATGGAGACAAAATGAAAGGCATATACTGTATCACAAATGCAAACTGCATACTCATGCACTAAGAATTTGTGTAAAGAAGCCAAACTCCCTAGTAACTAAGAGCAAATTCACAGCAGCACCCCAAAATAACCACAGAGAAGAGTATATTGGTTTTAATTCAATTCCCCCTATTTTAGCAATAGTAGAAAATTGTAATCAACAAGAAATTGAAAGCATTGATTTCAATAAAATATGTAAAACAAAGATTTGTGGAAGTAGACTTATTTCTGCTACCTCAGTCTTTGGGTGATATATAGGTTCATAGGTTCATAGGTAGATACTAGACTATCTGCCCTAGGGCATTTATAAGCCTAGCCAGAGTGTATTTGGCTTCTGCCTCCCTATTAGATTAGCCTACTGTGCCTCTGTAAAGTAGGTCACAGAAGGTACCCTTTTAAGATTAGTTTACTGTGCCTCTGTCTAGCAGGGACACAGGAGAGATCCCAAGGGTGAATTTGCGATTTCCCATCCATGCGTATAGGTCAACTTTTTCATGCAAATTCACTTCTTCTTCTTCTTTAGGCTGCTCCCATTAGGGGTCGCCACAGCAGATCAACTGTTTCCATTTCTTCCTGTCCTCTGCATCTAGCTCTGTCACACCACCCGCCTGCATGTCCTCTCTCACCACATCCATATCCCTTATCTTAGGCCTTCCTCTTTTCCTGTTACCTGTCAGCTTCATCCTTAGCCATCTTTTTCTCCCAGCCACTGGGGATGCACAAGCCAGTGCATTTCTTTGTGCCAGTCCCAAGCCCGGATAAATGGAGAGGGTTGCATCAGGAAGGGCATCTGGTGTAAAATGTATATATGCAGAAAACTGTACAGAAATTCATGCAAATTCACTAAATTCTTTTAATAGTGCAATCTCAGAGTTGGTATATTTATAGCCACCTAAATGTGCAGAATATACATCAAGAGCTATCTAACTGTACACAGGGGGTTATAACCATCTAGGTGTGTACAATGTTCAACATTATGAGCAATCTAACTGTACAGAGGGGGGGTTATAACAACCTACATGTGTACAATGTACAACATCATGAGCTATTAAACTGTATGAGGGGGTAATAACCACCCAAGTGTGTACAATGTACAACATCGTGAGCCATCTAACTGTAGGGGGGGTTATAACAACCTATGTGAGTACAATGTACAACATCATGAGTCATTTAACTGTATGAGGGGGTTATAACCACCGAAGTGTGTACAATGTACAACATTATGAGGCATCTAACTGTACACAGTGGGTTATAATCACCTAGGTGTGTACAATGTAAACCATCATGAGCCATCTAACTATACAGAGGGGGGTTATAACAACCTATATGTGTACAATGTACATTATTATGAGCCATTTAACTGTGTGAGGGTGTTATAGCCACCTAAATGTGCACAATATACATCAAGAGCTATCTAACTGTACACAGTGGGTTATAACCATCTAGGTGTGTACAATGTACAACATTATGAGCCATCTAACTGTACTGAGCGGGGTTATAATGACCCACATGTGTACAGTGTACAACATCATGAGTCATTAAACTGTATGAGGGGGTTAAAACCACCCAAGTGTGTGCAATGTACAACATCATGAGACATCTAACTGTACAGGGGGTTATAACAACCTACGTGTGTACAATGTACAACATCATGAGCAATTTAACTGTATGAGGGGGTTATAACCACCAAAGTGTCTGCAATGTACAAAATTATGAGCCATCTAACTGTACAGAGGGGGTAGTAATCACCCAAGTGTGTACAATGTATAACATTGTGAGCCATCTAACTCTACAGGTGAGATTATAACCACGTAAGTCAGTACAATGTATAACATTGTTAGCCATCTAACTGTACAGAGGGGGTTATAACCACCCAAGTGTGTACACTGTATAACACTGTGAGCCATCTAACTGTATAGAGTGGGGTTATAACAACCTAAGTGTGTACAATGTACATCATGAGGCATCTAACTGTACCAAGGGGGCTACAACAACCGCGTGTACAATATACAGCATTATGAGCCATCTAACTCTACAGCCCTTTATGGTACAGCAAGTGGAGATTTCTTGTTGTTGGTTTCGTATTCTAGAGGAGAGGAATTGGTGATTTGTAGTTATAACCAGTTATAACAAGTTATAAGAAGCATATGGTGGAAAAGGAATGCAGAGAGTTGGTATATTTAAGTGAAGGGGGGTGTGGGGTGGAGCAGTGTTAAGGTGAGTGTTTGTTTTTTTTTTTTTTTGTTCTTTACATGTTTGACATTTCAAATGTCGATCATATGGTCTCGGCCATATCGTCTTCGACATTTTGAAATGTCGATCATGTGAAGTAGATCAATATATATATATATATATATATATCTATATCTATCTATATATATATATATATATATATATATATATATATATATATATATATATATATATATATATAACCTTGGATGGCATAATGAGCAATACTGATTGTACTGCAATTCATCCTTCAACTTCTGCTGCACATTGATGAGAAAATCTGTCCCAAATGGCAGAACAAAGACTATAGTTTTATTTTATAAGTTTTTATTTATTCTCTGAGTAATAGAAGAGAATGATATTTAAATGTATCAAGAGATTCTGTTTTATCCAACAAAATACATGTCTTGGTTAACTGGGTCTATATTACTTCACTGACAATGAATTCCATCCAATCTCCATTCATAGATGAAAAAACATTGAATGTTAACTCCAACAAATGCTCACTTCAATCAGTTATTTACCCAGGTAAAGTAAGGACTTGGCCAGCATTCCAAATGTCACACACAATACAGTATTTCAAACCTATTCAGGCGGGGAGCTTTCCTTTCCCTGGTTAAACAATTTGTTGAAGTGAACATTAAATGTATTTTGTTCGATAAACAAGATGTTCAATGGATTTAGCTTTTGAAGAAGTGATATAGACCCAATTAACTACATGTAATATTTACAAAACGCATCTATAACCATGTCATAATCATTAACCAATACATTCTGCAAATATGAGAATATAGAATCGATTAGGGTTTCATAAAAAAGCAGTATATTCATTATTTACTAGACCAGAAATGGATAAATAATTCTGAAGTTGAGATTTTATCAAGTTTAAAACTTTTGACCATGGAATTCTATTATTCTTTGGAAAATTGTATTTTTTTCAATAATGATCTTCTTAGATTCACTTCTTGTAAAAGAAGAATAAGAAGAAATGTCTTGCATTTGGATATAATATTAGCTTCATTCTCAGTTTGTTGTGATAACATTTCTTGCAATGGCTACTATAGTCCTTAATAAATAATAATTATCCATTTCCTAGTAAAAAATTAGCATGAGAGATTTATTGTATAAAGCCAGAACTTTGGCCACACATATTTTTTCAGACTACAAGGCTTGCAAAAAATAATTAATTTATGCACAAAATCCCACAATGTGATGCATTATGTGATGCAAATCAGCTATAATTCCTTGGTTACATCTCCAGCATTGACATTTATTGTTTTACTCATTTTTGCCACTATATCAGGAGAGTAAAATACCTTGTGTAAACATTTCAAGTACATACCAGTTTGAGTGGGTATTGTTAACTTTACTGATCTTACCATAAACAACTTGTTTTCTGGTTATTACTTTTACACAAGACTACCAAATTTTGAAAGAAGTGTTTAACACTAATTGGGAAATTTTAACCAGAGATATTTTATGTAAAAAACATATAAGCCAATCTCTGATGATAGTGTATAGAAAAGGAAAATGTTTTAAGGATTTATTAAAATCTAATAATATAGGAATAGGAGAAAAAGTGAAGAAAGGAAATTATAAATGTGGAGCTTGTAAATGGTGTTTTAAAATTCAAGAAGGTGATAGTTTTATTATACGTGATAAAAAGTATCACATTAAAAAGAAATTTAATTGTAAATCCAGAGCAGTAGTGTATCTTGCAAGACGTAATTCCTGTACTGCCTTCTACATAGGTAAGAATGTTCACACAGAGAATTTATGAGCATGAATATGCTATAAAAAATTAGAAATTGAATAATGCGCTAGCAAAACATATTAATGAATGCAATAATCATAAATTTTATTACATAGCGATAGATCAAGTGGAAATAGAAGAAAGGAACCCTTGGAACTTAATTCTGGAAGAAAGAGAATTGATCTGGCAAATAAAATTACAAGCTGATTTTGTACCAGGTTTAAATGAAAGAAGTTCCATCGGGCCAATTTTAAAATTAAAGGCATTAACTCGTAATAAAATTAGAGACTAGTATAACATTGAATTTAAAGTATTTTAAGAATTTTAAATTATTATGGAGGAAGCCATAGATTTATAAACAATATAGTTAATAATATAGTAATATATTTAAGATAAAAAATTTTTAGATTTTTAAATTATATTACATGAATTTAATTATGTATAATTTGTTATAGGAGTTAATATTTATTGTTATATATATATTTATTAATATTAAATAAATGATATGTAGAATATTTAATTATAGATTTTAAGAGATTAGGTAAAGTTTGGGTTCCGTTTTTTATATATATATATATATATATATATATATATATATATATATATATATATATATATATATATATATATATATATAAATTAAGAATTGGTGTATGTTTTTGTAGTGTTTTTTTAAAATAATATATATATTTTAGGATGTAAATGACTGCATTTAGTTATAGGTTTATCCATTATGCTTTGAATATTCTATGAGTTTGGCATTTAGAAATTCTATTTCCCACAACCTACACACATTGCCAACATACTGGCTGACAGGTTCAGTGCAAACTTCGCCCCCCCCCTCCCCCCCAAAAGGAGAGATATCTATTCCAGAGGATTGTAGCCCCCCAAACATCTCCAACGCCCAGGTGAGAACTGCCCTCACTAAGGCAAAAAACACAGCATCCATGGGACCGGATGGTGTCCCCGGCTGTGTGCTTCATGAACTCAACGAGGAATTAAACCCACAGTTAGGACAGCTGTTTAATCTTAGCCTCACCTCAGGATACGTACCCAAGGAGTGGCGCACGGTGACTGTGGTCTCACTTCATAAGGGCGGTGCCTCCACAGACCCTGGAAATTACCGCCCCATTAGCTTGACAAGCCTTATCTGCAAAGCCATGGAGAGGATCATAATGGAACTCATAAATAAAGACATAGGGAACTTGCAGACTTTGGATCCAACCCAGTTTGGCTTTGTCAAAGGCAGATCCTGCCTCTTAAACTTGCTTGACTTTTTCGAGACAGTCACCAAGGCCATTGATGAGGGAAAGGCAGTCCATACAGCCTACCTCGACCTGGCAAAGGCCTTGACACAATACCCCACTCAGGTATCATCGAAAAACTCATCAGCTTGAATGTAAACCCATACATCACAAGATGGGTTGCAAACTGGCTAAGTGACAGAACCCACAGGGTCAGAGTTGCTGGAGCCATGTCAGACTCAAAGCCTGTCACAAGTGGTGTCCCACAGGGCTCAGTCCTGGGTCCACTCTTGTTCGGCATCTACTTTTCTGAAGTACAAGCAAACAAAGGAGGGTTATGGCTGACAAAGTTTGCAGATGACTGCAAACTGGGCCATAGTCGAAAACACATCTGACACAGATATCCTCCAGAAGGGCCTCATAGAAACGGATAACTGGTGCCAGAGCCATGGCCTGAAGTTAAACGCCAAAAAATGCATAGTCATACTCTTCGGGAAAAACAAGGTTACCCCTAGCTACCATATAGGTGGCAATCCACTTAGCACAGAAAAGTCATCAGAGATCTGGGGACCCAGGTTGACAGTAGCCTTTCGTTTGACACTCATGTTGCTAAAGTAGTTAGGAAAACCTTCTATATCACCCACCTGATCATGAAGGGATTCACATCTAGATCAAGGGAGGTCATCGTCCCCTGTACTCATCACTCATTAGACCTATGATTGAGTACAATGCCCGTTCAGAATGTATCTGACCAGACACCTGCTGCAGCTTGAAAGGCCCCAAAAGTTCCTCACCAAAAGGATAAAGGGTCTCAAAAATATGTCTTATGCTGCCCGACTGAAAGAACTCCAGCTCTATTCAGTCTCATACCGCTTGCTCAGAGGTGACCTGTGCCTGACATATAAGGCCATGTCAAACCCAGATTTGATGAATATGCTTCACCTCAAAAATCTAGATCCCTCAGAACCACAAGGGCGGAGACTTAAACCTTGACACGGTTATAAATAGAACGTGCTGGAGGGACAGATTCATCACCCAGAGACTCCCTATGCTGTGGAACAAAATCCCGGTACATGTGAGGCAGAGCACCTCTCTGGCCTTGTTCAAGAGGAATCTTGACCAATGGATGGGAGATTGCAGATATACCCCAGGGATTACTTCAGTGTCACTGCTTGACAGAGGCACAGCAAAATGATAGGCATAGTTTTTATTCAAACTAAAGGGGTGGCGAAAGCCACATAACTATGGGCTAGGCTTATAAATGCCCTTGGGCAGATAGCCTAGTATGCACCTATGAACCTATGAACCTATGAACTTTTCTGCAACTGAGTTTACTCCAAATTGAATTAGATTTTGGCACACTTTTTTGAATTATTAGAAGTTTAGAAAAGGAAGTGATGTAATAGAGTCTTTTGTCTGAGGAAGTTTAAAACTTTTAAACGAAAGTGCTTACATATATCTGTTTTTGGCGGTTTTTTTTGGTGTTTTTAAAAGTTCGTTTATTTGGCTGTATAAGTCTCATTTCATTATTAAATTGGATTTATTCATCTGGCTGGTGGCTTTTTGTTCCTATTTGTTCATCAGTTTGGTCATTCTTTATCATGTCTACAACTTGTTTTCTGTTAGATTGTCATTTTCTTCTAATAAAATACAATTCTGGAGCTTTTTATCAATATTATCTTTGTAACATATAAAGACTTTATATAGATCTGCTAACATAGCTGAAAGATCATTGTTTTTATAAGCAATATGACAAACAGTTTATTAAGTAATTTTTTGAATATGCCATATCTCATAGCATGTGTTATGAGCATTGTTTCGGATTCCCTGAATCAGAACTCAGCCTACTGGATCTAAACTGAATTCCAAAAGCCAAACTGTGTGTTGTTTTTAAGTCCCTATCTTAAAAACTATACCATCCTATACAAATGTTTCTCTTTCACAGAAGCATCTTTAGAGTGTTATAACTCTGCATTAGCCCTTTAGAAGAGCTAAAGTCATGTAACACATTACACCACATTATAAATCTAAGTGTCTAATTATGGTATGGTTACAATATTTTAGAATGTTATTGATGTATTGAGATGGAGTAGGTGCTGATATATTATACTGAATATAATTACACACAATTAACCATATAAACTGTTCTATGACCTCCACTGATGCACTTGTTAGTCGCATTTCTTTAAAGTCTTCCATATGTGTTTTTTCTAGTTAGCTTTCTATCTGTTATCCAACCAATGGACTCTAAGATTAAAGGAAGGTGCTTTAGTGTAACTTTCTATATCAGGCAGTTTAGATTCATAGGTAAGTACTAGGCTAGCTGCACAAGGGTCCATTTTAAACCTATCTAAATTCCCATTTGCTGCTTGAATTAGCCTATCCTCTTTGTTGTTAGATTGGATTTATATGTACCATGGTCAATGAGTATCTATTACCCCTAATAAGAATAACTGACATCATACCATAGATAATTTCAGTGGACCTATGCATGGGATAAATAATTTCCAAGCTGCCTTTGCCTATTAATAATACAGGGGGCAGTCCTGGGATATATTTTCTATTATCCATCCATAGATCAACGTTTCACTTCAGTATGGACAGGGATGAGTTTTGTTTTACTGTTCCAAAGAATGATATCCTCTGCAAGATCTACCTGTCCTTCCAAACTGCTCTGTCGATGCTGCATTACAGGTTTCAATCCTTGGACTGAGTATTTTTCATGCCATTTGACTTGCTGATGTGCACTAGCTCCATCAGTCTTGGGTCAGAGGATGCGTTGTATGCCAGACACTGGTCATTTCTTACATCTCTTAGCAGTTTGTAGAATATATATATATATATATATATATATATATATATATATATATATATATATACATATAGTATATATGTATAGTATTTGGGATTTCAGCTGGTCCATCTAGGACATATTGTTTAGTTCTTATATCCTTTTAGCAAGGTATCTATATGTACGTTCCAGTTGTTGCATGTGCCTGGACAGATACATACCATAGTGGCATTTTACACAATAAATGGCCTAATGATTGCTGAGTAAAGGGGGACAATGACATCTGTAGCTCTAATCACAATCCTTTTTTTATAAGCTGTGCAGTACAGGACCTTCTTACAGTAGTGGATAAATGTTGTTTGAAAGTTAGGACACTATTGGCATAAGTTTCCAGATCCAAAATAAGTGGGTCAGTGCTGGTCAGCATGGTAGTTCCCCAAGGGTGACAACTTCCCAAAGGATACAATAATGCATTTTTGGCATTTATCTTCAATCCATGATTCTGGCACCACTTTATTTGTTTTGGACAAAACCTCCTGCAGGATGGCCAAGTCATTTGGATATTAAATAACTTATTGCAGTCATCTGCAGACTTAGTCAGCCAGAGCCCTTTGGTATTAGTTTTTACTTCAGAGAAGTAGATGCCAAACGAGAGAGGGCCTGACACAGAACCCTGGGGATGCTGCTGGTGACTAGACTGTTTGTGGATGTAGCTTTCCCTATTTTGATTTCCTGTGTCCTATCTATGAGCCAATTGGCAATCCAGCAGGTGATATAGGAGTTTATTCCCAGTTTATTTACCTTTTATACTATGCCTCAGTAGGAAATTGTGCCAAAGCATTGGCCAGGTCAAGGTATGTGGTGTGTAACATTTTACCTTCATCCATTGCTTGGTAACTGTCGCTTCTGTGTTGGTACATGAATAAACGTGCCTACAGGGGGTTTGTTTTAGCAGCTTTATTCTAGAGAAACATATCTGACTATGACCAAGTAACTTGTATACAAACTAACTACTGTGATCATAGATGCTTACTCACTATCTGTTTCTACAAAATGGCACTAGGGATTGCACATGTCTGAAATTTATACATGCACACACAGCCTCGCATGCTTCTTAAAAATATAGCACACACATGTTACACTCTGATCTACACCTCCCTCTTTGAGAAATAGTTCATGTAATTTGTCATGAGATTATTTAGCATGCAAAAACACAGATAATCTAAAGACATGTATTATACAATACTAAGTACACAGATATATCCAATCAAGTCCATGTTGCTGTTTATTTCACACTAGGCTTAGAAACTCATCCATATCATTTGACATAAAACTGGGAATCAGATTTAGCAGGTGGGACAGTCTCTGCAAAATGGTTGAACTGTGGAATGTTCGAATCACATTCTGGAAGAGAATCAGACTTTTGAACACATTCTGGTCTGGACACAATGTCTAATTCATTCTTTGATTTAGAGTTTGCATCACAGATACAATGTTGTGATTACAATGATGATAATGATTCTGGTACAGGAAGATGATGTCTGTGATTCATCCAATACTCCACACCCTTGGAGCTTACCAGATAGGATCTCAGCTCAGTACAGATGCATGTAATCTGTCCTTTTCAAGTAAAACCTTTTGTTGTCTTTATTCATACCATCTCTCCTTCCCTCAACGGACAAAGCAATCTGTTTGATCTGTCGTAACTAGATTTCTGGATATTATGCTTCTTAAACAACTGACCCTTGATGGTTTTATTGTTCTTAAAATTAGGGTTTGACAAACTGGATGAAATAGGTAGCATAGTTCTAGTTTGCCTGGAAAGTAGTCTTTCAGCAGGTGATCCAAGAATATTATCATGGGATATGTTTCTGAGATTAAGCAAAATCAAGAATACTCTGCACTGCACGTTCAGCTAGACCACTGGACTGTGGATATTCAGGATTACTAGTGACATGTACAATGTCCCATTCTCTTGCAAATTTCTGAAACAACTGACTAGTAAACTGAGTACCATTGTCAGAATAAAGTTTGTGTGGACTACCACGATCTGAGAAATGATATTTTAACTTAGTGATAACAGCTGTTGAGGTTAAGTTTGGTAGCAGATCAATTTTAAACCAATTCGAGTAAGAGTCTACCAAAACCAAATAGTGTTGATGGTTCATGTATTGGATTTAGCTGAAGCAGTTCTCTTTGCAAATGCACTCTGGTACTATCACATAGTGAACAAGAAGAAAGAATGCTATTAATGTCCTTTGATAATGAAGGCCAAAATACTAGTTCTCTTGCTCTTCTCTTAATGGATAACAAACTTGGGTGACCTTGATGCAAAATCTGAACATATTCTTGCTGTAAGAAAGCAGGAACAATAATTTTAGGACCTTTGCAAATAATACCATCTTCCATCAACAATTCATATCTGCAAGGAAAATATGATTGCACTTCAGGTGATACACCAGATTGCTTTGACAGCCGTCTGACATTGATATAGTGATTAAGCTTTTGAGAAATAGGATCAGTCATAGTGTGATCTCTCAACTCATCAAGTCTAGTGGTGGAAAAAGTACGCACTGACATTACATCAAAGTCAAATATTTCAACATCAAGCTGTTCTGTGATATTTCTAAGTGATCTGGATAAGGTATCAGCCAGATAGAGTGATTTACCTTTAGTGTAGACCATTTTGAAATTGTACTTTTGCAACTTGAGCATCATTCTTTGTAATCTCACTGGAGCTGAATGCATATCCTTATTTAGAATGATGACAACAGGCTGATGATCAATTTCAATCTGGATAGCTCAATCATAAATATAATCATGAAACTTGGAGCATGCGAAAACTATTGCCAAAAGCTCTTTCTCGATTTGAGCATAATGCATCTCAGTTTGGGTTACCGTTCTAGATGCATAGGCTACTGGTCTGCCCTCTTGAGGAATAACTGCACCTAGACCAAATTTTGAAGCATCACAGTAACGAACAACTGGTGTATTCACATAATAGTTCCTGAACGTAGATGGGGGTGGCAATTTTCTGCTTAAGGTCATCAAATGCTTTCTGGTGATGTTCTAACCATGACCATGCAACATTTTTAGCTCTCTCAAAGGTGCTGTCAACTCACTAAAATCTGGGATAAATTTGCCTAAATAGTTGACCATGCCCAGAAAACGCTGTAAACGTTGCACCTTGTCAGGTGCTGACATCTTTAGAATTGCTGTTTGTTCAGTAGGGTCAGATCTTAAGCCTGTACTTCTGAGCAAATGTCCTACATAGCTTACTTCTGAAAGTCTGATTTTGCACTTCAGAGGACTGAGCTTCAAATTTACTTCACATACTCTGTCTAGAACTTTCTTGAGGTTTCAGTCATGTTCTGCTTTGTTATTCCCTCCAACTAATAGATCTTCTACTATTATGGCACGAGGATAACCTGAAAAAATTTGATCCATTGCACGCTGAAAGACTTCACTTGCAGAATTTATTCCAAATGGCATCCTTAGGGATCTGTTTCTGCCAAACAGAGTACCAAACGTAGTTAGAAATGAGGATTTGCAATCCAACATCACTTGTCAAAATGAACTCTTTGCATCCAAAACAGAAAATACAGTAGCATTCAGTATTAGAGCTGCGACTTCCTCAACGGTACGCAATGGATGATATGGTCTCTTTAATACTTTGTTCAAATCTGTAGGATCAATGCATATTCTAATTTCATCCAAGCCTTTCTTATCAGCAGCTACCATGGACGACACCCATTCCTTTGGTTCTGTGACGACAAATCAAACCTTGTTGCACCATCTTGTCCGACTGAGCATTGACTTTATTTTGATTTGCTATTGGAACTTTTCTTGCTGGTCTGACTACTGCAGTGACTTCAGCATTCAACTTCATGGAATACACAACTGGAAGTTTGCCCAACTTGTCATCATAAATATCAGCATACTCTGAAAAAATGTCTTCAGAAAAACTTGAACTTGGAACTGCACTCACATGATGAACTTCTTTGGCAAAAGAAAGATTATTCATTCTCAAAATATCTTTGTAACCTAGCAAAGATTGCACTGGTCATTGGACTACACAGAATAATAAGTTGCAACAGTTCTCACCCAAATAACATGATAGCACTACTGAACCTTCGGTTTGAATTTCTTTACCTCCATACACAACAAGTCTTCCACTGCTGGTCACCTTGAGCTGTTTGTTAGTTCTCACTTTTGCAAATGTGTTTGCTGATATAACATTACACTTTGATCCAGTGTCTACTTTGAACTCTGTGGAATTTCCATTAATCTGCACTGTACAAAACACTTCACTTCTTGTTAATAAGTTTACTGCATCAACTCTTTCTCCAAGTCCTGAGACATCATCTACATAGAAAGCTGACTGCTTCAGCTCTACTTGATCAACTTGCTTCTTTGTGCAATCTTTCTTTACAACTGAGTGAGGCTTGCTTGATTTGCAATACATTTGGAAATGGTTCCATTTTTTTACACTTGTGGCATTGCTGACCAAATGCTAAACACTTCTCTCTTTTAGATTCATAATTTGCACCACAATTGCGACAGTTAACAATGAAGATAGATTTGGATTTTGCTGGTGTTGCACTGAGCTTGTGGTGGAGCTTGCACTTTCGTAGAACTTTTTAGAAAGCTTCAAACCTTCTTTGGAAGCCCTGCAGCTACCCCTTTCTTAGGCCTGTTTCTGTTTGCCATGTGTTGCACACCATCTACATTTGCTCCGATGCTCATCGAAACCATGTTTTTGTCACTCATAAGCATACTTGTATGTCTTTCTGTCACCTCATGGATCTGATAAATCTCTGTTGTTTTATTTAATGTCAGATCACTGTCATGAAGCAAAATCTTTCTCACTGCAGTGCTATTAATACCACTAACGAGTTTGTCCTTTATCAGCTCATCTTTCAAATCACCAGACCAATACATTTTACCTTTGTTCCGCAAGTCACTTATATAAGCTGCAAACATTTTCCCTGGTTTCTTATCTCTTGTTGAAAACAAATGCTTCTCTAATGTAATGTTCATTTGGGAATTACACATTTTTCTGAACTTGTGCTTCAAACACTATGGGTCTTCCCTAGATTCAGCTTGCACAACAATATGGCAGTCTGCATCTTCACCTTCATACACTGCTGGTGCATATACAAATGAATGTTCTCTTTCTATGGCCTCAGATCCTGCTAAAGTTAACAAAATGAATGCCCTGCTATGTGCATCTCTATCTGCATAAGCTGCTTATATGAAAATATTGTACTCTTGTTCAAATATTCTCTAAGGTTTACCTTTATATCGTCGATCACATATGATCGACTGGCCACATCGTCAAACCATTTCTGCGAAACCGGAACTGCAAAACTTTTATAATGTTGAATAAATGTCGAATTTCGACATTTCCAGCTGTGCCCCACCTTCACACCAGTGCTACCATGGGTCAAAAAGAGGGCGAGATTTTGTCGTTTGGATATGTGGAATTCGATGCTTGGGACATTTGCACTTCGGTATTCACGGAAGCTGGGTCGACCATATTGAGATCGGCATTATGAAGGTAAACCATTCTCCAGTTCGCTGCAATATTCTGGTCAAATACAAGTGGCTGAGGTTTTCAAAATCCATCTGCCATATTAACATATACCAGCGAAGGGTCTTGCAAATATACACACACATGTGCATAAGTAATTGGCATAAACACAATTTGTTCAATGCATTTGTACTTTGTACTTGTATGTTCTCTCTTTGAGCTTATTGGAATTGTGCAAATAAACAACCTAATAATGCTTTCAAATAACTGGGCTTTGTTAAATAAACTTCTCGGACTTCTCGATACTTTATTGTACTTTGCGCAATAGCTTTTTAAATTTCTCAATGCTTTATGAAATTTTACAGAATAACTCTTTGAACTTTTCGATACTTTACGGAGCTTTGTGGAATAATTTCTTGGACTTTTGCAATGCTTTCTGAAATCTTCAATTGATAAAAGCAGAAATACTGAAATCATTTACTTTCAAATTGGTAAAGGCAAAAATGCTAAAGTTATTGATCATTACTCACTATGCTAGCAGAATCAATAAAGGCAGAAATGCTAAAGTAGTCACTGGAACGTTATCAATAAAGGTAGGCATGCTACAGTCATGTGCCATCATTTGTCACACTAATCACTTTAAGAAACATTCGAAAACTTTACAATGCAACTGACCAGTTCATGAGCACTGTAATACTCTTGTAATTTTTTGTAAGAAACACCTTTTATCAATACAAGAAACATATCAAGCAACTGTACAATGAGAATAAATTGACTTCTGTTGCCCAAATTCAATCTCTTTTGAAAGATTTGTACCTTGCAACAACCACATGCAGTACACTGAAATGTCTCCAAAATGGCAGTACCTTGCTAGGTGACTCCTTACAGTACAAGAAGCATTTTGTAATGGTGGCACTTTGCAAATAGACATACTAGCACAAGAAGTTTTCTTCAAATAACTATGCTTTGACTGGGTTTTATGAGAAAGTCACACTTTACACACAGTGAACTCTTTGAAATGCATGCAGAGTAATAAGCACACATATTAAGCACTTTTGCATACTCTGAGATACTTTGAATAAATTTAATTACGTCCTTGATACAATACAAAGCCTTAGTTATGGCCAAACACAGCACTTTGCCCAAACACTAGCAGTCTCCTTGCTTTATTTTTGCTTACTGTGCCCTTTTCTCTTTTCTTATTATGTTTTTGTTGCTCATTTAAGGCCTTTTTTATGCCCAACATGGTTCTCATGTGCTTGTTTTACTCTAAACATGCCCAGTTCTGCCTTAAACACACTCATTTTGCCTTAAACATGCATGTTTTGCATTCTAGAGCCAATCACCTTGCCAAATACTTTTATCTTAAACATTTTCTTTAGTTAACAAACTTTTCTGTACTTTCCTCTTGCCTGATAATGTGGTTTGTGCTCTTGTAATGCCCTCTTTTGCATCAAGTAAATAATTCTTATTATTTTTCATTACTTTTAATTCTTTCTGGTTGTGTTTGTACTGTTTTCTCTTGGTTTTACCTCCTCTGTTGTCTTTACATCTTATGACTCCAAATATTCTTCTCTGTTCCATCCCACTTCTGACACCATGTCACTTTCGTGTTGGTACACAAATAAACGAGTCTTTGTGGGTTTTGTTTTAGCAGCTTTATTCTATACAAACGCATCACTGTAAAGGCCTATTGACTATGACTTAAGCAAATTAAATACAAACTAACTACTGCAATCATACATGGTCACTCACTGGCTGCTTCTACAAAATGGCACTAGAGATTGTACGTGTCTGGAACTGATACATGCATGCACAGCCTTGCATGCTTCTTAAAGACATAACACACACACATATTACACTCTGATCTACAGTAACCTTTTCAAAAATGTTCACAAGGTTGAGAAAGAATGACCTGCCCTTGATGAACCCATACTAGGAGGGCCCAGTGTTTGGAGGATCCCTGTGACCATATTCATTACTAACAATCAACCACATAAAATTATTCCTTTCTTCCAAGATCTTATAAGGTGTTTATAAGTTATCCTTACTTTTTAGCAGGACCAGTTGGTATAATGGTTAAGGTCTTCTCCTCCCATGCACAAGGTGCAAGATTTAATCCTGACCTAGGGCCAATGCCTGTTTGGAGTTTGCATGTTCTCCCTGTGCCTCTGTGGGTTCCTCTTACCCCAAAAAACATGTTGAGTGTTTCCATCTCAAACTCACCAATGAATAAAGATGTGGGGCAGAGGCACAGACTCTACATTGTGCCCTATAGTGGAAGTTGTATAGACTAACTACTTTGGATATCCACTGTTGTTCACAGTATCCTCAAGATAGGAGAACATGGATCACAGACTGCATGCCATGGCAGGGCTAGCCACTCAATGGTGTACAAATATGGCTCCAGATGATTTGGTCATGTTGACTAATGTTGCCAAAAATGGGCATGGGTAGTTATCTGTGATAAGTGGGTAGAGAAGCCGGTCTATTCCAATCTACACCAATGCTAATGGTAGGAGGGGTATATGTGCCCCTATTGGCCGGTGTGTGCCCACCATAAACCACAGCAGCCCTGGGTCAATAAGCTATGGAGTGTCTGGTGTCCAATTGCCCAGCTTGGGTTACCTGAGATAGTTCTGCTGAGTAAAAGCTGGACATAATACCAGTCAACCTGCCAAACATGAACTAAGAATTGCCACACTCAATGTAGGTTCACTCAGAAGATGGAGCCTGAAAGTGGATAATATGATGGTATAGAGGAGGCTGGACATCCTATGTATCCAAGAAACAAGATGGAAGGGCAGTGCAGCAAAGCTACTTGGCTTGGGATCGAGAGACTTCTACTCAGGACGAAGACAAGCTAGAAGTTGTGTGGGAATTGTGGTGAGAAATAGGTTTCATAAGGCAGTGAGGGATGTCATCAGAATTAGTGACAGACTCATGGCAATCAGACTCCAATGTAATGATAGGGCAGTATTCATAATCTCAACCTATTTCTCACAACAGGGCTGTGATAGTGAGGAAAAGGGCATTCATGTAGCAGTTGCAGGACATGCTAGATAAACCAGGACAATATGAATTGGGACAATATGAATTGGTATTGATAATGGGTGACTTGAATGCACATATCAGGACAGACAAAACAGGATATGAGGACGGCCTGGGTACATATGGGTGGGGCAACAGCAATAAAGAAGGAGAGCTCATTATAGACTTTTCTCTGGCAAATGGCTTGATAGTAGCCAGCACGTGGCTCAGGAAGAGACTGCCACAAGATCATTTACAAGAGTGACGAACATGCACCTCAGGTAGACTTCCTCCTAGTAAGGAAAGGGCAGTGGAGTAGAATCAGTGATGGTAAAGTCATTCCCAGTGAAAACTGCATAACAACTGGTTGCCACAATCAGCTGCAAGCAGTGGTCAGAGAAGGCTCTAAAGTCAACAGAGACCAAGCTGAAGTCTTGGAAAATGACTGGAGAGAAGGCACAGCAGTTCAGGGAATTATTCAGGGTTCTATCACCTCAAGAAAAGAGGAAATAGGTGGAGCTGAAGAAAAATGACAGGGCCTCAAAACAGCATATACGAGGACTACAGAACAGATATGTGGCCGAGTCAGGTATAGAAATAAGGTACATAAGAAAAGCTGGTGGTGGAATGCAGCAGTCCAGGAAGTCAAAAAAGAAATAAGGAGTGCAGATAAAAGTGGGAGATAGAAAAGATAATGCAGAGTATATATAGGTCTAAAAAAGTCATATGACCGGCAGCCAAGAAGTCACATGACCCAAACATTAAAAGAAAACATGTAGAAATAAATAAATATGCAAAGCTAAAAAATGCAACAGCATAATGCATACATGAAAACAAAAAACATTTTAAAAAGGAAGAATGTAGACCATGTTTCACCCTCACCCAGAGGTGGTGATATCAATAACAAATTAGAAATTAAAGAATACAACTGGATAATTAGATTGATGGGTGACTCACCCCCTGGTTTGAATAGTACTGTCAGCCTTAAACCTATTTTGGTCAGAATGAGTAGATCTAGATTATGAGATTTTCTCTTTATGTATAAGAATGTACATGTGATTTTTAGGTTAAAACTTTGCTTTTTTTAAAAATATACATTCTTCCTTTTTTAAAAAATATACATTCTTCCTTTTTTAAATGTTTTTTGTTTTCATGTATGCATTATGCTGTTGCATTTTTTAGCTTTGCATATTTATTTATTTCTACATGTTTTCTTTTAATGTTTGGGTCATGTGACTTCTTGGCTGCCGGTCATATGACTTTTTTAGACCTATATATACTCTGCATTTGCATTTGTATTTTCAGTATTGATAAAGGATTTTATCAGATAGAAAAGATAAGCCAGGCTAGGAAGGAATACTGGTTGACTAAAAAAGAAGCTAAGAAAAGAGTTGCAGTAGCGAAGAATAGGGCATGAGAGGCATTCTCCCAGCTTCTGGAAAGAGGTTCAGTAGGTGGTATAAAGAAACGATTGCAAGACAAAGACAGAAAAATAAAAGATAGTCAAACACCCTTTATAAGGGATGCCAGCAACAACCTGCTCACCAGTCCACAGGACATCAAAGGCAGATGGAAGGAGTACTTCCAGCACCTTCTAAATAAAAAAAACCCCACAGACGCTGAACTGCCTCAGGCACAGCCTACAGTGAGAGAAGAAGAGGAGCCCACCCTAGAAGAAGTAAGAACAGTACTAAGGAAGATGAAGTCAGGGAAAGCAGCAGGCTCAGATGAGGTCACAGCAGATATGATAAAGATGCTGGGTGAGATGGCAGAAAAATGGATCCTGAGAGTACCCATAGCAGTGTGGAGAGAAAGGTGCACTCCAGATGACTGGAGAATAAGCATACTCATGCCAGTGTACAAGAACAAAAGGGAGATCCACAACTGTGGACAGTACAGAGGTATTAAACTCTTGTCACACTGCATGAAAATCCTGGAGAGCATGACTGATAAATGGATATGCAGAGTAACAGTTCAGATTCAGATCAGGATGCAGCATAACTGACTTAATACTTGCAGTGAGACAGATAGTGAGAAGAAGGTAGAGATTAGGAAAGAGTCCAACTAGGCATTCCTAGACTTGGAGATACCATATGACAAGGTCCCAAGAAAGCTGATTTGGCTGCACTATGGTGGTTCAAAGTCCCAAAAACATTAGTAGAATTAATGAAGGTTATGTACAAGGACCCAATGACTCAAAAGTTCAAACACTGCTCAGTCTCACAGAGGGGTTCCCAGTGTGAGTGTGTGTGCATCAGAGTTCACCTCTGAGACCACTGCTGTTCATACTGGTGATGGACTACATTAGCAAACAAGTCAGAGGGGACAGATCAAGAAAGTTGCTTATGCAGATGATGTGACATTACAGGTAGACTCTGAGCAAGGACTTCAGCAAAGGATAGGGTAATGCAATGCAAAAACTGAAGGCACATGGGATGAAATTAAGTACAGATAAGACAGTGGTAATGGCAGAAAATTGGGGAAATCAGAATAAGCTGAGAATTGAGATAGAAGGCAAAACAGTGGAACAGGTGAACAGCTTCAAGTATCTGGGAGGGCTGGTTAAGGAGAAGGGAAGTTTGAATGAGGAGGTCAAAGCTAGAATCAGAGGGGCTGCTGCCAACTGGCATAGTGTCAGGTGTAGTCTATGACAGAAGAATGCCAAAGAAGCTGAAAAGTAAGGTGTACAGGACAGTGTTAAGACCAGTACTACTGTATGCTACAGAACCCTGGGAAGTAAAGGCAGAACAGATGAGGAAGCTAGAGGTGATGGAAATGAAGTGCCTGAGATGGGTGGTAAGATGCACAATGTGGGACAGACAAAGAAATGAGGACATAAGAGCAGAAGCCAAAGTAGCTCCAGTTGCAGAAAGGAACAAACAGAGCAGATTACGGTGGTTCAGGCACATGTGCAGAAAAGCAGAAGACAATCTCATGAAGAAGATTTGGGACAGACAGGAAGAAGGTAAAGAGGTGGATGGATTGTGTCAGAGAAGATCTGAGACTTTCGGCATGAGTGTTGAAGAGGCAGGAGTGTAGCATTTAGTCTCAAGAGATGACAACAGTTAACACGAGACCCCAACAGACCCCAACTCTATGTAGAAAATGGAAAAAGGGGGTTGATGACAATGATTGTTATGAATGATGATGACAGAAAGCTCATAAATTTCCAGTTGAAGTCCTTTAGATGTGTTTTGTTCTGAATGAAAGCAATAACTGTATTGCATATAACACCCTGGGAAGTTGAACTATTTTTAAAAGTTGAAACCTATCCATGAATGTAATAATTAGTTTGTTTTAAGACTCATTCAGTTTAGATATTTATATTAATATTTTTATTGTTTCAAGCTCTCATTCTTACAGAGTAATTCTTCAAATTCCTGGCCTAGCATAAACGCTGGAGAGATTATAGTATTGCTTTTTAATTTAAGAATAAATGTTTAGATTTATAATTATTATCATTAAATTTTAAACCATATTTTTTACATTATTTTATTGTTAGAATAATTGATTTTACAAAAGTTATTTTATCAGTTACAGTCAACATTATGTAATCAGGTAAAAAGCATTAACTTGGACTCATAACTACCTACAATTTTTATTACTTCGATCTCAGCATTGGATTTAATATTACTACACATTACATGGGTAAAGGAAATAGTGGGCATCCTGGATTAATATCTTTCTTTAATTCTATTGTCTCAGAGAAGACACTCCCAGTTTCACATATGTATATAATCTTTATATATTCTTTTTAGTGTAATGAATTAAACTGGCAGTTCTGGTTTATTATTGTTTACAATATCTATAAGTGTCACCCCTAAGGTGAAGCACCACACATTCAAACATAGTTTTCATAGGAGACTCCATTGTGGAACACATAGATGCCCCCCTCACCAGCGTAGATAAAGAGAGAGAGTGTTCTGTCAGTTGTCTGCCAGGGGGCAGGTTTCACCAAAATGCAAGCACTCATGTCACTCAACCACAAGTACCAGTATGACTCATTCATAGTCCATGTGGGTGTAAATGACCTGAGATGTACCTTCCTGAACTATATGAAGAGAGACATGATGCAGCTCTCTGAATACGTGTCACAGGCTGGTATGAACCTCTCATAGAACAGCATTCTACCCTCACCAAGAATGATGCCACCATACAAACAGAAAATTGATTGACTTCAGTAATTGGCTTAGGAACTGCTATCATTCCAAAGGGATCCAGTATTTGTCAGCCTGGAAAGACATGATCCACAGACCATGTTGTTTTGCCAAAAGTTGTCTGCATCTGTCACTGCTGGGCATTTGAATACTGGCCAAGGCATTAGTCATCTCCATAGTGCCTTTTTTAGGCAGTGCCAAACCAATAGACCTACCAATGTAACAAATTCCTATAATACCAAGCCAAAGTACTACTGCTAAATGCTAGGAGTCTTAACAAGAAAATGCACAGACTTGAAGCTGTCCTCACCCTGAAGAATGCTGACATCTATGCAGTTACAGAGACGTAGTTCTAGGCTGAGGAAAGCACCGCAGGAGTGCAAGGCTACAATGCCTATCAGACATTCAGACCACCTTCTGAAAAGGAAAAATGAAAGGAAGAGGTGATCCATTTACATAAAAACAATGACACCTCTAGACTGGTAAAGCAGGATGACTACTTGAGCTACTCCATGTCCAGCTGACCACAGGTAAAATCCCTCACCATGTCATTACTAGCTACAGGTCCCCAACCATGAGTCATGAAAACCCCTCCACATACAGAAAGTTATTAGAATCACTTACCATTCAGCTCAACATATTACTTACGTATGGGTGATTTTAACTACCTCTCCATAAATTGGGATACATATATGATCACTAACATGCAGGCTCAGAGATTCCTGGTCTTTGACAATGCAAATGCTCTGAAATGCTCTGAAACAGCTGGTCTGCACTTCCACTAGGGGTTCAAATATCCTTGAAACAGTACTCATAAACATACAGGAGCATTGCACATCCCCAGCTAAATGTCCTCATTGGTAAGATCAGATCATAAAGTGGTCTCCTCTGAAATAAATGTAATGGTAGAACCCTTATCAAACCCTAAATGCCTAAAAAAGTTTTTCAAGGAAAATTACTTTCTATTAATTGATTGCATAGCTAATGCTGAAGCTGCACATACATGAATTCCCTGTACAACCACTTAAACAACTACACAGAAATGGCAGTACCTGACCAAATTAAACCCGGTGTAGCCAGAAAAACAAGCCACCCTGGTGGACTACTGGTATAAATAGACTATACAACAGAAGGAAGAAATTCTACAACAGACAAAAAAATCCTTCAGTCTCAACAGGCAAATTAGAGAACTAGTCAAGTCTTCAAAAGCTAAATACATGTCTAAAATAGCCTTCCAAGGAAAGGATAACCAAAAAGCATTTTTTTAGTTATCTCCAAAATCTTAAGAGAAATACTTAGCAATGCACTGAATTGGCTGCAGATGGCACTGCCTATACTCAGCCAGAAGAAAAAATAAACCTGCTGGCAATAAATGTACCTCAAATTTTAGCCCTTATTACCTCTGGTCACTCCCCATGACATACTCCCTGCCATTCCTTTGCCTGTTATCACAAAACAACAGGTCATCATTGTGCTCTTTGATGCCAGAAACATGGCATCAATGGACCCTGATGGAATCATAGTGTGCCTATTAAAAGCTTGAAATATTATGTAGCAGACCCACTCAGATCTGTATTTAACTGAAGTCGCCAGACAGACTTTATCCCAGTAGACTGGAGGAACTAACAGTCATCCCTCTACACAAGAAGGAACCATTAATTGACCCAGGACTACTGACCCCATAAGCCTGATTAGCCTCATAGTTAAGGCTATGGAAAAAATAATCATGGACTTGATTAAAAACAACATAGGAAATCTCCAGACTCTAGACACAACCAAGTTTGGCTTCATCAAGGGTAGGTCCTGCCTAGTCAATCTGGTGGACTTCTTTGAGAAGGTCACCAAGGCCATAGATGAAGGTAAGGCAGTGTATACAGCCTACCTTGACCTGACCAAGGCATTTGACACAATACCCCATATGGGTATTTTAGATAAATTCACAAAATTGGGCATAAACTCTACATCACCAGATGGATAGTCAAACGGCTCATGGATAGGACACGTTGTTAGAGTGAGAAAATCCACATACAGCAAGAGGACAGTCACCAGTGGAGTACCACAGAGCTGATTGTTGGGCCCCCTCCTGTCTGGCATATACTTTTCAGATATCAAGGCAACTGTAGATGGCCTTTAGCTGACCACATTTGCTGAAGACTGCAAGTTAGGGGCAATTACTGACTCCCCAAATGATGTTGATATCCTACAGAAAGATTTGATGCAGACTAGTCTGATGCAGACTAATGATTAGTGTCAGAGCCATGGCCTCAAACTAAATGTGAAAATGCGCACAATAATCCCTTTGGGAAATCAAATACTCCTGAAAATTACAACATTGATAGGACACCCCAAGAGTGGACCCAGTGGTGAAAACCCTGGGTAATCAGATGAATAATAATCTGAACTTTGGCAACCCTGTGTCCACAGTGGTGAGGAAATCCTTCTATGTGGCTCAGCATATAATTAAGAGCATGGCATCCAGATCTAAGGATGTTATAGTACCACTGTGCTCAGCCATCATCAGACCAATAATTGAGTACAGGGCACCCTTTGGAATGTACCTTGCCAGGCACTTGCAACAGTTGGAACATCCTCAGAGCATCCTCAGAGGTTTCTCACAAAAAAAAAAAAAAAAAAAAATAGAGGGTATAACAAACATGTCACATGTAGATGGACTAAAAGCCTTATCACTGTATTCAGTTTCCTACCGATTACTGAGGGGTGATTTGTGCCTGATTTACAAGACAGTCTCTGGCCCAGCCCTGATAGAAAACTTACACATTCATGAAACTAACTGCACAAGGGTTACCCATTCCAAATATCTAACCCTAATCTCTGACATGAATAGGTCATGTTGGAGAGACATATATGCATCCTAGAAAATGCCCTTCCTCTACAATAGTATTCCTCTTCCCATGAAGCAGAGCCCTTCTGTGACCATCTTCAAGTGCAATCTGGGCCAATGGATGGGAAATCACAAATTTGCTCCTGGTGTGGTGCTCATGTCCCTTATGGACAGAGGCAGTCTGTAAAAAATGTCAGAACCCCACTTACTGACCTTTGTTATCTTTCAACTACGGATAGAAAATTGTGTAAAATCTGGCTAGGTTTGTAAGAGCTCTAGAGCCATTAGCCTAGTAATCTCCTATGAACCTATACTATATTGGGTTTATCACTGAAGAATAAATCCAGTTTGATCATTATTAATTATGAGGAAAATGATCTGTTTAATCTCCTTGTAAAGATGGACATAAATATTTTATAATCAATGTCTAATAAGGGCATGGGTCTTCTACAGGCCATGCAGTTTTTGAGATCCTTGCCTTCCAGTCTAATAGAACTTTTTCCTTTGCTTAGATTTCTAATAATGCTCTGTAAAAATATAATTTATTGTTCTATAAGTTTAATTACTTCAGGTATGATCCCATCTATATCTGGGGATTTATTAGATTTGATGTCTTTTATTTTATTAGAAACATTATTTTAGGATATAGATTCTATATATTTGTTCTTTGCTGTTTGTGGAATGCTTGTAACTTGTAATAAAGTTAAGCTCTTGTTTCAATACCACTGCATGTTTTATTTAAAGACGTAGAGTCATTTCTAAATTCTTCTAAAATGTCTTCTGTCAGTCTTCAGTTTATTATCTTTAGCACTTATGATTTCTCCTATTTGATTAGTTATTGGTTGCATTCATTGTTTAATTAGGTTATCCATGCCTTTTTCAGACAACAAATAAGATATCATTTTACATTCTCTGAAGTTATCGCTGTTTTGTGAGAAATAATATCTTACTTGTTCTTTATTTAGGGAAAGTATAGAAAAGATTTATCTCATTTTTGAAATTTGGATTTAACTGATAGAAGTGTGTCCAAGATACCTAATAATAATTTGACACAGTTGTTTATTTTCTTCCTCTGCCAAATCAGTGATCTACCGTATGTATAAGCTTTAAAAGAATCCAATATCCCAATTGTCTTACCTATTCATTATTTGTTACCATAAACATTTCAATTTCATTTAAGTACCATGTTCTAAACTCTTTTAGAGTAACTGCATAAGAAGGAATACTATTATGAAAGGCTAGGTTTTAAAGTTAGTTGAGATTTTCAGAAATGTATAATGATCTAAGAATGGATATGATCTAATTTTAAGACTGTTTAATTCATAAGTTGTATCATTTTGGTTCAACTTTTTGTCTATTCTAGAATGAGAGCCAATTGCATATGAATAATATAAAAATGTAATGGGTTTTTGTCTCTTAAGGAAAATGTGGCCATATAACTTAGCAAGTCAGTCCATTTTTCTGGTTTAGCTGAAACTGTTAACTTTAGTTCTCTAATTGCAATTGTCTGGCATATAATTAAAATCTCTACAAATAATTAGATTGCCCTTCATAATATTTAATATAATAACCAGAATATTTATTTTGCTATTTTGACTCCCATACCAGGAAACCAATGTCAATTCTCCAAGTTCTAAATTATGTTATTGTATTGTACTATCATGGTTGGCATACCATCTAGCTCTTCTAACTTATAAATGATCTTAGGCATTATAAGATTTTTCTTCCACAAAATGATTAATCCTCAACTTTGGCTTTTAACTTAAGCTTGGGCTATAACTTCACACTGAAGCAGATTCCATTTTCTTTGCCTGTCTAAAGTGGTTATATTAATATTAGTTTTTAATAAGTATCCAATTGTTAAGCCATTGGCATTCAAGGATGCAAGACTTAAAACCATTTTAAGCTTTTAGCTAGACACTTTGCCAATAGTAGTAGTTTCCAACTCTGGAAGATGTAGTTAATTTATTGGAATTCCTCAAATTCATTAACCAGATCAGTAGATATGTTTAATTGATCATGCAGATTGTTTAATGAAATTGTGGAAAGTCAGAAGATGCCTGAGGAGTGGAGAAAACGTGTTTTGGTACCTATCTTTAGGTATAGTAACTACAGAGGAATAACAGTGATCAGTCACAGCATGAAGCTATGGTAAAGAGTAGTGGAAGCGAGGTTAAGAAGGGAGATGATGATTAGTGAGCAGCAGTATGATTTCATGCCAAGAAAGAGTACTACAGATGTGATGTTTGCTCTGACAGTGTTGATGGAGAACTACAGAGAAGGTCAGAAGGAGTTGCATTGTGTCTTCGTGGATTTAGAGAAAGTATATGACAGGGTGCCTAGAGAGGAGTTGTGTTATTGTATGAGGAAGTCTGGATTGGCAGAGGAATATGTAAGAGTGGTACAGGATATGTATGAGGGTAGTGTTAATGAGCTCAGTCACAATAATTTCCAAAGCTCATGAAACCCAGGTAGTGTTCCAAAGCAACAAACCTTTATTCATCACAGACATGAGAACCTCACTAACAAAAATCAGAAATACTTTACAATGTTAAACATATCAGCTTGTATGCACTTAGAAGTACGTGTGGAAAATGTATGCATTATTTACATTTAAACCAGCCTATTCCAGGCAAACAATATAAACAGGGTTGTAAAAGTGCATTTAAGAATAGCAAGTACCCACCCCAACACACTACTACTGATTAGGCCAACTAAATCCTACTTAAGGAAAACACTATCTATTTGCAGCCCACATTCCAAAAGCAGGTATTAAGAAAAACATAACATGTATATATATATATATATATAGATGGGTCTACCTGATAACACCAACACGCCAAAACACCGACAACGAAATAACCGACACGACAAAACCGAAAGTTCAAAAACATGAAACTTCACATGCCCGACAAACCACAATCCCGACAATCAACAAAACAAATAACTTTCCCGAAAAACACACACACACAACACAAGCACACCAAAAACCTTACAAACCTACACTAAACCTTACATACACAACTATATATGCACTAACCTTAACCCAAACCCTAACCCCAAGGTCCATCACTATCGCACACTTACCTTACCTGCACCCTAACTGTACCTCACTTAATCCGCCCCTAACCCTTAAGCCTGTCACTATCGCACACTTACCTTACCCGCACCCTAACCCTAACTCACTTAACCCGCACCTAAACCTAATGTCAGTCACTATTGCACACTTACCTCACCCGTACCCTATCCTAACGTCCGTCACTATCACACACTTACCTTACCCACACCCTGACCCTAACGTCCGTCCCTATCACACACTTACCATAACATGTTGGTGTTCTCAGTGTTGGGATTCTCAACTGTCGGCCTTCCCTGTTGTCGATCTTCTGGTGTCGGTTATCTTGTTGTCGTTCTTCTCAGCTTTCAGCTTAATCTTAGTAAAAAAGTCTGCATATCATTGCTAGAGCCTTCCTGTGTCCTAAAAGAGTGCTATTCAAACTATCTGGAGATATACAGAGCTGAGTATATTTTTCTGGCACTTCAGAGTTGTGTACTGGTAATTGTTGTTTGACTAATTTTATATCATTGCTGGCTGACGTCAGCTGTGCACTGTTATTTTTGCTTCACTGTATAGTTTTTCAGATCTCTGCTGAAGGTGTTGGTTTTCCACCCTCCCTATTCCTGTGTTGTTGTTTAAATTTGGAGGTTTTTGCAGTTGCCCGCCCCCACTCTAGATTTGATTTGGGACACTCCCCCCAGTCCCATCTCTTTACCTCATTCTACCTAATAGACTCCCTCTGCATTGTTTTTAGTCATTTTTAATTTAATTGCATTTTTTAAACTGTTTGGTCTAACATTGCTACATACTCAAGTGTGCTAGCTTGCACTGCATTTGAATTGTTTTGACTGCTGTTTTAGCTACTTTTCTGTATATATATATTTATATATATATATATATATATATATATATATATATATATATATATATATATATATATAATAAATAAATAAAATTCCTTTCCTGTAACTAGTGTAGTCCAGATTCAAATTTGCTGTATCCAGGACTGTATGTAAGCTTCTGAGCCCCACCAAGCTTTCTGTGTTGGAGGAAAGCCTTCTAGCTTATCAGTGGGAGTGGTAAGCACTAGGTAACCTAATCTACCACATAAGGAGTGGTTCTGACCCAGAAATTGTAGTTATTGGCCGTTTGGGCAGATTTTCCATCTCTCTCAACTTTCTGATTAAAAAGCCCCATTTGCACTTGTTTCCCCCCTTTCCTGTAACTAGTTTAGTCCAGATACAGATTCTTACTTTTAGCACTTGAATTTGCTTATTTGTGATCAGCACTTGTTCAGAACTTGTAAGCACTAAATAACCTACTAATTACTACAGCACTCAACCTTCCTCATTACCTAGAGGAAAACAGTTTTGGTACTTACTTTCCTCACTTGCTTAGAGAAAAACAGCTCTTCTACTCACTTTCCTCACTTATCTAGAGGAAAATAGTTTTTTATTCAGGCATGTCCAAGGGTCAGCTCCCAGTGTTCTCTCCTGTCTATCTGATGAATCTGGGCATCTTGGGGCAATGTAGAAATTGCCTCATGTACACAGACAACCCTCTCCTCCTACCACCCAACACTACAACCTGTGAGAGATGCACTTATCTAGCCAAAGAGGTAAAGCTCTCTACAACCAAGACTGAACTTGACAGTCAAGAGGAGAAGGTAAACACTTGCACCACACCACACTCATCACATAGTCTCACTAAATCTACACCACCAAAATCCACACATAGAAACACAAAAACATTCATGGAGGCTCTCAATAATAATCTTCTCAAGCAACAGAGACCTCCAAAGTAGAAATGCAAGCAACCTCCATCCCCCAACACAACCCAAATAACACATAGCCCGCAGACTCAGTGTGCCACTCAACCACAGACAATAAGGCAAAACAACATACCCAACACACTAGTCATAGGCGACTCTATAGTCAGGCACAGTGATGTCCCACTAACCAGGCTAAACAAGGAGAAGGGTACTGTCAGCTGCCTGTCGGGTGCTAGGATCCACCACATAACCCACGCATTCAGGTCACTCCACAACAGGTACAAATATGACTCTGTCATTGTCCATGCTGGTGTGAATGACCTGAGACGTACCTCCCTGGCCTACATGAAAAGAGACAAGGAAGAGCTCTCCGATCTTGTAGGCCAGGCAGGTATGACCCTAGCCGTGAGTAGCATTCTGCCATCACCCAAAATGATGCTGCAGTACAAGGACAAAATGATTGACTTCAACAATTGGCTAAGCTTCTGGTGCCATTGTTAAGGGATCCAGTATCTGTCTGCCTGGGATGACATGGTCGACAGGCCACGATTCTTTGCCAGAGATGGCCGGCACCTGTCACCCCTGGGATTCTGGATACTGGCTAAGGTTCTTGCCGCCCCTATAGTGCCTTTTTTAGGCAAGGTTCAAATGACAAATTCACCACCATAACAGGAACAGGCAAGCAAAAACTGAGGGTGATGCTACTCAATGCTAGAAGTCTAAATCTCAAAATGCACTCACTCGAGGCACTCCTTAAAATGGAGAACATCGATATCTGTCCAGTGACTGAGACCTGGTTCAAGGGTCCAGAGAGCACCCCTGCACTACCAGGCTATAACTCATACCACACTTTTCGGCCATGTAACCTGGACCGGAACACCAAAGGCGAAGGTGTGTCCATATTCATTTAGGATATCCACACCTCCAGGCTAGTTGCTCAGCATAATGCAGCCGAGGTTATCCAAGTGCAACTAACTCTGGGCAACACTGCAATCCAAATTTTAGCTTGCTACAGATCACCCACCATGCCCCAGGATTCCCACTCCTCTTTTCTTGATGTACAGGAAAATATTAGGGTTCAACCAAAAACCCTAATAATGGGCGATTTCAACTACCCCACCATTAACTGGGAAAACTACTCATGTATCAACTCCTTTGCTCAACGCTTTCTGGAATTTATAAATTCCAATGTCCTGGATCAACTTATCCACACCCCCACCAGGGGCAACAATATCATGGATCTAGTCATTACCAATATGAGTGACCGGTGTTCCACACCTGAAGTCAACGCCTCATTGGTCCGCTCCGACCATAAGCTAATTACTCTAGATATCCACATCCTGCCTCCACCCCCCCATTAAGGAAACCATGGTAAAAAATTTCTCCAAAGCCAACTTCATGCTTCTTAAGAAAGAAGTGGTGAACTTCATGACACCCATGCAGATGGACAATACAGTTACAACTACTGAATCCTACACAATTGCACTTTATAAGCACTTACATGAGTGCATGGATCATGCTATCCCAAACAGAACCAGGACGCTATCCTCCAAAAAAAGGAAGCCAATCTGGTGGTCTCCTGCCATAAACAAACTGTACAACAGAAGGAAGAAACTCTTGCAAAAAAGAGTAAAATCCCACAAGTGGAGGAGCTCCCTGGTCAGCCTCAGTAAGAAGCTGCGATCCCTGATAAAATCCTCCAAAGCTAGTTACGAAAACAAAATCGCCACTGATTCTAAAGACAACCACAAAGCATTCTATAGCTATGTCAAGAATCTCAATGGCAACACTCAGATCTGCTTTGAGTTACAGCACACTGGCACTAAATATACAGACCCAACTGATATTCCCAACATCCTGGCAGATAGGTTCAGTGCTAACTTTACCCGCCTCTCACCCCCTAAAGAGCCCATCTCTATACCGGAAGAATGCAAAGTTCTGTAATCACGGCTGCACAGGTAAAAATCACACTCTCCAAAGCCAAGAACACAGCAGCCATGAGACCAGACAACATCCGAGGCTGCATTCTACATGAACTAGAGAACGAACTGGCACCCCACCTAAGTACCATGTTCAATCATAACCTCACCTCAGGCTTTGTGCCTGCTGAATGGCGCACAGCAACGGTTATCCCACTCCACAAGGGGGGAGCCACCACAGACCCTGGGAACTACCGCCCCATTAGCCTGACAAGCCTGGTCTGCAAGGCCATGGAATGTATCATCATGGAACTTATAAACAAAGATATTGGTAATCTCCAAACTCTGGATCCCACCCAATTTGGGTTTGTAAAAGACAGATCATGTCTCCTAAACCTGATAGACTTCTTTGAAGCGGTCACCAAAGCCGTAGATGAGGGTAAGGTGGTTCACACAGCCTATCTAGATCTCGCGAAGGCTTTTGACACCATCCCCCACTCTGGAATTATAGATAAACTCATTAAACTAGGCATAAACCTCTATGTCACAAGATGGGTTGCCAACTGGCTCACTGACAGAACCCACACTGTGAAAGTAGCAGACTCCAAACCCGACTTCAGACCAGTGACAAGTGGAGTACCACAGGGTTCAGTCCTGGGTCCTCTCCTGTTTGGTATCTACTTCTCTGAAGTACAGGCTAACACAGAAGGTCTTTGGCTAATGAAGTTCACAAATGACTGCAAACTAGGAGCCATAATCAAAACTCCTAACGATATGGACATCCTACAAAAGGGCCTCACTGAGACAGATGCCTGGTGTCAAAGCCATGGCCTCAAGCTCAATGACAAAAAGTGCATTGTCATCCCCTTTGGTAAAAACACTGTACCTATGAACTACAACATAGGTGGTAGTCTACTTAACACAGAAAGTGTGATAAGAGACCTTGGGACACAGGTGGACAGTAGTCTCTCCTTTGATAATCACATTGCCACAGTAGTCAGGAAATCCTTCTACATGGCACACCTCATCACAAAAGGTTTCTCATCCAGAAAAAAAGAGGTCATTGTTCCCCTCTACTCGTCACTCATTAGACCCATTATAGAGTACGGGTGTAAGCATTGCCCAGCATAGGAAATGTATATAAGTATGTACAGATATATAATATATATATATATATATATATATATATATATATATATATATATATATATATATATATATATATATATATATATGTGTGAGGAATGAATGACATAACAATAAAGCATACAAAAGGATTGAGAAGGGAATCAACAGCAACCCCAGTGTTATATAGCGCTGTCAGCGTATGTCATATCAAGCTGGACAGGAGTGAGCAAAGCACTGCTACTCACACCACAGGCAGGATGTTACCAGTGGGAGTAACATTGTTGATCTGCTAAGTCTACTTCACAATCAGAGGGTAGTCCCTGGTGAGACTACCCAAAAATTGATAGGATGTTTGGCCTTCTGACCATCACACAAGCAAGGGCAGGTATGTTCAAGGACTAAATGGTGGGAGAGCCTGAGAATACATTGGCTGGGACAAGATATGTGTAGGACCCCTAATGCTCTGGAGAGGGCAATATGTGGAGGTGTGTCATGGCTGCGATAGCAACTGGACAATGGATGGTATGCGTGTATGTTGAACTCGGGTGGGGTGGAGGAACTATGGGTTTAAAATTATGGATCCAGGCATGCCAGGATTAGATGGGCTGGTTCTAATTGGACCACCTCATGGAGGTTAGCGAGTTCGTTATAAGCATATATGCATACACACATGCATTCATCTATATGTAGAAGTACATTCTCTGTAACACATTCATTCCATTTGCAGACATAAATAACATGAATGTGCTCTTACAAACCTTGACAGTAGATAGAATAAAAGGTTGTGCATAACAGGGAAGGGATGAAACTGCTAAAATGCAGAAGTGTGTACAATGTCCGAAGTCAGTGCTGTGCTGAAAAAATCAAATGTGAAGACTTTCTCACACATGGAATCATTCCTGTGATCTGCCTGCTATGGCAACACCAATTGCTAAACCGGTCTATTTGTAAAAGAAATATGCCAAACTCGTACATAATTAAGCTCTCATGTGTAATGTGTGCGTTACCACATAGTCATACTTATCAATTTATTGTAGTGTCATGTTAAGGGGAGTAAGGATGTAATGAAGTACAGGGTCTAATTTTGAAATAAAGACATGCGTGTCCCATGTGGGACAACCCAAAAATTGTGAATAGTGTCCTTTAGGTCGCTCATGTCACCAATGTTTGTGGACTAAAAGTCTGGGAGTTCTGAGGATACATGGAGTGAGTCAACTGATGGGATGGGTCTACAGGAGTAGGGAGTGGCCAATGTGTAGTGGTGTGGATACACCATGAATCCAACTGGAGAATGGATGATTGCAGTGTTAGTGAGGCATTAGGGTGGGAGTTTGGAGAACCAGGAGTCATGGGTATATGGGTATAAATGCAAATGAAGCAGCACAGCAATAGTGTATTGGTTAGAGCATCCACCTAATGAACAGGCATTCCCGTTCCGAATCCCACTGAATCACATACCATTTTCCATCTGTAATCTGTACATGAATATATTTCGACATCTGTCCACTGTATAACCTGCAAAATAACAATTAGAAGTGAACTGGAGCGAAGTGTCAGTGTCATAATGAATAAGGCATTAGCAAGCAGGTTTAAGCATATATAAATACCAGTAAGCATGTGTTAGTGCGTTTGCGCGGGGTATGCATTGCTTTACAGACACACACACACACACACACACACACACACACACACACACACACATATATATATATATATATATATATATATATATATATATATATATATAGTTGCAGACATATACATATACGTATACATATATATATATATATATATATATATATATATATATATATATATATATATATACATATATATGTGTGTGTGTGTGTGTGTGTGTGTGTGTGTGCGTAGATATACACAGATATACAGCTATGATTGGAAACAGCACACAAGAATGACATATGTTCACAGGCTATGCCAAAGGAAGTGAGAGGCCCAAGCCAGAAACATGAAACATGTAATATGACCTTCCACACCCCCCCCAGCCAGACACGGGAAACATACACACAAACCTGCAAACAATGTAAATAGTCCACTGCTCCCCAGACCACTGGCAGGATACAACCGGGGGGTACACAGTGCAACCGTGAAATCTAATCTTGGAACACAGACAGGAGCATCCCTTGCGGGACACCCCAAAAATTGACATAAGACCAAAAGAAGGTGATACGCCAAACATTCTGGCTGGGGTGTGTACATACCCATAATACAAGGGTGGGAAAGCCTGATGACCCATGGGTCGAGACAATGTATGACATGGGAGAGTGGGCAGCGTGTAGTGGTGTGTTCAGACCTGACCAGGACTCAGAGTAAGGATGGGTGCTGAAGAGGAGGTGCGGGTGGGGGAACTATGGGTAGCTAGTTATGGGTCTAGGTGTGCAGGCGTTCACTGATGTGGGTCTATATGGACAGCCCCAGGGATGTAAGCAAATTTGTTCATTGGGCAGAGGCTTCGCCCAATGAGCAGCCACACCCACTACGAGTCCCACTGCAGCAAAGTGTAATCTTCATGGCAAGGAACGGAATAACCAGATGTAAATGTATATATGTAGAGGTATGTGTGTGTATATCTACCCATACTGACATAGAGATATACCTCTCCCTCTCCATAGTACAAATGTATACATACAGAGACAGAATACATATACATACCCACATATAGATATATACATATGCAGACACCCATAAACCCATATGTTGTTAGATATATATATATACAGCAATATATAAATATATACATGTATGCATACATATACAGATATATCTGTAAATAGTAATGTATATATATATATATATATATATATATATATATATATATATATTTATATGGATTCACTTCATAACACTGAAACTTCAAAATACTGAAAATGACAAAACTTTATAATACTGAAGACCAAAATACTGAAAGCTCAAAATATTGAATACTAATATTGAAACTCAAAGTACTAAAACCCATATTATGCGTAAAGTCAGCTTAAACAACATAAATCATAACAATTTCTACCAAATATATGCAGGGGCAAGCCCTGCACTACACCCTGCTAATTATATATATCTACTCCAAGATTGCACTTAACTACACTATGTGCAATCTTGGAGTTGATATATTTAATCAGCAGGGGGTGTGGGGGGGGGGCATATATTTGGTAGAAACTGTTATGATTTATGTTGTTTAAGCTGAGTTTATGCATAATATGTGTTTTCAGTATTTTGAGTTTCAGTATTTTGAGTATTCAGTATTTTGAGCTTTCAGTATTTTGGTTTCAGTGTTTTGAGTTTCAGTATTTTGATATTTCAATGTTATGAAGTGAATCCATTTATATATATATATATACATATATATATATATATATATATATATATATATATATATATATATATATATATATATATATATATATATATATATATATATATATGACTGTAAATATACACATGTATACAGCTAGGATATGATACAGCAGTTACGAATTACTTATGTTCACAGGCCATGCATATGGGGGTGAGGGGTCCAATCACCGAACGTGTAACACGTAGCATCAAACACCCCCACCTAGACAGGTGAAACATACAAACACACGATATAAGTAAACACATTACTGCTTCCCAGACAACAGGCAGGATCTACCAGTGGGAGAGACCTGCCAGGTCTAATCTTGAAACAAAGACATCAATGCCCCTTGTAAGACACCCCAAAAATTACTGATTATCAGAGGCAGTCCCTGTAATGATTCACCAAACCAGGCTGTAGACGTATATGGACCAGTAGGTTGTGCAGGCCTGATAACCCATGGGTCAACACAACGTACAACATGTGTCCCGACATGCGGAGAGTGGGCAGTGTGTAGTGGTGTGTTTATACCCCAACTGCACCCACAGTAAGGATGAGTGCTGTAGAGGAGGGGCAGGTGGGGAAACTATGGGTATGCAATTATGGGCCTAGGCGTGCAGGTGTTGGCTGTCACAGTCGTATTAGGACTGCGCCAGGGATGTAAGTAATATTCAAAAATGGACATAGCTTACACCCATACCTCTCAACCCCTAAGAGCAAATCCACTGGACAGGACATAAATTATTGGGGGAACAAATAGGGACCATACCTCTCAACTGTCCCTGATTTCCAGTGACGTCCCTGATTTTGACTCAAATTCTAACTCTGTCCCATTTAATCCCTCCTAAAACTAGTGACTTTTGGAGGAAAGGTGGTGAATTACACATAATGAATAATGACAACAATTAAGAGTTATAAACATCATTTACCTCAGAAAATGTGTATGAATTCATATGCTCTGAGTCTGCCAATGTGTCAAGTTAACAGCACTAATATTTTAAATGTGTCCCTGATTGCCCCTGATGTTGTCATGACTTCTCCCTGATTCAGTTGATATTTGTCCCCAATTGTTTGAGAGGTCTGATAGGGACAGAAAGCACATATTCCACTTACAACCTTAGAAAGATAATAAAATAATAGGTATGCAGTAGCATGACTCGGCTGAAGGATGTGAGTTCCAAAACCCAATTACTTGTTTGTATTGAATGGTGTCAGTTCCCATGTATTAGCCAGACAGGTAGAAATTGTAAGAGGAACACACCAATAGTATGAATCAAACTCTGGACAGACCGTGGATTCCGTACAGTCGAATGGCATGGTTACGCCTAATGGGCAGCCATTCCCGATACTGTAGGCATGTAATCCGATGTAATAGGCATCACAAGGTAATATCGTAGTCCTCACTCCCACCCAGAGGTGTGAGTGTCAGATGCAAACACCAAATACAGTGCATTTGCAAGTGTGGGAGCAAGTGAGTGCAAGCCTATTTGGCCACCGATATGCAAGTATCACACTGGTGAAGCAATGTAGAGGCTAACTGAGTGTAAGAAACTGTAACCGGAGGTTAGCATTGCTTAGCTCCGCGTAAACCCACGCACACCTGCTCACAACTGCTTTAAAGTGCCTTAATCACTCCGTATCCAATGGCCTTGTTCTGCCCAGCAACAAAATAAACAGCCTCTGCAAGGCTTGAAACCAGGACCCTGCACATAACAGCCAATGTGATTTGCCACTAAGCCATGGCAGATATACAGACATTGGATGTTATTGGAAACATATCATCCAGCACAATCATTCAACAGTAGAGGAAATGTATTCCATCATGTAGATGTATGTGCGAGTGTTTATGTCCAGCATATATATATATACATACATATATATAGATATATCAAGAACATCCCATGTGACAACAAAGCATTACAAAGGAATGAAAAGGGAAACACCAGCAATGCCTGTATTATGTAGTGGTGTCGTCCTATGTAATATCAAGACTCTCTCAGACAAACATGTGTCAGTCATACATGCAAACATTTGTACATTGGCCAAATACATCACTCTGTGCATTTTATTTACATTAACACAACAGTTCCTGTCCTATCATTATGTGAGAACAGTACTCTTGCAAGATGCTGTGTGCGACATCATCATCATGAAGAAGGTAAATGGGGTAACCATAGGGGGACTGGTAGTGTTGTGTGTGCAATGGGGTCATCTGCATCACGTGTACCTGGAACCTTTAGGAGACATGTGCATACCAGGATCGTGTGCATGAGAGACAGGGGTGAGGAAAACTGGAGTATATTGTGATGCAAATTAAAAAGGTTACATGTGTCCAGTGGACATGTGTGTGAAATAGACAGCTATGTATGAGGCAAATGTTGTTCTAAGGACAGATTGGCCTTTTGTTTCCGTAGGGTGAGAGTGGGATGTGGGGAAAGGAGAGTAGGTATGCTCCTGGAGGATAGGTTGGGTAGGATGACAGACAAGACAGCATACATGGTCAGTATATAACACATGTGGGGGGATACGCCTTGGATGGGCAGGGGTGTTTGGTAGTCACAAGCCCATGAGCCCCCAGATGGAAACAGTGGGATGGAGGTCCCCACCCATGGGCAGCCACCACTGCACCAGAACAGCCGCAAAGGTGGCTGTGCTGGTGGCTGTCTAGAAGGGGCAGGCTCACCCTCTAAATGTGACACTCTGCCCTCGAGCTGGTGTATCTGACCTCAAAACCCCTTATTGAGCCCTGTAAGCACCACGTCTGGGACTGTATGACAGTGGACAGGTTCTTGTCTGGACCTGCTCCCAGGTGGAACAAGCCCCATCCTCAGTGACGGTTCCACCAGAAGGTGGTGCAGAACCAACAGAGGTGAAGGTCCAAAGCTGGGCCCCAGATGTGCTGGTGCCCAGTGCCATGGCCAGCTGAAGTGGGACAGGAGGTTCCGCCGGGACCTCCAATCCCATACAGCCTATGGTGTTGCAGTTTTAACACAGATATGGCTTAGTAATAGTCAGCAGCATTTAGGATTACTTATAACAGCATGCATAGATATGACCATCAACCCAACACAACAGATGGTATACATTTGCAGAGGGAGCACAGCACATGCATATATACTGCATGACATCTTTACAAAGTGTAGAAGCCTTGTGACTGCAGCTATGAACAGTGGCCCATTATTGGCATGTCAATGAGAACCTCAGACAGTGACTGTCATGCCACTGTTTCATGTAACATATGTCCATTCAGGGATGTGATGGCAGTAACTCTCATCACTATCACCGTGTACTGACTGCAATCCTCACACTATGCTTCTGCAGTTCACAGATGACTGTTCAGTGAGTAAAACAAGAAACAAATGGTTCCACACACTGACCAGTCCACAGATGGCCCTACAGATGGGGGTTCCCTCACAAACAGAGCACTGTCTTGTCAGTTTTAAAATATGCAGAATAGCCATTACCACACACAACTTGTTAAACTGGCAGTAGTCTCAATGAAGAATAGCTACACTTACATGCTGTAGTCATGTCTGGCACATCACCCTCCTGCCTTTAGGCTATTTTCCACTGTGTATGCTGTTTGAGGAATATCCAGATATCATCTGTGATGCTGTTTACCAAACTCTAGATCCAGGTTCCACTCACAGTGACTGTCATGGGCAAACACCAACATGATGTTCCTAGATATTGTACTGTGTTTCTATGTGATTGGCTATGGGAACATCATCACAGCTGTTCCTCATGCAATCAGCTAGAGGAGTACTGCAATAGGTGCAGAGGCCATCACCTTATCATGACTACCACTTACAAAACACAAGCTGCTGCTAAACAGGTGTACAACTCCACATCCACCAGAGACTGTGTGTGTGGGAGGGACAGACAGAGGCAAAGTACATCAGAGAAGGGCTTGGAGACTAAAACCTAAGGATCGTCTGTCACACACCTACCAATGCAGGGGTTCAAACCCCTGATTGACTGGCCATTATGATTACACGTGCATTCAGCTACTCCATGTGCCACATAGCTGACACGTTGGTGAGCTGTAAGAACATATATGTGTGCTGGTGAGCGACATCTGCAACAGAGATATAGTAGACATACATTAGGTGTAGCACACATGGCTGTCTACATGAACGGATGTCGTTGTCAACACAGCCACACTCTCTAAGGGACTCAGACACATTGCCACACTTTGCCAGGCTCACAAATACACTTCCTAACTACTTAGTTTGCCACACTGAAGTAATGCACAGGTACTACAGGGGATATCCTGAGGTTCTATGGGCTAGGGCATTTGAACGTGTCTGACATCAGTCAGTATGCCAATGGGAGTTATACTGGGTGTGACTGTGGTTGGGAGCATCATACCCTACACGCAGACACAAGGTGCCAGTACTGACATGCATGTGTGCATTGCTTCATGGGTGTGTAGTGGTTGGCTGTGCAAGATGGCTGTACAAGGCTGGGTGAGGAGTAATCCTTGGCATCACGCCACCCGCAAATGGTGTGCAGTGTGGTTCAGGGGTGTAGTGTCTGCAATGTCCCACACAGAGGGGTATTGTATGAACTGTCCTGTCATCCTGGTTACCATTGTGTATGGCCATTGCTTTGCAATGCATGCCATGTCTGTGTTTAATAGTCCTTGACAAGGACATTGCCTGGGATGTGCACTTCCCACAATAATGTACAGTGACATGTACAAGTGTACATGGTTTGGCTGGCACATGTTGTGTATACAGACTGTTATAATCAGATATGCCAATACTGGCCTGGTGTGGCAGGACCTGCTAACAGACAGCAGGTTGACCCTGCACCTGCATTGATAGCATGATACAGGTATTACATGGTGTCAGTGGCATCTGTCCATACAGAGCATGTGTGTAAGGCATTGAATAGCCTTTGGATCACATTTGATGGCACCACATATGTTGCAGGCATCCAGTGGGGAACATAGTGAAGGCACATTGTCCACAATTATGTGCCAATTGTACTTCTGGACAGGATGCCATGGCCTCTGCAGCCCACTGCAATCACACCATGCCTACTATTTGTCATCAATGTACAGGGTACTAGCAACATAGCGGGATATTCTAGGCAAGTGTGTTTGTGTATGACACATGGGTTCAGAATGTATTCCCGGTAATAGTAGGGTTGCATACTTTGTTCACCAGGCCTTTTGCCAGATGTAGGGGTATGGCTTGCCAACACAGTCCCTTGGCTGATTGACATCTGTACTCCTCGTGAGGTGGACATTGTGACATATAATATGGGCACCGTATAGGAAAACTACAAAAAACAACCCCCAACATGTCCAGTGGTCAGACACCTCCACACAAGCTCTGTCAAACACACACACACACCTGCCATATTTTGGAGTAGAACCCCTACTAACTAGTTTATCACACTACAGCATTATGCAGTTACATCATGCGCTACAGAGATTATTGTGTTGTAGCAGTCCCACAGGTGTATTTCTAGGTAGGTGACATCAGCAGGATTGCCAAAGGTGAGTATGTGAATTGTAAAGAGTGTGGATACTCTAAAAACAATTGTTTCTTTTTCGGGCAGACAGAGAGACACAGATGGCCTGTCTTGGCATAGAACCCCTACCTAACTAGTTCATCACACTACAGCATTACGTAGTTAAAGCATACACTACAAAGATAACTGGGTTACAACAGTCCCAGAGGTGTATTTCTAGGTAGGTGACATCTGCAGGATTGTCAAAGGTGAGTATGTGAACTGTAAAGAGTGTGCATACTCTAAAAAGCATTGTTTCTTTCTCAGGCAGACAGACACACACACACAATTGGCCTGTCTGGGATTAGAACACCTACCAATCTAGTTTTTTTACACTACAGCATTACACAGTTACAGCATGTGCCACGGAGATTACTGGAGTACAGTAGTCCCAGAGGTGTATTTGTAGGTGGGTGACATCAGCAGGATTGCCAAAGAAGTGTACTGCGAGTTATACATGTCTGTTACCCATGTGTACGCACTGCTTACTGTCACAAAAACAGATTTACACCTGCTTAAAAAATGTCTTATTCAGTCCTAATTGACAGTATCAACAAGGATTGTAGGTTTTGAACCCTGGACCATGCACACTGAGGTCACTGGACTTACCACTAAGCCATCTGGGCTGTATGGATGTTTTATGGATTTTATAATGAACATCTTACTACAGGTATTCCACAGTACTGAAAACAAATGGGACAGTCACTTTCTGTACATATGTACAGCACCCTTGAATGTATTGTATTCTGTGAAACAACAAAGACAAGTCTACATCTGTACAATTGTCATAACTATATATATATATATATATATATATATATATATATATATATATATATATATATATATATATATATATATATATATATATATATATATATATATATATATATATATATATATATATATACACTACAGGATGTGTACACACACACACACACACACACACACACACACACACACACATATATATATATATATATATATATATATATATATATACACATATACACAGACGCAGCTATAGCTATATATATATATATATATATATATATATATATATATATATATATATATATATATATATATACATGTCTGAACACCCTTTGTGACACAGAAGGGTTCCAAAGGAACTGATGTGTACACAAAACAGAGGCATCTCTTGTTTTATAACATTTAAATCCTTATCAGTTCACCAGAGAAGGGATGGTTGTTGTGTATGTGGAGTTTGGGGTGGGGAATGATGGCTAATGTAATCTATCCTGGGGATTGTGGAGTTTGGGTGGGGGAATGATGGGTATGGACTTAAACCTTGGCGGCCATGTCTGTGTCACTGCTCGACAGTGGCACAGGAAAATAACATACCCAACTGTAGTCGTTCTTGACTGTGTATTCTTTACCATTCCTAACTATGTAATACTTTGTAGACACCAGTCACCACAGATGGCTACCATGGTGTGCAGCATGTTAAAAGACATTACACATGTGTATGCCTGGCTACAAGGTAGTCACACACACAAACACGCACACACTTGCCAGTATTGTGCATACACGTCTTGCCTATGTAAAGGTAACTAGTACAGTGGTATGCAGTTGGGGTATGTTCCACAGAACACATACAATTACACTTACTCTGATTCCACATCTGAGCTGGGTGACATCACAGGACTGATTACTTGCAGTGGGGCGGGGGGGGTGAGAGGTTTAGCAGCTGACAAGGATAAAGACCAGTGCAAAAGGAGGTATCTCTTTGGAATTCAGCAAAACCCACTGTCATGACAGGATGCAGACACAAATACACACACCAACAACCACACTCAGGCATTTGCTGACACACACACACAAACACAATCACACAGTTGCCAGTGGTGGGATCAGAACTCCTGTTTATCTACAGATCACTATTACAGTACTACACAGTTACAAGACACAGCACAGAGATTACACAGTCCAAGGCTGTCAGAATGCCCTTCTAAGACTGAGGACAACAACAGGGATACTGACAGTCACAATGTACATAGCTGTAAACCTGTGTGTTTAAAGTAGGTATCCATTACAACCTGTATGCACAAACAAGACACATCATCTGCAGGTAGTACATAGGTAGGCCTGAGAGGTATAGTTGTAGCACAACAGGAACCTGAACTGGAGTAAGACCATCTGTGGAATGGACAACTACTATCACTATACAGGGTTACAGTGGTCATGCTCATACACATAGAATCACAGAACTTGTTTGGATGCACTGACTCCAATTACACAAGGTGACAGTGGGCATGCTCATACACTTAGTAGCACAGGGCCGTTTGGGATGCACTATGACTACAACTACACAAGGTTATACTGGGCTTGCTCATACACTTAGTAACAAAGGTCTTGTTTGGATGCACTGGCTCAAATTACACAAGGTGGCAGTGGGTACGCTCATACACTTAGTAACACAGGGTTGTTTGGGATGCACTCTGGTTCTAACCACAGAAGGCCACAGTGTGCATGCTCATACACTTGCATGTACAGAACATGTTGTAATGGACTCCTATTGTAAACACACAGGTTTACAGCTATGTGCATCTTACCTGTCAGTATATATGCACATCATACTGGTTTACTACCAGATACCTGTATGTGGCCTGTAAATGATATACCTGTGTCTGTGCTGTGTGATACATATGCATACATGTACATGACGTACTGACATATATATGTTAAGTATACACAATCATGCATGTGTGGATGTGACAGACAATAGGTTAACTGGGACACAGAGGTGGATGCTACCTACAGCATGTGTCACACACCTTGCTGCCCTAAAAGGCATACATTGATAGCAGGTTGTGGACAGTGGCATTATACATGGAACAGTGGCATGTGCAAGCATAATGTGTGAGCCACATTGTGTAATGGTACTGAGGTGCAGGTGTCAAGATGACCTCTCCCGGCTGTGTTAGTAGCTGTCATTATTAGCATTACTGCTACACTAAGTATATCTCACAATGGTTATATACACAAGGTCTGCTGCTGTCTGGCACCTTACATGTGACATTTGCTACCAAGCACATTACTGCAACTCGCAGTGATGTCATGGTACAAGTGGCAACTG